>NC_042615.1:692614742-692933492 GCF_901001135.1 Rhinatrema bivittatum
ATGTTATAGTTTTTGTAAGTTGTGATAACTGTTAAGAGACGAACAAGAGGCATTATGCTACTGTCAGACCCCACAGGTCATCTCCTAAACTTTTCTTGCCCTGGACATTGAATTAGGTGACCTGAAATCACCAGACTGATCCCAGGAGGCTTCCTACAACTGCTGGACTTGGAAAGGTGACCCCATGAATTTGCAGTAAATTAGCAACTTACATTTCATTTTTTTCTGATATTATCTTACCGTAAACTCCTAGTAGGTGTTACATTTTAAGCTTTGAAAGTGACCACAGTCAAAAGTTGCCTCATGATTTTGTAGGTTAAATTATCATCCCAAGAAAAAATTATTTTGGAAGAAAGCTCTGTGTATATTCTTGGAGTTTTAAAACTTCTTTAAATTAATCTACAATAATTATATGAGACCCAGCTTGAAGAAAAAAAAAATGCAAAGCTGGCTCAATGCCAAGGGTTGTGGACTGCCATATGGAAGGTCTCCGGTTTCAGCCTCAAGTGAGGCCTTCCATGCCTTGGGGAGGAGGGAGTCATTGGTTAAGGGTGACAACTAGTGGTATTCAGGAACCCTGGTGCATGGACCCTGGCTCAGGACTGTACTGCAATGACCAGACTAGGTACAGTGGGTAGATATACAATAGGGGGGAAATCCCCAGGTAATTGTGAAGGAAGGCTCACAGAGCCAGATATTTATCTTTCCAGCTGCATTACTTTTTATCTGTTTTTCTCATTTTCTCAGTTTCCCTTTTGAAAATTAAATGTTAGAGCAGTAGATTTGCTTAATGTCCTCCCACTCTTTAACTCAAATTTGATTGCATTATGATCACTGTTGCTGAGTGTCCCCACTAGCATTACCTCTCACACCAAATCCTGCATTCCATTAAGAATTAGGTCTAAAATGGCTCCCCCTCTCGTCTGATCCCAGACCAGCTGCTCCATGAAGCTGTAATTTATTTCATCTAGAAACCTTACCTTCTTAGCATGTCCTGATATGACATTTGCCCAGTCAATGTTAGGGTAACAGAAATCTCCCAATTTTTACTGTGCTGCCAGATTTGTTAGCTTCCCTAATCTGTTAGCATTTCATCATTTGTCTGTTCATTTTGTCCAGATGGACGGTAGTATACTCCCACTGCTATACTGCTATACTCTTCCCCATCATACATGGAATTTCCACCCATAAAGATTCCGCAATGCATTTAGTCTCCTGCAGGACCTTTATCCTGTTGGACTCTATGCAATCTCTCACATAACGCGCCACCCCCCTACCAAGTTGCGATATAATTCGTACCCCAGTATAGCACTGTGAAATTACTTATTCTCCTTCCACCAGATCTCCTCCTCTATTTGAGTTAATTGTAAACCGGCGTGATGTGCCAAACGAACGTCGGTATATTAAAAGTTGTTAAATAAATAAATAAATCTCTGAGAAGCCAATTAAGTCTACCTCTTTGTTCACTGCTATATATTCTAATTCTCCCATCTTACGTTTTAGATTTATGGTGTTAACATACAGATATGTCAAAGTACATTTTTTATTTGTATATGCAATTTTCTTAGCAATTGAGCCAATAAGATATTTTACTTCCTTGAAATTATTTTTTGTTCTTGTGAATAAGGCTGAAGCAATGAGATAAGCAAAGAGACCAATTTATTTAATTAATTTATTTTTTAACCAATTTCTCCTACAGTTTTTATCAGCACAACTGGAACCTGCCCTCACTTAGGGTTAGATCACATCATCAAATAATGTGCAACCATTTATTGAAATTCACAACACACTCACCTGTGTAAACATATTAAAAACTAAACTAGCACATTCATTCCACAATCACACTCATTTCATCTTTTAAAAACATATTTATGCACAAAAAGCACTATCTGTATAAATATTCAATTAATACATCAATGTGTGTACAACAATGTCAATACAATATCTGGGTGTATTAACTTCTGATCTTCTGAAATCTATAGCTAAAAGAAGTTTAGTGAGCTGTAGTTAATACACCCATTGTATTGACATTGTTGTACACACATTGATGTATTAATTGAATATTTATACAGATAGTGCTTTTGTGCATAAATATGTTTTTAAAAGATGAAATGAGTGTGATTGTGGAATGAATGTGCTAGTTTAGTTTTTAATGTTTACACAGGTGAGTGTGTTGTGAATTTCAATAAATGGTTACACATTATTTGATGATGTGATCTCTCTGTTGTGTGATATGTTTACAGACTAATCAGAGTTTTCGTAAATAAATTACCCTCTGTATTAAATTACCTCACTTAGGGTTAGGGCATGATGGGCTTTTACTCACAGCTACCCAGCATTTTACCCCCATTTTTTATTCCCTCCACCTGCCCCTAAGAGCCCAGTCATTACAGTGACGGTTCTTTGGAGGAGTCTACAAACCAACTCCTTTCAGCATACCTTGAATCTGGGTCATAGGTGGTGCTGTTGTGCAATGTCCTCTCGTTTGTTATTGTGAAGGCTGACTGGCCTAGGAAGTGAACAAGCAACCCAATTTTATGTATCAAGAACAAGATGTGAATCGGTTATTTATTCTTTCGGATAGTAGAAAGACTAGGGGGCACGCCATGAAGGTAGCATGGGGCACATTTAAAACTAATCGGAGAAAGTTCTTTTTTACTCAACGCACAATTAAACTCTGGAATTTGTTGCCAGAGAATGTGGTTAGTGCAGTTAGTATAGCTGTGTTTAAAAAAGGATTGGATAAGTTCTTGGAGGAGAAGTCCATTACCTGCTATTAAGTTCACTTAGAGAATAGCCACTGCCATTAGCAATGGTTACATGGAATAGACTTAGTTTTTGGGTACTTGCCAGGTTCTTATGGCCTGGATTGGCCACTGTTGGAAACAGGATGCTGGGCTTGATGGACCCTTGGTCTGACCCAGTATGGCATTTTCTTATGTTCTTAAGACTGTTTATGGGCTAGGGAAACCCAACTAGGTGCTCCCCCCCCCCCCTTGTTAAATAATTTTATTTAAACAAAGTGTCCCTCACCTAGTGCTGCAGGGCTGGTGAGAGACCATTGTTAAGAAATTGGCAGGACCTCTGTAATTAATTTATTCTCCTACAAATAAATATATTTGGTACTGCAGATGCTCCTCCTTTCCTGTAAAGCAATCACTCGCTGACCCCAGGAAGCCTAACCCTAGTGTTGCCATCTAGGCTGTGATTTTAAGTATGGGCAATGTAGACAGCTGCCTCCGGTGCCAAATTCTTATAGGTGCTAGAGCGTTGCCACTGCTACCATGCCCAACTGTGAGCCTGCTGCTTGTGCTGTCACTTCTGTCATCAACACCCTAATCCTTGAATGATTTTCCATGGTAATAGAAAGCCCCTGAGGGAAAAAGGGGCAGGGTCACTCACCAGGCGAGTGTGGTTGAAGGCCTTGTGCTGAATTTTCTTAATCTTCAGTTGCAGCTGGGACCTGGAACCAGTGCCTTGGGAGGAGGGGAGGGGGTGCCACGACTTGGAGGAGGGGGCATGTGGATGCCCAAACAGGAAGATTGGTGGTAGGATGGGCCCTAGGGATAACAACCTCTTCTCTATGGGTGTATACACCTTACTCCTGTCCCTGCTTATTTATCTTCATGCTGTCAAGGTGTTCCAGTTCTAGGTTTGCCCCATTCCATCTATCCAGCTGTTCTAACTTCTGTAGGAAAGGCAGGAGTAGATGCAGTAGGACCGTTCACCCTGTCAGGGTTGACGTTGGGTCAGATGACAATGCCGCACTGCCCTAAGCAAAATCTTCTTAAACTACCCTGTTCACTTTCTGCTCTTAGTGCCTCAGTCCCTTCAGCCACAAGCAAAACCGCCAGATCAGCAGGACAAACTCCAGCGCAATAACTACAAGCGGTGAAAAGGGAGAAGACTACAGCTCCAGCAGTTTCGAAACACTGTGCCCCCTTCAAGAAACCCTTCCCCCCCCCCCCCCGTTTTGAATAAGAGCGGGAGTGTGGGGCGTATCTGGGAGGGGGGCGTTGTAGAGGAGGCGGCGGCGGCAGTCACTCTTCCTTCACCCAGGCGGTGGCACCCGGAGGCGCAGCTCCCTCCGGGCCGGGCTTCGGCGCTCTCCCATCTGCTAGCTCCGGACTCGCGGCCATGTGGTCTCGGCTGCTGCTCGCCCTCCTGCTCAGCCCTGGGCCGGGCTCCACGCTGCCCGAGAACGGTAAGAGTGCGGGGCGAGGACCGAGACTCGTGCTCGGCACTTTTCTCTCTGGGAGCGGGGTTAATAATAAAGTGGGGTGGCGGTGGCTTCTCCCCTTGGCTGAGCTGTAGCGGTTTTGTATCAGCCCCTATTGCATTTGGATCGCATGATCACCCGCTTTTTTTTTTTTTAATAGCTATCTTTTATTATTACTTCTGCAAACTGAATCAGGTATTGTAAAATGCCCTACTCTGCATACGCAGGCGCCTCTGCTGCGTTCATCGTTCATAAAGCGCCCTATTTAATGGACATAAAACGGCGCAGTAATCCCCCTCCTCGCCGCCCCGCGGGGTCGACCGGGAGCTACATTCGGGGTATTTGCTGCCGGTCCCCCCTTAGGGAGCAGAGAAGTTCAGCAGGTTTCTCCTCCCTCGGATAGAGGTTCCTGGAGCCCTGCTCCTATTCCAGGGAGTCCCACAAACTCGGGGCTCGGGGGGGAGGTGACACCCGCGGATCAGCAGCACTAAGTTAGCCCCCTACTTTTTTTTCTTTTTGCTCGGTATTAGCTCGGAGCTTTGCTAGTATTGTACAAGGAAATATGCGCGCATGTGCTGGACCCAAGAAAGGGCTTGAAACGGCTCGGTCCTCGGATTGTATCGGAAGGATGCCCGAATAGACGGGGCTGCTGCTCACAAGTGTCAAAAACTGTGCTAATTCAGCCTCTTTTTTTTTTTTTTGTATCTGACTTTAATTTTTGCAAATCAACCAAAAGCCATGGTCCGAAGTTGCCTCAAGTTTTCGAAAGTCAAAATAAAGGCACCCCCAAGTCTTACAGAAAGAAAAAAAAAGTTTAGATTAGAAGAACGTTCCCACTGCTCTCTTGCTTTTGAGAAGTTATTACAAATAAAGTTCAGCGTTTGTAAAGTTCCGCAATAACTGTGGGTGTTTAGGTGTTATCTGCGGCTGGCTTGAGATAGGGGCAAGGGCGCCCTCTCCTGATCTCTAGGGGAAGCAGCAGTCCTCCTGGGGTCCTAGGTTCAGCCCCCTTGGAACATTTTCTTCTGATGACATCATTTGTTATTAAAGTTCTGTCTTTCCTCTCCAACCCAGACGTGAGAGAGGCAGGTCCTTTGTTTTCAGGGGGGTGGGGGCGTTGGGAGTAAAGTTATCATTTGTTTTCTTGTCAGGTTTTACATAATGTCAACCTGAACATAGGTTTAAAACGTTGTCAATGGAATAGCATTTTGTGATGGTTCTCTTGGTCTTTTCTCCACCCGAGTTAATTCCATAGTTACATACATTTTTGTAATGGATCCTAGACTTAAAATCTTGCTTTACAGTGGCAGATTTTAAAAGTGTCATTAAATAATTCTGTGAAGCTGGTAGCAGAGAAACTCTGAAGGCATTTGTTTGGGAAAATATATATTAGCACAGAGCATGGAAACAAATCAAAGGAAAAAAATCGAATATGTTTGTAATATACATTAAAGGGGATTTTTGAATCATGTTTGAAATTTTCAGAGTTCATAATAGTTTGTAAAGCAGTGGATAAAAATAGACTATTCAGATTCAGCTATAATTCTGTTTTGCAATGTCAATAATTATATCATTTATAGTTATTTTTATTTTTATCATGGTATGAATTACAGTTTGCATTTCTCACTTCTGATGAATAAATCAACACACTTTTTTTAAATAATTTTAGTTGGTATTAACTTGCATCATATGTCCGGTGCAAGTACATTGTCAGCAGTGAGTGAGTAACACCCACGTGTGTTTTCAGAAGTGGTAGGTCACAGAGTAAGGAGATAATCTAGTAAGATAGCAAATGATGGCAGAGGAAGATCAAAGTGGTCCATCCAGTCTGCCCCGCATGGTGTTTTAGGGTTAGAACTGTGGCTCAGTGCAGACTACCTCCATGCCTTCTATTTAGGAATGCAACTGTTGCTTTGTGCAGGCAACCCCATGTAGAAAAGTTACCATAGATTGCCCCCGGTGCTTCATTTCCATCGTTTTGCCTCTTGGGATCCTCTGTGTTTATCCCACACTCTCTTGAATTCCCTTTACTGTTTTTGCCTTCACCACCTCCTCTGGGGATGGGGAGGGGGCATTCCAGTCACCCATCACCCTTTCCATGAAAAATTGTTTCCTGACATTCCTGAATCTACCCCCTGTTCTATGGCTTCATTTTCATTGGGAAAAACTTGTGCATTTTTTATACATTTCAGGTATTTAAAGGTCTGTATCATTTAACCCCTGTATCTCCTTTCTTCTAGTCTAGGATATACATATTTAAGTCCTCAACTCTCAAGTTGTTTGTTTTTCAGTACACACCATTTGAATTGCCTTTCTCTGGACCGCTGCCATCCTGTCTCTATCCTTTTTGTGATAAGGTCTCCAGAACTGAACACAGCACACCAGGGACCTGTAACAGGGGCATTACCACTTCCGTTTTCCTACTGGTTAATGACTCTGCTGTGCAGCCCAGCATCACTCTGGCCTCTGTCACTGCCTTGTCACATTGCTTTGCCTCCTTCACATCGTCAGGCACTATCGCCCCAAGATCCAGGGCTTAATTTATAGGGGAAATAACTTGGAACACAGTTCCACCACTTTTCAGACATAAGAGGCAGAGCAGCAGCAGTGTTCTGCCCCAGCCTCACCCCTCTAGGCAGTCTGCAGGGAAGAAGGGGGGAGAGCCTGGAGCAGACGCAGCAGAGAGCAGCCGCTCTGCCCCTGTTGTTCTGCACCCCCTCCGCACCGGTTCAGCAGAAAACAAGAGGGGAAAATGTGATCCTGAATCATACGCTTGCAACACACAAACAGGGGATGAATCAGTGCAAGTTTGAAACTTGTGAGCAGTAATGCCAATCGTCAAGGCTTCAACACTGGATACTCTGCCACTGCTCAAGTTTCAAACGTGCTGATTCCGCTCCTTTTATTATCTAGGGCTTAATTTCTGCCGGAACAACCCAGAGCAGTGTTCTGCAATCATTTTTCTCAGACCCGAGGAACCAGAGCAGAGCCAGTGGTGTAAATCATAGCTGGAGGTTGACCACACAAGTGGGGGTATGGGGAGGAGGAAGTGTTTGAGAGGGGGTTCCTAGCCCAACTCCCTTGCACAGGTCACTCCTGGCCATCACCATGCCTTTTGACTCCCTCCCCCAGCACCACCATACCACTTCCTTTTTTTGTCCATAAATTAAGCCTTGCCGAGGTCTCTCTCCTAGTCATGCACCTCCGTCTCTCACCCCCATTACATACAGCTCCCTTGGATTTCCAGTTGCACGACTCCCCACTTTATGGCTCTGAATATTAACTGTTGATCATTCACTTATTCCTCAAGCTTTCTTAGATCACTTCTCATTCTCTCTACTCCTTCAGTGCTTAGTCTCATCCACAACAGGACAAACTTTTGATTACTCTGCAATATCGCTCACAAAGGCATTGAACAGAGCCAATTCCTGAGGCGCTCTATTAATCGCCATAAGAACATAAGAAATTGCCATGCTGGGTCAGACCAAGGGTCCATCAAGCCCAGCAACCTGTTTCCAACAGAGGCCAAAACCAGGCCACAAGAACCTGGCAATTACCCAAACACTAAGAAGATCCCATGCTACTGATGCAATTAATAGCAGTGGCTATTCCCTAAGTATAATTGATTAATAGCCATTAATGGACTTCTCCTCCAAGAACGTATCCAAACCTGTTTTGAACCCAGCTACACTAACTGCACTAACCACATCCTCTGGCAACAAATTCCAGAGCTTTATTGTGCAGTGAGTGAAAAAGAATTTTCTCCGATTAGTCTTAAATGTGCTACTTGCTAACTTCATGGAATGCCCCCTAGTCCTTCTATTATTCGAAAGTGTAAATAACCGAGTCACATCTACTCATTCAAGACCTCTCATGAACTTAAAGACCTCTATCATATGCCCCCTCAGCCGTCTCTTCTCCAAGCTGAAAAGTCCTAACCTCTTCAGCCTTTCCTTATAGGGGAGCTGTTCCATTCCCTTTATCATTTTGGTTGCCTTTCTCTGTACCTTCTCCATTGCAACTATATCTTTTTTGACTGACTGACTGAATTCCGTTTACCACTACTCTCCTAGGCCAATGCAATAATCTGGGCGCTAAGAACACGGATGCTGGTTTTTAGCGCACATTTTTAACATCTAAATTGTTGGGTTTTTTTTAACTCCCGATGCAGTAAACTAATGCTATCCTAATGCATCGGTAGTTTAAAAAAGTGCTAAAACTTAAAAAATATGTATTCGATATAGTCCAAATGCACTTTTTAACTCAGGAAGGGGGAGGGGGGCTGTCTATGACAGGCTATCCCGTAAGTGGCGGCAACTGCTGCCACCGCCATTAGCCAGATAAATACTGATTTATCCATCTATCTGGCAATGGGAAGCAGCTGCCAGATAGCCAGACAAGTCAGTACCTATCTGGCTATCTGTTGCAGGTCATTGCTACTTAGCCAGATAAGTACTTTATCCGGCTAAGTATCAGTGACCCAGGCCAGATAGATAAATCAGTATCTATGTGGCTGAATAACAGCGGCTGCTGCCAATTACCCAGATAAATCATAAGAACATAAGAAAATGCCATATTGGGTCAGACCAAGGGTCCATCAAGCCCAGCATCCTGTTTCCAACAGTGGCCAATCCAAGCCATAAGAACCTGGCAAGTACCCAAAAACTAAGTCTATTCCATGTTACCATTGCTAATGGCAGTGGCTATTCTCTAAGTGAACTTAATAGCAGGTAATGGACTTCTCCTCCAAGAACTTATCCAATCCTTTTTTAAACACAGCTATATTAACTACACTAACCACATGCTCTGGCAACAAATTCCAGAGTTTAATTGTGCGTTGAGTAAAAAAGAACTTTCTCCGATTAGTTTTAAATGTGCCCCATGCTACCTTCATGGAGTGCCCCCTAGTCTTTCTATTATCCGAAAGAGTAAATAACCGATTCACATCTACCCGTTCTAGACCTCTCATGATTTTAAACATCTCTATCATATCCCCCCTCAGCCGTCTCTTCTCCAAGCTGAAAAGTCCTAACCTCTTTAGTCTTTCCTCATAGGGGAGCTGTTCCATTCCCCTTATCATTTTGGTAGCCCTTCTCTGTACCTTCTCCATCACAATTATATCTTTTTTGAGATGTGGCGACCAGAATTGTACACAGTATTCAAGGTGCGGTCTCACCATGGTGCGATACAGAGGCATTATGACATTTTCCGTTTTATTCACTATTCCCTTTCTAATAATTCTCAACAGTGTGTTTGCTTTTTTGACTGCCGCAGCACACTGAACAGACTATTTCAATGTGTTATCCACTATGACGCCTAGATCTCTTTCTTGGGTTGTAGCACCTAATATGGAAACCAACATTGTGTAATTATAGCATGGGTTATTTTTCCCTATATGCATCACCTTGCACTTATCCACATTAAATTTCATCTGCCATTTGGATGCCCAATTTTCTAGTCTCACAAGGTCTTCCTTCAATTTATCACAATCTGCTTGTGATTTAACTACTCTGAACAATTTTGTATCATCTGCAAATTTGATTATCTCATTCGTCGTATTTCTTTCCAGATCATTTATAAATATATTGAAAAGTAAGGGTCCCAATACAGATCCCTGAGGCACTCCACTGTCCACTCCCTTCCACTGAGAAAATTGTCCATTTAATCCTACTCTCTGTTTCCTGTCTTTTAGCCAGTTTGCAATCCACGAAATAACATCGCCACCTATCCCATGACTTTTTACTTTTCCTAGAAGCCTCTCATGAGGAACTTTGTCAAACGCCTTCTGAAAATCCAAGTATACTACATCTACCGGTTCACCTTTATCCACATGTTTATTAACTCCTTCAAAAAAGTGAAGCAGATTTGTGAAGCAAGACTTGCCTTGGGTAAAGCCATGCTGACTTTGTTCCATTAAACCATGTCTTTCTATATGTTATGTGATTTTGATGTTTAGAACACTTTCCACTATTTTTCCTGGCACTGACGTCAGGCTAACCGGTCTGTAGTTTCCCGGATCGCCCCTGGAGCCCTTTTTAAATATTGGGGTTACATTTGCTATCCTCCAGTCTTCAGGTACAATGGATGATTTTAATGATAGGTTACAAATTTTTACTAATAGGTCTGAAATTTCATTTTTTAGTTCCTTCAGAACTCTGGAGTGTATACCATCCAGTCCAGGTGATTTACTACTCTTCAGTTTGTCAATCAGGCCTACCACATCTTCTAGGTTCACCATGATTTGATTCAGTCCATCTGAATCATTACCCATGAAACCTTCTCCATTACGGGTACCTCCCCAACATCCTCTTCAGTAAACACCGAAGCAAAGAAATCATTTAATCTTTCCGCGATGGCCTTATCTTCTCTAAGTGCCCCTTTAACTCCTCGATCATCTAACGGTCCAACTGACTCCCTCACAGGCTTTCTGCTTCGGATATATTTAAAAAAGTTTTTACTGTGAGTTTTTGCCTCTACAGCCAACTTCTTTTCATATTCTCTCTTAGCCTGCCTTATCATTGTCTTACATTTAACTTGCCAATGTTTATGCTTTATCCTATTTTCTTCTGTTGGTTCCTTCTTCCAATTTTTGAATGAAGATCTTTTGGCTAAAATAGCCAATAATTATCTGGTTAAGTGGCTGCAGCTACTGGCACTTACCCAGTTCCTGACCTTTTTTTTTTTTTTTTAACTTTTTTATTATTTTTTTTCCATAGCACTGAAATCTTAACTCCAGCCCTGACCCAGAGTTAAGTTTCTAGCACTAAAGAAGGTGTGCTGGACAGATGCAGTCTCTCTACGTTGGGGAGACCTGCTTAATGCCCTCATTTGCATGGGATTTCCATGCGAGGGCGTGAAGAAGCAGTTCTCCCATTAAGGAACACACATTTTCTGGGCACCAAACTCCTGCTGCATTGGGAGTAAGTTTTGCGCCTAGAAAATACGCACTCAAGTGCACTCTGTCAGTCAAGCAATTTCTAATGCAGTCCACCACCTTGGCGCTCACTCTCAGACTGCTCCTGAGCCTCCTCTGCAGGACAGTATCAAGAACTTTGCTGAAATCCAAGTAAACCACATGCAAGGCATGCCCTTGATTTAATTCTCAAGTCATCCAATTGCAAAACAATTGACCCGATTACAGAGAAGCAGTTAGGGAGGGATTTGAAGGCTGAGATTTGGGATCTTGATGTGTCCTTGGTCTTTGGTCTAGCCTGGCATTCTTTAAATAATCTTGTTTGCTCATTTACTGCTGCTGTGAGACATTCCTTCTCTGTGTTTTATGGACCTCTGGTTAGAAACTCACATCAGCTTCGGTGGTGTTTACCCAGGATGTGCCTACCACCATGCAGTTTAATGCAACAGGAAATCCTATTTGTCAGTGAATGAAGCCGTGCTACTCTCTGAAAATATATACTGATGAGGTACTGTATGTAAAGGCGACGGGGCATGTTTTGGCTGTGCTGTAACCAAGGAACAAAAGGTGCTTCTGGTAAACTGCGTGAACTTGAAAAATCATGGAAGTAGCATGATTCCAAAATGTTCTGTAATAAGGGGCTCTGGTTTAAGCAGGAAGAGCGACGGGAGAGGTGCTTCTGTTTGACGTCCTTATTTCATCGCATCTGGAATCTCTTCCCAAATCCCAGCGTGTGTGGGTATGCAGCCAGAAATTCTTCCACTTTCACGTTCCTATAACAGTGCAGGGATATGCAGCTGTCTGAAAGTAGGAATTTGGATTTTATTACTAGCATTCAAAGTTTTAACAGAGGACCCTACAATATAATTTGGAGCAGTTCCTGCTACATTGTGATAGTTTTCTAGAATTTTGTTTTATTTATTATAAAAATTGGAAAGCTATTAATACATTTCATAAATAAATGAATACATTTAGACATGAGGATATGAGTTACAACACCAAAGCAGATCAGGATATATATATATATTTTTTAACTTTATTAAATTTCCACAAATTTATGAAGCAAATACCTTTGTACAGAAACACAGTGAGATCAGATAAGGGCAGATAATCAGGGCGTCATTTGTCAACTAAAACCTTTGTAAACAATATAACGGCAGTGCAAGAGCCAGTTCCTGGAATAAGAAATATTATCTTCATCTATGGTTAAATGAAATACAACCAGTTTAGGCAGAAACACACAAGACGTCTGCTACAGTGTTTCTTGATTCCTGCCGTTTGATTTGCTCCAGCCTGAGATAAGAACATAAGATATGCAATACAGGTTCAGACCAAGAGTCCATCAAGCTCAGTATCCTGTTTCTAACAGTGGCCAATCCAAGTCACCAGTACGAGGCTAGTAACAAAACATTAAAAAGATCCCAAGCTACTAATGCTGGTAACAAACAGTGGCTATTCCTTATTGATTAATAGCAGGTAATGGACTTCTTCAGTAAATTATCCAAACCTTTTTTAAACCCAGCTACACTAACTGCCTTAACCACATTCCAGAGTTTAACTCTGTGCTAAGTGAAACAGAATTTTCTCTGATTTGTTTTAAATGGGTTAGTTGCTAACTTCATGGAGTGCCCCCTAGTCCTTCTATTATCCAAAAGAGTAAATAACTGATTCACATTTACTTGTTCAAGTCTTTTCCTGATTTTGTAGAGCTCTGTCATATCCCCCCTCAGCCGTCTCTTCTCCAGGTTGAACAACCCAAACCTCTTTCATCTTTCCTCATAGGGGAGCCATTCCATACCCTTTATCTTCCAATCTCACAAAGTCATCCTGTAACTTATCACAATCCGCTTGTGATTTAACGATTATGAATAATTTTGTGTCATCTGCAAATTTGATCACCTCACTTGTCATACTCCTTTCCATATCATTTAATCCTACTCTCTGCTTATGTCTTTTAACCATTTTGCAATCCACAAAAGGACATTTCCTCCTATCCCAACTTTTTAGTTTTTTTAGAAGCCTCTCACGAGGGACTTTATCAAATGCCTTCTTTTAATCCAAATACTCCACATTTACTGGTTCACCTTTGTCCACATGTTTATTCACCCCTGCAAAAAACTGTAGCCGATTTCTGAGGCAAGACTTCCCTTGGGTAAATCCATGGGGGCTTTGTCCCATTAAATCATGCCTAGCTAAATATTCTGTGATTTTATTCTTTATACCAGTTTCCACAATTTTTTTCTGGCACTTAAGTCAGACTCTTACTGAACTATAGTTTCCCGGATCACCTCTGGAGCTCTTTTTAAATATCGGGGTTAAATTGGCCATCTTTGTCATCTGGTACAATGGATTATTTTAATGATAGGTTACTAATTACTTGTAACAGGTCTGAAACATCATTTTTTAGTTCTTTCAGAACCCTGGAGGGTATACCATCCAGTCCAGGTGATTTACTACTCTTCAGTTTGTCAGTGTGACCTACCACATCTTCCAGGTTCACTGCGATTCAGTATTACCAGTATTATCTTTTGGCAGCTTCCCCACTCTGCAACTGCTTGTGTCCCTTGGATCCATAATTTATATTTTTGGCTTGCCCTATGCTGTAGCTCTCTCGGCCCTTCTGCATCAGTGGAGCTGCAGTCATGTACTCAGACATGAAATCACATGCAAGTATAACCCTTTTCTTGGAGGTGGTATATTCTTCATGGGCACACACAAAAATTTGTCTCGGGGGGGCTAGCTTCATTGGTTTCTCTTTTCCCCTCCTTTATCCCCCCAAGGTGTGTTGGTACTTTCTGTGGAGGGAAGCTGATTCTTATGGCCTAGACAGGTGCTTTTCTCAAACCTTGTGTGCGATTCCCTCTGTGATCTGTGATGCTGTATTATTGTTGTAGGGACAAGTTCACTGGACACAGAGTTGGGTGTTCAAATAATAATTTACTGATTCTTTAGAAAAAGTTAAATCAAGTTAAATAAATAAGATTGAAACTGGCTGTCTTCTTGACTCAGGTTCCTCTGGTGATTCCTATCATTCCAGACTTGAGTATGTAAGAGGTCCAGACTTTTGGGAAAACCCTACTCTGTGTGTGTCCTCTTAATACATAAAACAATCCTACTTATATCCCAGGTTGTTCTTTCAATCACCCAACCTGTGCCTGTGTCCCGAGGGTCTTCAGATTTCTTCACTTTCTTCCTTATAGTTCAGAACTGGGCTTTTCCCAGCACAGCCTCAAGAAAGGAGGTGTGGACAAAAACCTCCTGCTCAAAAAAACCTCCTGGAATGGACAAAATGTCTTCTGGATGGAAAACACTGTCACCAACAGATCTGTCTCTCTTTTCTAGATAGGGTTCTGCCAGTCTTCAATATCCTGGCCTGCCAGTTCCAAAAGGACCAGGCTTCCACTCCAGTGCACTTCTCTAAAAATAGGGGAAACATCTATTAACACAGCTGTTTACTCTACACAGATGTAGATTCAGCCTGGCAGAATGCACAGAAAGGAACTAACCTCCTAAAAAAAAAAATGTATTCGGTGAGGAGGTGGGCCTCCCTATAAAGGGAAAGGCCAGGAGCTCCTCACGCCTCAAAAGCTGAACTCAAAAGTGGCACCTGTCATTCTCTCAGCACCTACCTACTGTATATGCAAAAGGACCACCCGCTCGGACAGTCTCTGGGGGAGGTGCTGACAGTGGGTTTCCTTTCTGACTGACTCTAGGGACCTCTAGTGGCTGACCCAGGGGGGTTGCCACACAAGCAATACTGTTTTGGTTCCGATGCTGAAAAGAAATCTTTCCAAGCGTGACCCTTGGGGGTTGAATGGGCTGCTGTTCTGTCCATGCTGAGAGCAAGAACTTGACAGGTCTTTTTTTTTTCTTTCATGCATCTCTTGGGTTAATGTCTCCAAATTGGTTTCATTTTGTGCGCACCTTGTTGAGAGTGGACCTCACTCATAAGCCCCCAGTGTGTGTGAGATGAATACTATCTCAGTTTCTCATATTCACTACGAGTGTTCTTCTTGCATTGTGCCAAAGACAGCTTCCTTGTGGAGCTCATGAGGGTCAACTTATTGAGGGTCCCTTAGAAATTCCTTTTTTTTTTTTAATCAGGCTGGTGGAGTTTAGGACAGTTGTGACTATTTCCATACATATCTGCTATGTTTTCCAGGCATTTGATTATATCTCTTGCTACTTGATGATCATTTCTTTCTCCACACATGGTGCAGGAGAATAATCGCTTGGTACTGACATTTCTATTCGCTTTTCTATTCTCTTTTATCTGTTTCTCTTTTATCATTACATCTGGGTTTCTCTTGAACTTCTGTGTGTTGGTATTGGAGTGTTCCATCTGATCACAACTTCTTCATTCTCTGCAATTTTGTCGAAGCCATGATCCCTGTACTTTTCCGGTACCATGATGCTATGCGGTCTGCACGGTTTCAAGTGTGAGCCAGGTTACCTTATTGTGCTTTTTATGCATAGAGTGCTTTTGACATTTGCAGGGTAATTTTCCAAACCCTTTCCATGAGTCATACTAAGCTTTACCTGTAGAAATGGGCTTTTTGAAAATTTTCCAGCCTATAGGCAGGTAAAAGCACATGCATGGTGCTACTATGCCCGTAAACTTACCCATAATAGGGGGAGGTGTTCTTGAAGGCAGGGTTGGGGCGTTCGGAACTAGGCACATCCTTGTGAATTTTCAAAAGCATGCCTATATTTTTAATTAGAAAATTTATGTATAGCAGGTGTAAGTGGGTGTGGGTACTTTTTCTTAGGTAATTTTTAAAGTACAAGAGTATGTGCAGTTTCACCTTGAAAATTAGGTGTAGATTTTCAAAACTTACGTACATGCATTCACATATGCACGCTACCTGGTGTGCACACATGGATGCGCGATTTTATAACATGAGTGTGCTGGCGCACGCATGTTATAAAATGCCAGGTCAGTGCGCGCAAGGGGGGGTCCACATTTGCAATTATGTTGACGACGCATCGGGGCCTTCCCCAGTTCCATTCAGTCCGCTCCAATTAAGGAGCGGACTGGGAGGGAACTTCTCAACCCCCTAGCCTAACCTCCCTTCCCCTTCCCCTATCCTGCCCTCGCCCTATCCCTATCCTAACTAGCTCGAATTTATATATTTCACCTTTTGCTCCTGCCTTGGAGCAGGAGCAAGTTGCGCGCGGCAGCACAGCGGCAAATGGCCTCTGTGCCGGGTGCCTCTAGCCCCGCCCCCCCTCCGGACTGCCCCTTTTTCAAGCCCCAGGACTTACACGCGTCCTGGGGTTTACACGCATGGCCGGCCTGTTTGAAAATTGGCCCGACGCGCGTAAACCCTGGGATTTACGCGCGCCGGGGTTTGAAAATCTACCCCTTAGTGCACAGTCTACAGGTGAACAATACCTGCGGCCTCTGAAGATTATGCAGTCGGTCTGAGAGTTACCCCTTGGTGTATGCATCTCTCTGCCAAGAGGTGTTGGTGTTTTTAAGTTTTAATGATATGCATTTGTTTGAAACAAAACAGCAAATGTCAACATTTGCTGTTTTGTTTC
This sequence comes from Rhinatrema bivittatum, assembly GCF_901001135.1. Lineage (NCBI taxonomy): Eukaryota > Metazoa > Chordata > Amphibia > Gymnophiona > Rhinatrematidae > Rhinatrema > Rhinatrema bivittatum. The sequence goes on from NC_042615.1 coordinate 692,631,419, forward strand.
ATTTTAGAAAAAAAAGAAAAACAAATGGATTGTCATTTGATTTTCATTTTAATTTGGGGCCCCCCCATCGCCTAGCCGAAAAGAATTCTGCCATTTTCAAAATACCAAGCATCTGATTTTTAAAAGACCCCCCCCCCTCTCCATGAGCTTCTACACCCTGCAGATCCCCCCCCCCCCCCCCCAGACTCCCTGCAATTAATCCATGATGCCTGGGGTCCAGAGTGGGCAGGAACGATCCCCTCATCGCTTTCGTATTTCAGAGTGGTGCTGGATGATGTAAGGTGGCGCCATTTTGAAATATGGAACCATTAGGGATAGGAGTGACTGGTGTTCTCTTTGGACCCCCAGACATTGTGAATAAACTGGGGAGGGGGCTCTGGTGGGTTCTCAGGCAGTTCAGAGAGGGGTAGGAGAGAACCTGAGGAGGGCCTTTTACAAAGCAGACTTTGTATTTTTAAAATAGCGGCACATTTTGTGGGCTGAGGCGGGGCTCCAAAGTGAAGCAAACCAGAGCAGGAACCCTCCCCCTAATGAAACAAATATTAAAAAAAAGAAACAGGCCTACCATTAAAGAGCATAAAACGTCCTCCCTGCAATACCCTGCATCACAGACTAAAACAACGATGGTGGTGAACTTTACTGTTCACACAGAGCTGGAACTACGGGCACCCCACTTCACAAGTGAATAAAAAATGCAATCAAATGAATATAAATTCGGACTTTGTTTCAGAATTTACCAAATGAACAGGGTATGGGTGTTGGTGGTCTATCATGGTCCCTGGACTTCCAGAGGTAGTGTTGAAGGGTTTATGGAACCTACCGTAGTAAATACATTATTGACTGTGGTAATCCATCCCATTTTAAAAAATGCAGAATTTGTTTCCTAGAACATAAGAAATGTCATTCTGGGTCAGACCAAGGGTCCATCAAGCCCAGTGTCCTGTTTCCAACAGTGGCCAATCCAAGTCACATGTACCTGACAAGTACTCAAACATTAGGTAGATCACAAGCTACTATTGCTTATTAATTACCGTCATAGCAGTTTATGGATTTATCCTCTAGAAACTTATCCAAACCTTTTTTAAACCCAGTTACACTAACTGCTGTAACCACATCCTCAGGCAATGAATTCCAGAGTTTAACTATGTGCCGAGTGAAAAAGAATTTTCTTCGATTTGTTTTAAATGAGCTACTTGCTAACTTGTGGTAACTATAGCCCAGTGGCAAATTTGCCTTTTGTCTCTAAAGTTATAAAGTTGTGTTGAAACAGATTATGAATTTTTTGGAGGAAAATAGGAAATTGGATATTTCCCAGGCTGGATTCAGATGTGGCTATAGTATTCAGACCATCATAGTTGACATGGTGGAAACAGTATTACAGAATCTTGATAGAGGGTTTCTATCTTTGATAGTATCTTTGGGCTTATCTAGTGCCTTGGATTTGGATAGAACATCCAAGGCTACTGTTTCATTGCTCTGAAGTAGGGTTGAAGGGTATGGTTTCACAGTGGCTAGTCTCATACTTAGAGGAAAGAATGCAAATGATGAATTTTCAGAGTGCATGCTCATCAGTACAGAAAGTAGAATTTGGAGCCCTGCAGGGATCTTCCCTGTCCCCAGTGCTTTTTAATATTTATTTGGCTCCATTGGGGAGTCAGATCCGATCTTTTGCATTTGTTCCATTTTTATATGCAGAAGATATACAAATTTTAGTGAGCTTAGGGCAGGATCCTGCAGCTGTCTAAAATGTTCTTACGGATTGTTTTGGGGAGGTTGGTAAGTGGTTGAATTTGAAATTCAATTCTAGAAAGACCTGTGGTGTTCCTCCCTGAGGGTAGCTCCATCTCCCCCTTGGCCCAAGAGGTCTGGAAAATTGCAGTTTGCAGATTGGAGGTAAAGTGGTACAAGCAAAGAATGAGACAAAAAATTTTGGGGTAACATTATATGGTGAACAGAGTTTCAAAAATCAGATCTCTAAGATAGTGCTTATGACAGTCTTATGGTTGAGAATGGTCTGTCAGTTGAGGTCTCTCAGGTTTTAAAATTGGTGGTCTTTGCTTTGGTATTGGCCATGCTTGACTACTATAATGTGATCTATTTTCTTCCCGGGACTTCCATAAGCCATTTGCAAGCCATTGAAATTTGGTCGCAAGAGTAGTGTTGGGAATGCACTAGGCAAGATCCAGTACCACCTCTTTTGAAAAAACTACATTAGCTCCCAATAAGATCTCATTGTAAATTTAAAGTGCATGCACTAGCCTTTTAAACTTTGAAGAGATGGAGTCTGCCACAGTTAGATAATCAGCTGTCTTGGAAGAAATCAAGCAGGTTACAGAATTCACAACACCAGTTTCAATTACAGTTACTACCAAACAAGGCATTTCACCATGTCAGAATAGGGCATTCTCAGTAATAGTTCCAAAATTATGGAATGATTTGCTCCTGATGATCAGGGAGGAACAAGATCTAATTGTTGCGAATGTGGACCCTTGGGCCAAGGGGGAGATGGCACTACCTGCGGGGAGGAGCACCACGGGTCCCCATTGTTGGCAAGTGGAGCTGGCGGAAGCAGAGGCTCAACTAGAGCTTCACCAATACCAGCCCTTGTTCTCCTTAGATTGAGTCCTTAGGTGGTGGGGCCAGCTGGTCTTAGGTGGAGGCCTCTGTGGTAATGGAAATCCAGGCAGGCAGGAAGCGTTGCAGGCCAGCATGCTGAGGGAGCAGCAGAAGGACAGACCAGGGTCAAGTTGAGATCAGAGCAAGAAGCGGAGCACAGCAATGTCGATGTATAGGCAGTGGTCGAAGGCAGGTGGCAAGAATCAAGATCAGTGTCCAGTCAGTGGCAGGAGGAGAAGAGACAAGGTCGATGTCCAGGCAGTGGTCATGGCAGGCAGAGTTCATGCAGCATCAGGGTGCAGTCCAGGGTCAAGCCAGAAGATCAACCCACAAAGGATGATGAAGAGGAGGAAGAAGAGGAACACAAGGACACAAAGAGACGCCGAAGATAGACAAGAGGAAACTAGCCACAAACAAGAAATTTCAGGAACAACCAGATGAAAGGAACCACAGATAGAAGACACGGACTCAGGAAACCACAGCAAAGGCAGGAACCAGGAGACGAAGACATAAGCGCAGGCAATACAGTACTCCCAGAGGAGTTGACCCATTGCCAAGGTGTCTGTGAGTGCAGGAGGAGCCATAAGTACTGGCCTGCCTCTGACGTCATCGGGAGACGGCCTTGCAGAATTCTTGCTACCAGCTCTTTAAGAGAAGGGCAGTTGGCACGCACACACCCCTAGGAAGGCGGGACCAGGTGCTGCGGCGTCCTGCCGACTGCTGTGTGCGGGCCGTGATGCGTCTGCCGCGTTCACTTGAGGAGGCTGGTGCTGGCCCCGGCAGAGGTAAGAGCAGCGGTCCGCAGGACGAACTTGCAGATTGCCGTGTACAACACTAATAAAATTCTGCAAGAAATGAAAGACATGTTTGATGATCAATGATACGATCTGAGGTATGAAAAGAGCACAGTTTGCAATTTGCCTGTAATATTGGTTTCATTTTGCTTTAGGATTTTAATATGCTGTATATGTATCTATGATTGTATGCCGCTTTGAGCGATTTGTTTAAATCATGAAAGCGGTGTATACATTTTATTAAATAAATACATATACATTGATTGATAATAATTTAAAAATAAAAGAACATTTTCAGGGTGTGGGATAGTCTAGTAACTTTCAGGCTGGAGACAGACTTTACTCTGACTCCAGCCTCTTTCACAACAGAATTCCACTTTACTCTAACAGCATTTAGTATACAATCATGTGGCCTGCTTACTTTCCAGCAGTGTACTCACACCATCAGTTTATACAGAGAGGATTCAAGAGCTCTTTCTCCTGGAAACAGGGGGACTTATCCTGTCCCAGCAGGGTCCCACTCCGCAGAGATCACTCTCCCTCTATGGGATTTAAGGTGGACCAGGCAACTAGCCTGTCCCCACAAAGGCAAAATGAACATTTTTGTTGTTTACATTTAAGCTGCTTGACTCATCAGAAGATAACATTATTTGAAATGTTATTGAAATCATCCTTCACACTTATTTATAACATTTTCTTTACAAACAAGATAGCATTATTTGTTATTTTGTTTCATAGTTGCAATTAAACAAATAGATTTCAATATTCTTATGACTTCAACAATGTTAGAAATGCTTAGGAAATATTATTAACTGCAGTGTGCATGCAGTACAAGGTGTGTGACCCTCTTTATATTCTCAGCTTTTATTCATGTAGTTATTTGTGGAATAAAAATACTTAAGTAAAGTTCAGGGGCAGCTTAATTAGTAATACCATATTATGTACTTCAGGTGATTAATTTTCAGGATAAATTACTATTCATCAATTGGAGAAAAGTACTGCTTGGTACCAGAAAGAGGAGGGTTGGCAACCGAATTACAGCATTTTTGTGTTTTCTGCAAACAGAATAAATTAAGAACGAGTCTGATCTCTAGAGGCTAGCTTGGCAGACCTAGAGGAACTAAAGCAGACCGAGATGTACATTGATGAGACCTTCAGGGTCATAGTAGCCAAGTCCCAAATCCAGTCTGGCAGTCCCAGTGCTGCCTTGGATCAGAAAGGTCTCCTGGTTGGAGAACATCGCCCTAGAATAGCAGGAAGTGATCTTGTAGCAAGGACCTGCTCTCCAGGTGATGCATTGTCCTCTTGCACTGAGGACAAATCTCTCAGGGCTACTGCCCAGGAGGGCAGGGTTAGGCCGGCCATCATAGTTGGTGATTCGATTATTAGAAATGTAGATAGCAGGGTGGATGGTGGATGTGAAGCCTGCCTGGTGCAAAGGCGTCACCTAGATAGGATTATAGACAGTGCTTGGAAGGAGCCAGCTGTCATGGATCATGTGGGCCCCAACGACATAGGAAAATGTGGGGGAGAGGTTCTGGAAGCCAAATTTAGGATTTTAGGTAGAAAGCTGAAATCCAGAACCTCCAGGGTGACATTCTCTGAAATGCTCCCTGTTCCACGTGCAGGTCCCCAGAGTCAGGCAGAGCTCCGGAGACTCAATGCGTAGATGAGACGATGGTGCAGGGAAGAGGGATTCAGTTTTGTAAGGAACTAGGAACTTTTTGGGGGAAGGGGGAGACTTTCCCGAAAGAACAGACTATACCTTAACCAGAGTGGAACCAGGCTGCTGGTGCTAACTTTTAAAAAGGAGATAGAGCAGCTTTTAAACTAGAACAATGGGGAAAGCCGACAGTCACTCAGCAGTGCATGGTTCAGAGGAATGTATCTTTGAAGGATACTAATGAAACAGGAGAGTTAGGGCATCCCAACAGAGAGGTTCCAATAAAAGCAAATGTAGTCCATGGGCCTATAAATAATCACCTGAGCTAAAGAATTCCAAATTATCCCTATCAACTGAAAAGCAGGTTGTTAATACAAACAAAAAATGCACTTTGGAATGTCTGTATGCCAATGCCAGAAGTCTAAGAAGTAAGATGAGAGTTAGAGTGTATAGCAGTAAAGGATGAATAAATGATGATAGGCATAACTGACATTTCAGAGACCTGGTGGAAGGAGGATAACCAATGGGACAGTGCTATATCAGGGTACAAATTAAATCACAGTGTGGATCAAGTTGGTGGGGTGTGGCACTTTATGTCCAGGAGGGGTATAGAGTCCAACAGGTGTGCCTTAGAGATTGGTCCTTAGACTGTTTTCTTTCAAACTTTTGTGAGTAGCATAGCAAAAGGATTGTCAGGAAGGGTTTGTCTTTTTTGCTGATGATTCCAAAATTTGTAACAGGGTGGACAGCCAGGAAGGTGTGGAAAACATGAGGAGAGATCTAGTGAAGCTCGAGGAATGGTCTAAGGTCTGCCAGCTAAGATTTAATGCTAAAAAAGAGTAATGCATTTAGGATGAGAGAACTCAAGGGGCAGGATCTGGGGGTGATTGTATCTGAAGATCTTACGGTGGCCAAATAGGTGGATAAAATGACGGCCAAAACCAGAAAGATGCTTTACTGCATAGGGAGAGAAATGGTCTGCAGAAAAGGGGAGGCGATATTGCCCCTGTATAGGTCCCTAGTGAGACCTCATTTAGAATACTGTGTACAATTCTGAAGAAAGCCCCTTCAAAAGGATAGAAACATCTGGATTTGGTCCAGAGGGTGGCTGCTAAAATGGTCAGTGGTCTTCATTCTAAAGCATATGGGGATAGACTTAAAGATCTAAACATGTATACCCTAGATGAAAGGTGAGATAGGGAAGATCTGACAGAGACATCTCAAGGGTTTCCATGTACAGGAGGTGAGCCTCTTTCAACGGAAAGGAGGCGCTAGAACAAGGGATCATGGGATCAGAATGAAATGGTTTAAACAGGAGTAATCTTAAATATTTCTTTACAGAGAGGGTGGTGGATGCATGGAACAGCCTCCCAGTGGAGGTGGAGGAGACAAAAACATAGGATAATAAAGGGCATCTCTAAGGGAGTGATGGGAGTTATAAAGCTAAATTAATTGGTGTATGGGCCGATTAAATGGGCCATACGTTTTTTTTCTGCTGTCATGTTTTTATGTTTCTGTGTTTCTTTTTATCAGAATAATTCAGAGCTTTGAATTTATATGTGCGTACATATCTATATAAAATGCACGCAAAGGTACATTTTCAGAACCTTACGCAAATAAAAATTAGCATATGTGTGTGTAAATAGTATGTTTTTGCACATAATCCATTTTAAAAATCTCAAACATACAGGCGTAAGTAAGGATTCATGAGTAAATTTATGCATGTAAAAAGGAGGTGGTCCTTGATGCACTGTCTTTACATAGATTTCAGAACGCTGTTGTCTTGGTTCTTTTCTTACCATTCCCATCACACCTTTAGTGTATGCTCTGAGGAGCCTCCTCTACTGCTATCCCATTATCAATCAGTGGCATAGCCAGAATTGATTTTTTGGGTGGGCACAAGGTTAACATGGGTGGGCTGTAGGCATGCAGGTCTCAGACCTACTAGTTGTATTCTTATTGATAAATAATGCCATATACTGAACCCTACAATGGCTTTCTAAGTAGTTTGCAACAGCCGTTATGCATCATGTATGAAACTTTAAAACATTTCACCTCCGATATTTCAAGCACTTACCAGCATTAAAATTCCTTATTAATCGGTATTCATTTATTTTGTATTTATTGCAGTTTATAAATGCACAAGTATATCATGTAAAAAGCAAAGAACAATCAAATCCAATCAATCATGTAATAAAACAAAAAGTAATATATTCTTTCATGAATCCTCTTTGCAGAAAGCCAGAAATCATTATAACTACAATAATAAAATATTATTAATAATAAAATATTATTAATCATCAGAAAAAGTGCAGAGCACAGCTAGGACAATTCACATTACAACCAACATGAAAAAAAAAATTCAAATTCTGGTGTAACTTCAGCAAAAAAATATCCCTCCATTGCTATTTTGTGAAGTAACACAAACTCCTGCAAAGAAAGACATCTAGAACCTTGCCATACCATACAGTCACAGCACTGACTCTCAGGACTCAAATAACAGCAACCTTATAAAAAAAAAAAAAAAGCAGCAATGCAAATACTACACCAGGCCCTAGAACATTAATACATCACCTAATGGAATAACAGAACAAGCTGGATTACTACAGAGAAAACTACATGTGAGCAGAAATACTGCACTTCAATCACACACACAAGCAAAACAGAGACCGACCCTTACCTAATATAGAAATGAGTCTACAAATTAGAAACATGCAGACAAAAGCGAAATAGCCTGAGAAACAAGACTCTGAACAGTAGAATACTGAAGAAAGAGCAAAATACAAAAATATAAGAAATGCATGTTCCCAAAGATAACATATTCAAATTGCTAAAATCTCAAAATAATTACCTTTGTTGCCTGATCTTTGTATTTTTCTTATTAGTTGATCCTGGTCTCTCTTTCCTATTTTTCCCCTTGTCGCTCATTTCCTAATTCCTTTTCTCTCTTCTCTTACTGTCTTCTTCCCTTTCTCCCTCATACACACACACACACACACACACGCTTTCTCTCACAGACTCCCTCACATACACAAACTCTCATATGCTCTCCCCCTCACACAAACTCACATTCTCTACACACACACTCACACAAGCTCTCACCCTACATGCTCTATCATATACACACACAAGTTCTCACTCTCTCACACACCCCCCCCATGCACACACAGCTCCTATGCACACACAGACCCACACCCAGGCTCCCATTCTTATACACACACAGTCCCACATCCAGGCTCCCATTCTCACCCACTTACACACATTCGAGCTCTCATTCTCACCCACACATACGCACATTCAAGCTCCCATTTTCATGCATACATACGCACATTCAAGCTCCCATTCTAACCCACACATATGCACATTCAAACTCCCATACTCGCCCACACAAAAACACCTTCAGACTCCCATTCCCACCCTCACATACACACATTCAAGCTCCCATTCTCATCCTCACACATGCAGGGCCTTTTCATTAGGCTCAGCCAAAGTCCTACTTCTGCCGCCGTGGGGATGGGATCCCGCGACGGCCTTGTATCTCTGGCCATCCTGTTCACCATCATGGGGATGGGATTCCACAACAACCTTGCAGCTCCGGCCCTCCTCTTCACCGTTGCAGGGATGGGAACCTGCGACGGCCTAGTAGTTTTGGCCCTCCTCTTTGCCATTGCGGGGATGGGATCTCATGGCAGCCTTTCTTCTTCTGAGGCCCCTCCTCTTTGCCATCGCAGGAATGGGATCCCACCATGGCATTGCTCCAATAGGCCTCTTCTGGTTGGGTGGGCCTGGGCCCAAAGTGGGTGGTCCACTGCCTGGCCCACCCATGGCTATGCAACTGCTATCAATCAGTGTCCCCCAGTCTTGAAACCTCTTCTCTTCATTTTCTATACTTGTTCCCTTGGTGCTCTGATTTCCTGCCTTGGCTTTCAGTACTGTCTTTGTGCTGATGACTCCCAGATCTATCTTTCTACACCAGAAATTTCACCAGGAATCCAATCACAAATCTGCTCATCTGGCATTGTCACATGGATGTTCCACTGCCACCTTAAACTTATCATGTTCAAAATAGAACTTATCTTTCTCCCCAAACCTACCTTTCTCCCCCACCCCCACTATTTTTGTATACTGTCATTCTCCTGGTCACCTCAGCCTATAATCTTGGGGTCATCTTCAACTCCTCCTAAACACATCTAAAACACTGTTAAAACATGTTTCTTTTCATATAGCATCACCAAAATCTGTCCTTCCTTTCTGTACACACTACCGAAAAACTCTTAGCCATATAGTCATCACCTCCTGCTTTAGGCTACTGCAACCTACTCTCCACAAGTCTCCCACTGAATCATATCTCTCCACTACTTCAAAATTCAGCCTTGGGACTTATCTTCCACCAGTGTTGCTACATCCATATAACCCCTCTTCTCAAGTCACTCCTTAGGCTCCCTGTCTGTTCTCTTCCCATCTACAGTTCGAACTTCTCTTACAAGTGCATTCATTCTGCAGCTCCTTATTACCTCTCCCTCATGAACAAACCTGGAAACTTTTTAGTTTTGGTCATCCTAAGATTGCTGTTGATTAAGGAGGGAGCAGGGTTGTCGAGGATTAATGCATATCAGCTTTTTCTCTTCCACCACCCTCATCCCACATTAATCCACATTTTCTCTCTATTCCCCATCAACCCACCAGCACCATTCTTCCCCTTCCTCTCTCTCTGATTTCAGCACTCTCTTTGCTCCCACCCCTTATAGGTCACAGCTCCCTGACTTGTGCATCCTTACTCTACCCTCTGCTGAGTGAGTTCCACGTCCTGGAATCACAGCTGCAGACGGAGGTTGCATGGTGCAGCCCATCTCCAGTTCTCCTCATATGCTGCCTGCAGTGTCTGCTGCGGACTCACCCACTCTCTCCTTTCCTGCAGGCTTACGGAAGGGGTGAGGCTGGAGCTGTAAACAGAAAGGCCCAAGGCTTTCTAGTGTTTTCCTAGGAACCTGATAATTGATACAATTTCCTTGAATCTGGAGAGTTCCCAGGTATGCTCATGAATTTCAGTCATTGGGCAAGTCACTGTTATCTACTGTACGCCTTTCTCCATTGCCAATTCCAGACTCCATATGACTGAAATAGACTTCCTGGGTCAATGTGTCTTGCACTCTCTCTGGCCTTATTCAAAGGCAGCTTAAAACCCCATCTTTTTAAGGCTGCTTTTAAATATTAACCCCTAGTTCTCCTGATCCATACCCTTGTTGGTTTTAATTATTTTCCATAATAAATTAAACTGCTTAAGTCTCTTATTTGTCCTGTTTGTCTGTTTTGAATAGATTGCAAGCTCTCTGATGAAGGGACTCTCTCGTATGTGTATTTGTACAGAACTTCATACATCTAGTAGTACAATAGAAATGGCATAGTAAGTAGTAATTGTGCTTCTGCTGTTTCTTCACTTTTTTGCAACTAAAGATTCTTTTTTGTTTATCTCATGCTCTCTTAAAGCCAGCTACTGTTTTAGTCTCCAGTACCTGCTCCAGGAGGGTGCTCCGTGCGTCTAACACATGTTCCATGGGGACATATTTTCTGACGTTGTTCTTGAGTCTTCCCCATCAGAGCCTCATATCATGACCACTTATTCTAGAATTTTCTTTCCATTGGAAAAGGTTTACTACTTGTGCATTTATTAATGATTTTAGGTATATGGAAGTCTGTTACATCTTCCCTGTTTCATCTCTCCTTTAGGGTATACATATTAAGATACTTAAGTCTCATTTCATATGGCTTTTGGTGCAGACCCTGTACCATTTTGGTAGCCTTTCTTTGGACTGGCTTTCAGACTCTCTGTATCCCTGTGGAGGTTCAGCTTCCAGAATTGTATGCGATATTAAAGGTGATGTCTCACTAATGACCTGTACAATAGCATAATCATTTTTTCTAGTAGTTATGCCTCTCCCTATGCTTCTTAGCATCCCTCCGGCTCTGGCCACTGTCTTGTACTGTTTCATTATCTTAAAATCATTGAATAGTATCACCCTGAGGTCTCTTTAGTGCTCTGTTGACATTGTTCTCTCATTCCCTATCATATACCACTACCTTGAATTTTGTCATCCCAGATACATAGCTCTCCAGTGTGCAAAACTGAAACTTAAACTATCGAGCAAACAGCCTCGCCTTGAGCTTTCTTAGATCACTTCTCATTCTGTCTGCTCCCTCAAGTGTGGCTGTTCTGTGGCAGATCTTAATATCATACACAAAAAATACAAACCTTTTTCCTTCTAACCCCTCTGCAGTGTTGCTATTTTTGGTTGTAGCCGATGAATTATCTTTATTTTTATTTTATAATTGGTCAAGATCACACCCAGAACATGGTTTTATACAATATAGTTGGATAACTACACTAAAGTATTTATTCTATTCATAAGAACATAAGAACATGCCATTCTGGGTCAGACCAAGGGTCCATCAAGCCCAGCATCCTGTTTCCAACAGTGGCCAATCCAGGCCATAAGACCATACCATCTTAACTGCTGTTACTATTTTATTTCAATATATAATATTTGTTTTTACTTTAATTTATTCTCACGTGTTTTACAACCATATATAATATAGCTTAAGTAAGATGACTGAATATTTTAGGGATATGTTCTAATGCTTGACTATCACCATTAATAAAACAACAAAGAAACAAGTTAAATATACAACCAGACTTTCAGAAGGACTATTTGTCATTTCTCTCAGTCTCCCCTTTCATTATATGCATCCAATTTAGAATATTTCTTGGTAGATTTATTCATTAACAAGCTTCAGGAAAGGTTCCCATACTGCATTTACAGGAATATAGCATGTTTGAAATTAATACTTGGGGGGTCTCATTGGAATAAGTGCAAACCCATTTACCTCAAATCGACTTCCGTGAATCTAATGGAACACAAATAGTGGATAATGGAACATATAAATACTAAATGAGGCACAAATTGAGCTCATAAGCTGTCTCATTAGCAAATGGAAGTCCGACTCATAAGTGCCCTCGGAATGTAACTTGGAAGGCAGGGCTTCACAAACATGTCCTGGTGATCCCACGGCTAGGTTCGGTTTCCAGATATCCAATCGCATGAGATAAGGCTCAGTACATACAAATTTATCTCATTGCTATTCATCGTGGATATTTTGAAAACCCAACTGCCTGGTGGGTGGGTCACAGGGCCAAGGTTTGGAAACCCTGTCATAAGATATAAAAGTTTTGCCTTCTAGTGACTGGGGACCTATAAGAAAGGAGGGAAAGAACGCAAAGCTGTTGTGTAAATGTGAGTGTGTGCACAGGAGTCAGATACGTAAGTAGGGGGGGGGAAGGATGTGCGATGGGGGCAAGTCCCCCGTTTGTGCTGTTTACCTCATCCAGGGCTGCTATGGGTTCGAGTCCAGTTGGGGGAGGGGGGGATGTTATCTTCCTGGGCCCCTGGCACGGTCAGTAGCTCTTTCATACACATTTGGTTGATGCCCACCAGGTACGTGAGGGTCCAAAACAGGGGTCAAAGAAATGAAAATTAGTAAAAGAGTTAAGTAGCAATCCACCCAATGTCCATCCATACAGCAGAGGGGTAGTAGAAAAGTAACCAGACAGAGTCCTGACTGGTGTTCATAATAACAATTTACATCAACTTGAAAATGAGTACCCAGGCCTGAATGGAAAAAAAATTAGAAATAGCATGAAAAATATTAGAGTGGTGAAGATCATAGTTTCCTTGTCCATTGTCTCTTTTTTCTCTTGCTCCGCCATCCATGCTGAAGAACCCCTCCCCTAGAAGGGAGGGGTAACTGGAGTGTAGGTCCAGCATGCACAGTCAAAAGTTGAAGAAAAAAAATCCCTGAGCTAAAAAAAAATATTAAACAATGTCCAATTATTTAAAGAAAAACTCTCAACTGTAATCCAGGTCTCTTGAGCTCTCACATCAAGAGCCCCACATTTTTCTCGCCCTTGCTCCTTGACTTGCACAGATCTCTTTATTCCCAGCCTTTCAGGATCCCGGGGAGATACCCCTCCCTCCAGACGGAATCAATCTTCCCCAAAAATCTCTCCCCTCTCCCAACTGTTGATCAAGACCCTAGGGATGAGGAAAAGATCCAACAGCCAAGCTCCTCCTCCTCCTCCAACCCCCCAATCCACTCTCTAGTTGCCTTCCCGCTGAATCACTGAGCCTGCTCCAGGGGATTTTATACTGCACTGGGGGGCTTATGGGAAATGGGAGGAATCCATATCCCCGCTCACTGCTGAAAAGTTTACTTAATGACCGGCAAAACCCTGTAATATTTGTTAAGTCCGAACCCTACCCCAATTCCACTCCCAGGAACACCTCCGCCCATTGCAGGTAAACTTACATGTGATCAGGGGATAACACAGGAAAGTTTATCCCCATATCAGGTAGGCAGTTTTGCAAAAGGCTACTTCTGTGCCTTATATATTTTTTCCTTGACCTTTGTTCGTTGCAGCTCAGCACACAAGCACAGTCTGGTGAAAGTTTTGCATCCAAAACTGAAAACCTCAGCTGGAGAAAATAATTTAAGCTAGACTGTGCTGCGCCTTGAAAGCAGTAATTTATATTAAGTACAGCTGAACATTAATTGAAATGTTTTAATGTTAATGAACTTTCCTCCATGCAAGTTGAAAGCAATGGCTGAAACTAACTGATAGTTTATATTTTTTCATATCTCTTAGCTGAGGTTGCTGCTTACTGAACAGGAAACGGGGAACAATATTTGTTAGTTTAGCCTAGCTCAGTGTTTCATTTACAGGGGGGAGGCAGAGTTTTTGGTGGAGAACTGCTAGCTTTGCAGAGACAGGTGCTGAAAGTGCTTCCTGTTAACTAACTGAAGCTCTTTAATGTGGATCTGGAAACCACATGCCGATTACAAGAACTTCAAACATGATTACATGATTTTTCTTTCTTAGGTTTTTTGGCCGTTTAAATACAAAACATGTAAGTTTAACTTACATTTTTTTGAATACTCCTACAGTAAGACCTTGTTGGGGGGAGGGGATTATGTAAATATGAATAAATGAGTTGTTTGGTAGAGTTAAATATAGTAGAAAGTTTCTCAACCTCTGCAACCTTGTTTATTTTTCAATTATCAGCTGTTACAGAAGAGATCCCAGCACAGATTAAGATAATTCTACACCTCAGTCCCACAAGCAATATACTAACCAAATAAACTTTCAGGTCACTTCTCCCCATCTCTGTTCTCTTCTCCTTCCATTCAGGTTTAGGTTTATGTTTATTAAGTATTCTGATTTCTTACTGAGTTCATTTTATTTTACCTTGTTTTACATTATTTATGTTTTACCTGAGTTATTCACTTATTTTACTACATTTTATTTTGCTCTTATCTATACTCTTAGCTATTATGAGTTAATTTTTACATAGATGTAGTATATTTTTAATGATTTATATATTTTATGAATGTTTGTTAATCTGATCAGGTTACCTTTTTATTGTATTGATGTAAACCGATATGATGTCCCCACAAATACCGGTATACAAAAGTGAATAGATAAATAGAATTGTTAGTCGCCAACACCGAAATCCAAGTTGACATCATACTGCTCATTCTTTTGCTTCTCATCTGTTTCAAACTCTCGCTTCTCTATCCCATTCTTATTATGCCTGGTATCTCATTCCCAACCAAACATATCTCCCTTACTCACCACGCTCAATGCAATGTCTTTCTTTTACTTTCCAATTAGTTGTCTTCCCTCTTTCCCAAGACCCCCTTGCAACCTTCCATCTCTCTCTCTCTCTCTCTCGCCCCATCTGGCTGTCTCCCTTCCCTCTTTGTACTTCTCTGTCCCACTCCCTTTCTGGCCAATTTGTTGTTCCCTCTTCCTTACCCCTCCCCACTCTCATGCTTCTTAAATCATTCTTTCCCTCTTCCCCTCTGTCTTTCTCACCTCTCTCCCCTGTGCCCTGCTTGGCATCGACCCTCCCTCTCTTCTGACCATCTTCAAACCCTCTGTCCCATTTTCCTTGCTCTCCCATCTTCCCACTTAGCTCTCCACTAGCCCTCTCCCCCCTACCCTTTCCATCCCTGTTCCATCTCCATTTCTCCACCCTCCTTTCAAGGCTGCCAGGTTTTTCAGCAGCAACAAGCAGTATAGTTCATAATCAAGGCTATTCTAATAAAAGCCAGACAGCCTTAAATGCCCCAAGGCTCCTGAGAAGCCTCTGAGGGTGTTAAAGCAGAAAGAAGAGACATAATAGGGGAGGTGCTGCAGGTTTCCCAACCCTTTGAAGCTCAAGTCATGTCATGAGGCATACCAGCCTCCACGGAGCAGGCAGTAAGGACAGGAATCATATGGCCAAAGGGAAAAAAAAAAAGAGGTGAGGAAGTGCTGAAAGCCCCACCATTCTCTCTTCCAAATTAAAAAGAGAAGGGCAGAGGCAAACATGGACCTGTTACAATGCAGCAGTGCTCTAATGGCTTCTTGAAATGAACTGACATTGACTGTGCTATGCTAGAAGACTCCGGCAGCTCCCTCACACCACTGGCTTTAAGTGGACACAGTTAACTGCAGCTGGTTTTGTTCCATATCCATGGCTTCTCTGATGCTGAAGGATGAATTACAAGTTGGATTTGTGGGTGACCCACAGCTTCAGTATTTTTTCAGTAATACATCCTTGGGCTTCAGCCACAATTTGGCCCTATTATTGTTGAAACTCCTGGGCTGAGGTCCTCACTCAGGAGTCCTTGGGCCACGAGTCCTTCCAAGGACTCGAGATATTCAGACTTCCTATACAAGTCTCAACCCCTCTCTCGGAGTTGCAAGATTCCCTGTCTTGGGGGGAGGTTATCATCCAAAGCCCTGAGCACTGTTAAGACAGGCTTTCCAAACAGCAGAAATAATCATGCTGGAAACTGTGTGTACTTTCCATCTTAACTTTTATTCACAATTGATGGTGGAATAGTGAAAATGATTATTTACAAATCGTCATGCAATCCAGTCCATTTACATGTTTGGCTCTTCAGTAAATCTGTGATTTTGTAACTCTTAATTTCTCTCTCTTTTCATTCCTCATCCTTGCTAATTGTAAGGATAGTTCAGAATCTCCCTCCCAAATTTAAGGATACAGGCAGATGTAACTTAGTTAATATGATACTCCATAAACTCCCATCGTGCATACCTTTCTCCAGGTGAAAACAATGTACTTCTTACTTGCCAGTTCAATTTCCTCTCTTCACTATGCAGGCAGCAGCAGAGTAGTCTACATCTGAATGGTGTCACTGTTCGTCTAAAGTCTACATTTCCTCCCTGGAATGAATGAATGAGATTTCATGCCTACAGTAATCTCTAAAGGGTTATCGAGTCTCTTCAGATGAGAAGCTCCTTCAAGATGACATTCTCAGAGTTCCAGCATCCAAAAGGGAACTCAGATGAAAAATAAAAAGACAACCAATTGTAAAAGGTAACCCAAAAATGAGGAAAAGAAAGGTGGAAAGCTTCTTTGCCAAAACCAAAAAAATTCAAAAGCGGGAATCGTTAAAAGTGGAGACAGGCACCTTTTCTTCTAGTCCAAGTTTCTTTCCAAGAAACCCAAAGGTTCTTTCCTAAAAAGCAAAACAAAAGCCATGATAACATGCTTCCTCTGGAAATCCACACCTACCAAATGGTGCCTTTGGGTTTTTATAGGCCAGGACTCCACCATTAAACTCTACCACATGGGAGAGCTATAACCCAACTAAACTTAACTCTTTTTCTCTGCCTGCTTAGTTAATTAGTGTGCACCTTTAGTAGAGACCCAGTAAGGCTCTCTGCATTCTGCATAGAGAAGTCTCGTCATCAGCTCCCTCGTCTCTCCTTCTGCTAATTTCTACTTCTCTTTCAGCTACCATTTAACACAGGCACATCACCCACCTGCCTCAGCACCCTGCAGATGCTTCCACTCCCTCCACTCTTCAATACCTACGTACTTGTGTTTCTTCTCTACCCTTAGCTCCTCAGCACGCATGAATAGACCTTGCCACTCCTGGATTCTAACTCCCTCTCTTTGCAAGAGAAAGGAGTAATCTACGCCGTATGAGCAACTGCTGCATTTGTCTGCTATAGTTCTTCCACTGATGATGCTCCCAGAACTGAGTGAGTCACATTTGGTGCTCAGTGCAGGCTGTCCCCATCTCACTCATCCAGGGAATGACACAGTCACTGGAATGACCTAAAGGAGGAGCCTCAGGAGGGGAAAAAGGAAGAGGTGATGCACAAAGTGGGAATCCTGCCTCATTAATTCCCATACTCAGATGCACATTGCTCAGAAAGGAACTTCTGCATGTTTAAGAGCCGCCGCTGTTGTCTCTTGTGGCTGAGACCAGATCCCAGGTGCTGGTCTGACCCTAAGCATTAGGCAGTAATGATTTCTTCAGTGTTTCCCAACGCTGGTTGGGAAACACTGTATCTCTAATTAGTGTGACTAGAAGAGGTGAAGAGGAGTTCATGAATTAGCAGCTATTAATAGTCTGTGCTCTCCCTTTCCAGAAAAATGTATCCTCACACTGCAAGCCCTCTCGCCTCCTCAGCCTAGTAAGAGCACAGAACTGAACGCTAAGGATGGGCATTTGTTTAAAACGAAATAGGAAATGTCTGCCATGTGGCAAGCAGAAAGGCTTGGAGGTGAGAGCGAGCTGTGCAGGACTGCCCGTGCTGAGCACAGAGTGTAAGGAGGCAGTGGTGAGAAATGGAGACAGAGGTGTGGGGAAGGGCTGAGAAGCACAGGTGATCAGAATTTCTATAGCGTTATGCGAAGCTCAGAATCAGAGTTTTAGCAGCCAACCTCATCAAGCGTCTGACGAGGTCGGTGCACCATAACAATCGCTCTTCTAAACCATTCTTTGATGCAACAATAGAATGTGTATCAGTCACTTTGCTGGACACTAGATTCAATTTCAGACCAGAAGGCACAGCCTGGAAGAAGGATTAAGCCCAAGTAGAGTACCAGGGAATTCCCAATGCTTTTAATGCAGGGGTGGAAAACATCCGGTCCTCGTGAACCGCACATTCAGACAGCTTTTCAAGAGATCCATCATGAATATGCATGAGAGAGATTTGCATGCACATCTATCTCATGAATGGTGATGAAAGATATCCTTAATTAATTATTTACAATTTATAAAGTAGGTTAAGGCTTTCACCATTTTCCTTTCTAGTAAATGAGCTAAGGGGTTAATGGCATTATTAACTTGGGATATTTTTGAGTGGTTCTTTGTTTCTGGGTTTGGAGGGTGACAGCCATCAGCTAGTATTATTTTTTATTGTGGTTTGTATGTTTATGTATTTATTTATTAGGGATGGGCATGCAGGAGAAACGAAATAAGACATTTCATCTCATTTCCTATTTCATTTCATTCTCAAAGCAAAATGATTGAAATTCTGACACAATTTTGTTTGCTTTCATGTTTTGTTTTTAAAACAAAAAAATTGATGCATAGGGCCTAGGCCCAGGGCCTTGCCTGGGCCACGGCCTAATCCAGAGATCGGGTCTCGACGCTGGGGTCTTGGCCTGGACCATGGCTCGACACTGCAACTTGGTCTGTAGACAGGCTCCTGACACCGGGGCCTGGCCTAGAGGCTGGGTCCCGATTCCTGGGATTCTGCCTAGGCCCGGGGCCTGACACCAGAGCCTCAACCTGGTCCCAGGCCCAAGACCCGGGCTCGGCCCAAGGTCAGGCTCAGACCTCGAAGGTTTTCTGTCTTCTTTTTTCTTTGACGAAATGATGCTGTCTGTTTGGGAGGTGCTGGAGTTAATTTACTCTGCCGCATCCTCCCCAATTGAGGGTGCTATTTTGATGTACGGCAGCACAATTAGGCTGCTGTACATCAAAACGGCACCTCCCAAACAGACGGCATCATTTTGTCAAAGAAGACGGAAGACTTCTAAAGCCTGAGCCTGACCCTGGGCCAAGGCCCCAACATCGGGACCCAGCCTCTGGCCTGAGGCGTGGGTCTGGGCCCAGTTCCCAGCCTAGGTTGAGGCCCGGGCATTGGGACCTGTCTTCTGGGTCGGGCCCCAGCATAAGGGTCTGGGTCCGGATGAGACCCTGGCATTGAGATCCGGTTTCCAGACTGGGCCCCAGTGTCAGGCCTGGGCTTGGGCCCTGGCCTAGGTGGGGGTCCAGGCCTCGAAGCCTGGGCCTTGCTTAGGGCCAAGGCCGAAATCCCAGCAACCTAGACCTATGCAAGGCCGAAGCTTCAGTCTTAGGCTAGGCATCAGGACCAGGCCTCGACGCTTGGTCCCTATGCATAGGCCCAAGCTGAAGCCTCAGCCTTGTGTAGGCCTAGACCACTGTAGGTCGCCGTGACCTCAGCCTAGGCCCTATGCAATGCCCAGGCTTTGTCCTGGGCCTGGCCTTGATATCAGAACACCCCTGGACTGGGTAAGTGAAGGCTGGGTAGAATCCCGACCCTGGCATTTTTCGGGTGGGATGGGTGGGTGGGGGGGGGCATTGGAGATCATGGGAGCCCCGTTTCTTTTTTTTTTTTTGATGTTTTGGCTTTTTTTTAACAAAATAAACTAAATAAACAGACAAAATTTGTGGGAAACTAAACTCCCAAAAACGAAACAAAAAAACAAACAAATTTTTTTCTTCTTCCTACCCCAGTTATTTATTATGCATGTGATGTTGTGAACCACTTTTATTGTATTTTTTTTTTTACTAGTAAAAGTAGTAATGGCAGAAAAAGACAAAATAGTCCATCCAGTCTGCCCAGCAAGTTTGTTATGGTAGTAACTGCCGCCCCGTGCAGGTCAACCCCATGTTTCTGTTAAGGGTAATAACTGCCAGCCTGTGTTGGTTACCCCCTAAGCCTTATAAAAAGGAGTAATATTTACAATCAAAACCAAGCAAATGTCAAACCCATAACAAAATTACTGCCAGCAACATTTTTACAGGGTGAGCAGCCTTCTTGATAATTCATACAATGCCGCTGCTTGAACGTGCTTTGCTTTTGGATTTAGCCATAGAAGCAGTCCTGCAATTTTTCTCTAACGTCTGTGTATCCGTATCCTGGACCATGAAAGACAGGGCCCAGCATTCGCTGTCTTCTAAATCCAATTTCCTTTCCCTGCCTTCCCTCCGAAGCGGAGAGCGATGCTGCAGTTGTGTCAAAATCATGTAAGCTAATTGGTTAAGGGTAGTCCTCCCCATGCCTTCTGTTAGGAGTAGTAGCTGCCCCCTTTCCTATGCACCCTTTTCTTAATTTCCAATGCTAGCCTTTAGGGATCCACAGTGTTTATCCCATGCCTTTTTTAATTCGTTTACTGTTTTTGCCTTCACCACTTCCTCCGGAAGGGAATTCCAGGCATCCACCACCCTCTCCATGAAGAAATATTTCCTGAAGATGCAGTATATAAATGTTTACAAATAAATATCCTGAAAACTTAAGTGATGTACGGCCATCAAGGGCCAGAGGCTCCCTACCCCTGTTCTGATGGACTTCTAATTGCAGGATGAGGCGTTCTTGCAGTGAGCCTTCTTGGTAGAGTGAATGACTTTCTGAAGCTCTACGCCATTCCAGGACCACAAAACCCTGTTCTAATGAAAAGCAGCTTGTGGTAGGGGGAAGAAATACGGCACAGGCTGCACTTGCTGTTTTCTTGAAAACAGAACCTTCATTGGAGTGGGTCACATCAGATTCTTGTTCTGAGTATAAATTCAAGAAGAACACATTTCAGAATTGCAGCATAACAAAGGTAGCTGGCGGTTATTATGCACGCCTGACTCTGTCCTTTAGTTCATGCAATCTATAGCTAGCATGTTTTTCCCATGTCAGATAATTAGTGCAGAAACTTCTCTCCTATAATGCTGCATTTCCTGACCTGCACAGAATTCTTTCGTCATCAAAAGTAAATTTCACTGTACATATTTTAAACTTGCTGAAAAGGTGGCAAAAAGGCTGAGGCTGTCTACTCTTTCTTATGCTTTTGTTCTCTGTGTTTTTTTTTTTTGTTTTTTTTTTTCAGATACTCATTTGAGGAATGGGACCATAGTAAGAAGCTTTTCTATATATGACCAGTATGTAACCTATGAACCAATACCTATGGATGGTGAAAATGATTCTGAAGCTGGATCAGGACTTGATTCCCTACCTCCCAGGACTCTGAGAAAAATGAACGTAACAAGAACCATCTTAGAGGAGACCAAAGCCTATCTCACCAGTGCCTGGTTGACCGCATTCATTCCATCCGTTTATACAGTTGTCTTCTGCGTGAGCTTGCCGCTGAATGTCATGGCGATTCTTATGTTCCTGTTCAGAATGAAGGTGAAGAAGCCGGCTGTGGTTTACATGCTGAATCTGGCCGTGGCGGATGTCTTGTTTGCCAGCGTGCTGCCTTTCAAAGTCGTGTACCATTTCTCAGGAAATGACTGGAGTTTCGGGCCTGGGATGTGCCGTTTGGTCACTGCTGCTTTCTATGCCAACATGTACACCTCTGTGTTGCTGATAATGAGCATCAGCGTTGACCGCTTCCTCGCTGTGGTCTACCCCATGCACTCCCTGTCGTGGCGTACTCGAGGAAGAGCCTTGCTGATTTGCCTCACTGTGTGGCTCGTAGCTGCTGCTGGCACCGTACCTCTCCTAGCCATGGAGCAAACTACTAAAATACCAGTGCTGGAGATCACAACTTGCCACGATGTGATGGAGAAAGATGACTTGAAAGGGTTTTACTTCTACTACTTTATCACTTTCTGCTCATTCTTCTTTTTCTTCCCTTTTGCCGTCACCATAGTCTGCTACGCAGGCATCATCCGGTGCCTCAGTGCTACCAGCATTGAGAACACACAGAAGAAAAGACGAGCCCTGCATTTGGCCCTAGTTGTCTTCTGTGTTTTCATTGTTTGTTTTGGGCCAACCAACATCATTTTGCTGGTTCATTATCTGCATGTGTCTACCAGGTCCAGCGAGATGACCTATTTTGTCTACATCCTCTGCGTCTGTATCAGTAGTGTGAACTGCTGTGTTGACCCCTTGGTGTATTACTATGCTTCCCCTCAGTCCCATAGGCATCTGCGCAATCTCCTGTACTGCAGGAAGGCTTCCAAAGCAGGCAGCAGCTGTAGCAGTAGTGGCGGCGGTCATCAGCCTATGATTAGGGCCAGTAAGATGGACACCTGTTCCAGTAACGTGAATAACAGTATCTACAAAAAGCTGCTGACCTGAGTGTGCTGCTTCAATGTAGAGTGGTTAATTCTGTCCAAACTTTGCATACACTGGGGCAGATTTTAAAAGCCTATGCACGTAAATCCATATATAAGTCCCGGGGCTTGAAAAAAGGGGTGGGGCGGGGCCTCTCGGCACAGCGGCCATGTGGCCGGCACGTGCAACCTATGCCTGCCCAGAGGCAGGCGCAACTTATAAAATAAAGGTTGGGGGGAGTTTAGGTAGGGCTGGGGGCAGGTTAGGTTGGGGGGGGGGGGGGGGGGGCGGAAGGAAAGTTCTCTCCGAGGCCGCTCCAATTTCAAAGTGGCCTCGGAGGGAATGGGGAAAGCCATCGGGGCTCCCCTAGGGCTCGGCATGTGCAAGCTGCACTGGTGTCCGCACCCCCCTTGCCTGCGCCGACCTCGGATTTTATAACATGCACGCGGCTGCGCAAATGTACGCCCGCGCATACGTCTTAAAATCCGGCCCGCCATGTGTCGATACTCTGCACAGTAGCCCTTGCTGACTTCTCCTCCAAAGACATGCAGTGCACATACGTAATACTTATATTCTATAGTATTTCTGTAACCAACAGAGTGGTATAAAGATTGTCATATATCCTTTAAATGATGTACATACTCAGGATAGTCATGAAGCACTATGTTACAAAACATCAAGAAGCAAATATTCAGTAGGCCATTCAGTGTCCTGCTGAATATACTTTGCTTAAAGTTATCCAGCTACACTCAGTTTACGCTTCCAGCAAGGACCTTGCCAGCAGCAGGTAAGTGCTGATCCCACTCCCGGTAATCATTTTTAAATTTCAAAAGTGGGGGAATTGGGGTGCAGAGTGTACTAATGTACATTTCAGGGGGGGGGGGGATAGGAAGGCCTGAACTGAATTGTAGATATTAGTGAGAGAAAAGGGGTTTGGCGGGGGGGGGGGGGGGGGGGGGGGGGAGGGGGGAGGAGAGGGCAGCGATCTGAGGATATTTGGGGGGTTTATTTACGATGTGGGGTGAGAGGGATGAAAGGCTCAGTTGGGCAGCTTTAATATAAGTTGAGGGGACACAGCAAATCAGGCCATAGGATTTTTTAGCTCTATTATTTTTTTTTAAACAAAAGTGTTACTTATCCAGATATCTTTTGAAAATATCCGGGTAAGTAGCCAGTTTTACGGCCACACAAGGTCGGATAATTTTAGGCCTGCTCTTAAGCCTAATGTTAACCTGTTAACCTAGCTGCATATACCAGACATTTGGCTAGGTTAGCCGAATAACTCAACCCCTCCCCGGAACGCCTCTTTAAACTATAGCCGGATAACTGCTTCTATAATTTAACCGGATAAGTGGCTGCATATGCCACATTTGCTGTTTAGATGGATAACTTTTGAGTTATCCATCTAAATGGCTTTTGCATATGAACCTCAAACATTTTGCTTAAGATTATGCGAGGTGGGCATGATTATGTCTCTCAGGTAATGTAATGTATTGTCTGTGTCTTCAGCTGTGGCCAGTGGCAAATGTGCTGCTGTATTTTAGATTACAAAAATATGCAAATCAGTATTATAGATGTAGAATAGGTAAGCATGGGACTTAAAACAAAGGACCACATGGCAGAGCTCTGATGACCTATAAAGCTACTTGTCTGTAAGATACTGTGAAACATTCTAGCAATTGGAAATGTTACAATCCACCAGTGCATCTCTTCCATTCTGAGATGAAAAGGGTCACGCAGGTTTGACAAATTTGTTTGCATAAGCAGCTGTGACAGTCCTTCCTCCCATCATGAGGAAGGATTGCATTGCGAATGTGCATTATTTAAACACTTAGAGGTCAATACTCAGAAAAGCGGCAAGTTAGCCGGATAACCTGTCGTGGATATTCAGCGGGACAAGTCCTCCTGCTGAATATACTCACCTAACGTTATCTGAGTCTACGTACCCAGGTAACTTTCAAACCTAACCAGTTATGTTTTAAATATAGCTAATTAGGTTTAACATGATCTGGGTACATATACCTGAATAACTTTAGCCATAATAAAACAAAAAAATTCTTATGGCCCTACTGGCCCAGTTCCCTGACCCCACTAAAAAACGTTAATTTACCCAAAGCCCCTCTCCTCTCCAAATGATTACTAAAAAAATTGTAGGTCTTTTGGCCTGAGGAGCCTCGGCAGGATTCTGAAAGCCCACCCACCCTTCCCCCTTCTATTGGATCTTTGTACTCTACCCAGAACCCCCATGCTGCTGGGAATGTGGTACAATTGCAGCATTCCCAGTGGTGTACAGCATTGCTGTCGGAGTATTATCTGACACCTGGATAGAACTTATGTGAAGAGCAGAAGAACAAATGTAAGCCCTCATGTTTGTCCAACTAAGTCCAGAACTTAGCCAGACAAAATCATTTTGACCTCTAGGAGCATGTTTCTACTAGTTGCCTTCTAAATCTTTATTTAATGCACGTATAAGTAGTGTATATCATAGCAATTTTCAAAAGCTCATTGCGCGCATAAAACCTTTTGAAAATTACTTCCATAATGTTTGGTCTAAGCTATAATAACCGATGATTGATTGTCTGCACAACTCTTTTTCTGTGGGATATGCTATTTGGCTGTAAGACCAGCAGTTTCTGCTGATGCCCTAATGTATACACGTCTGTTTCATTAAAAATGTCAGACACGTCTGATGGAAGAATAAGCTCTGTTTCAATGCAGTTATAAAGGCTCATTAGCAGCCCAAAGAAATTGTTTACCTTCATTTGCATACATGGTTCAAGCCAGTGGTCTTTGTAGAAAGATGTGAGAGAATGTGGTGTATCTATTTTTTATATTCGCTATTTTAAAATATAGTTTATAGTTTATTCCTAACGTTTATAATTTTAAAAGGTTAACAAATATTTTTTGTTTATAAACTGTAGATGAATACAGGAAAGTTGTGCAATATATAACTGCCATTAACAGAATTATTCCTTTATGTCCAAGGCCCATTATAAATGGGGCATTGTGGAAAGAATTCACACCAGAACCACATTCCTCTCATCAAAATGTTCTTGCGAAGGGATTACGAGTATTTAGGACCTGATGGCCCCGAAAGTCACTTAGATTTTATCCTTTCCATTGAAACTGACAGTACGTGTCATATTTGATTGTTTTATTGTGGGGTGGAAACAGCTTGAATAAAGATGCTCTCTTTGTGTCTGAGTGAAAGGCTGAAATCTGGCCTTGTGTGCTGCAGTTGTTGTTCCTTCTGTGCCAGGCATTGTGTTGTGAAAGTACCTTGATCTGTCAGTTGTACACTATGCACATCATCTCTCATACATCCAACTCCTGGAAACCTAATGCTAGATATAGATATACATATTTCTCTAGCTATATTTAAATATAAAATTCCAAGTTACATCTATAGCTTTCAAAAAATGTTCCGTATGCAATAAGAAATGCTGTTTTGATGACTCGTTATATCCCTGTGAATTATGTTAACTCTTTTATAACTTTTAATATCTGTAAAATGTACCCTTGATATGAGGTTATGTGAAATTAAAGGCTAGCAGGATGCTACGAAACTCTATCCTGTAACATCTGTAACTATTCAGTAAAGTGTTTTACTTGCGTATATTTGTAATATATATCTGTTGACTCTGATCTTACTATTGCTACTTGCCCATACCAATTTTGTTACCCTCAGTAACTTTAATGAGCCTGCTAATAATCTTATAAACGTTGCCCTTGGTATATGGAGCCAGGACTCACACTCTTAAAGCAGCAGATTCTGCTTAGAATTTTCTGGCTATCAACGTCCTTGTCTTGTGGTTCGCTTGCTTTCTTTTTAATGACCATTCATAGGTGTTCTTTCATTATTTGCCCTAAATATTTCATCATTTTTTTAATTAGAATTTATATATATAGTTACAAGAAACATCTTGTTCAGAAAATGTATTAAGAGGCAAGAAAACCACAATTCTAAGTAATCAGCTCTTAGAGAAAGGGTGGTGAATACATGGAACACCTCCCCATGCAGTTGGTGGAGACAAGAACAGTAAGTAAAGAAAGTATGGGACAAGCTCAGGGGATCTCGGTGCAAGGGATAGGGACCGTTGAGCTGAGCAGTTGATGTGGCTGGTCTTTTCTGATATCATGTTTCTATGAATCCATCAATATCAATACAATGTGGAAAACTGGCACTCACAATAAAAATTGAGTCAACAAACTCTTTCAAAAGCAGGTGATTGTATCAGTTTGTAATGTAATGAATGGAGCTAATCTGCATTCTTTTGTCTGCAATGGGCTTTAGACAGTCATTGCATGCTTTCAACGTTGTAATCATCCACAATCTCCTCTGCCTAATATCTATTTTATTATCTATAATCTGAATATTTAACTCCCCAGAAATGTATCAAAAACTTATCTTAAAACAACTGCAGTGAGCCTAACAAACACCCATGAGCTGCTTTCAAGAACATCCTGGCATTGCCAATGTTTCAGTACCTATGTGCCTGCTTCAGGGGATGATGAAACTGTAAAATATAAAAACACCACAATCAAAACCAACTTATTGTTTGCCAAAACAACATTTCCATCGTGCACATATCTGTTGCAACTTTACTTTTCTTTAGTCAAAGCTTCAAAATGGCAGCACCACTCAGGAACTCACTATCCGATTTCAAGGGACAAATCAGATGGTCCATTCAACCCAATCATCTCCTAGCATAATCTCAACCAACAAGAATCTTGATTCTGAATTCCTTTATCTGTAAGGTTGGCTCAGCCTATAGGGGAAGCCCTATTGGCCCACATCAACAACTGGCGGAGCTAAGCAGAAAAGAGACTGAACTAGGGCTTCACCTATACCAACCCCTTTCCCTTTGGGTTCCCGGGGCTGGTAGGACTTAGGCTTCAGTCTCTGTGAAGATGACATAGGTGATGATCTAGGGCCAGGCTCGAGTTAGAGGCATATAGCAGCTGGAATAGTCAGTGTCCAGGCAAGGATCACAGCAAACAAGAATGGTCAATGTCCAGGCAAGGGTCAGATACAGAAGTCAGGCTGAGGGAAGGCTGGAAGCGAGAAGCAGGACTGACAGAATAGGGTAGGCAGGAAGAGAGGAGGAACTGAGTAAGACAAGGCAGGACAGGCTGGAGAAATGAGGCAAGGCTAGGCTGAGTTAGAACACTGGAGTCAGGAATTGGAAATGCAGGGAAGCAATACACAGTATAGGAGACCTGTTGCTGAGGCAACTTAGCATCTGTAGAGCCCTATTTAAGGGCTATCGCTGGTGATGTCATCAAGGGTTGCCACAGACTTTTCCCACCGCAGGTCCTTTAAATGTGCTGCATTTGAGCACATGCATGCCTAAGGAATGGAACTAGCGGCAGCGATCCTGGAAGCATCCTGCCACACACAAGAGCGATTTGGGACATCGGGAGTGAGTGCGGTGGCTAGCAGGAACCTCCCCCAGGTCACCAGATGTAACATTATCCTAGCAAATGAAAACTTAGACACTCTGCTGCTACTGACAATAATGCCTACTTATGAAAATTTAAAGGGATAAGTCACATGATCTCTTATCTAATCATAAATGTGTAAAAATTAACCAGTCCGAATGTTGCTTTTGAATCTCTCTCTAAAAAATAAATAATGTCTAAAATCTACAAGGAGACTCAATGTTCCTTGTGGATGACAACTGAAAATAAATTATCCTTATCATTCATAAAACATTTATCACAGAAACACATTTCTAGCATCATTTATAAAAGTATTTGCCAGTCGATTTCTTTATTAATACTTAGCAGATCAACAGATTGCAAACAGAAAATCCAATATTATTCTCTTTGAAGTAAAAGCAACCTATAGTTGCCCTCCCCCCCAGCTGCTGAAACAGTTTCTCCACTACTGCAAGCTGTAAAACCTCAAATTTATGAGTAGCAGCGAGGCAATGTGTCACCAATGGAGCCTCCGTTTATTCATAATTTAAACAGGATTGGTGTTCAATCATACTTTACCAGAGTTTTCTAGATGTTTTGCCAATATATATTAATTGACATGGACACCAAGTCACATAAATAACTCCCTTGGTGTCACAATCTGTTCTTGTTTTGGATCTCCACTGACTCAATTGTCTTGGAGGAATCATGTCTCCTACGTGCCAATTTTCACATATGGAGCAGTGACCACAATGAAAAAAATTTAAAGATTCATTGGAGAAATCTGTTACTCTGTTGAAGTTGAAATTATCAGAGGAGACATATGAATTACAGTTTAAAGATCTTCAGAATAATATGCAAAAATTCTGAGACAACTGAAGAAATATAAGTATGAGAAATTTCTCTGAGATGAATAAGATTATCGATGAGGACAAGTTTATTTTTGGATGCAATCACAAAGAGTGGCAAAGAAAAAAAAGTCACCTTTGATTCCTCTACTAAAACGTTTTTAGGTGAGGAAGGGGATTTCACTAATCAAGAACAGACTTTTTCACCACCACAATATGTTTGGCTGACTCACTTCAAAATGTTTCAAGCCAAGAACTACACAACCCAGGGAACTGAGAAGAAAGTGAATTTCTCCAGGCAGAGACCAGGAGGTGATCAACTATAATCACGTCGCAAAACATGCGCAATCTCCAATAATACATTTATCAATAAAATCCCTCTCACTTATTCAACTGTCAGTCTTAGGTAAGGGTCTTTCATTTGTATCAACATGCCGCTTAGATAGATTTCAAGTGGAAACAGGCCTACAATGTTTTATTAGACAACTTAGATTGAAAGTATTTTTTCAGGGAGAAGGTGCTATTCAGATAAGGGAATATTCGGTGGTCTCTAGACCATCAAAAAGGGTTCCCCCTGGAGTTGTAGATCTGGTCATCCAATCTTTTTTGAAATTAGTAAGAAAAGATCTAGATAATATACGATGACGCAGTAGAGCAGGGGTCAGTAACCTATGGCTCGCGAGCCAGATGTGGCTCTTTTGATGGCTGCATCTGGCTCGCAGACACATCTTTAATAAAAAAGTAAAAATCTAACAAAACCCCCCACCCTCCTGACGCCCCACGACCTGCCAAAAGTCCCTGGTGGTCCAGCGAGGGTCCGGGAGCGATCCGGGAGCGATCTCCTGGACTTGGGCTGTCGGCTGCCAGTAGTCAAAATGGCGCCGATGGCCCGTTGCCCTCACTATGTCACTGGGGTCGACCAATGGCGGCAGAAGCCCATGTGACATAGTAAGGGCAAAGGGCCGTCGGGTGCCAGTAATCAAAATGGCGTCGACGGCCCTTTGCCCTTACTATGTCACAGGGGCTACCACCGCCATTGGTCGACCCCAGTGACATAGTGAGGGCAAAGGGCCGTCGGCGCCATTTTAACTACTGGCAGCCGACAGCCTAAGTCCAGGAGATCGCTCCCGGACCCCCGCTGGACCACCAGGGACTTTTGGCGGGGACAGGAGGATGGGGGGTTGTAGTAAATTAATTTTGGAGGTCTTGGGGGGTGTCAGGAGGGTGGGGGTTGTAGTAAATTAATTTTTGAGGTCTTGGGGAGCATCAGGAGGGTGGGGGGTTTTGTTAGATTTTTACTTTTTTATTAAAGATTTGTCTGCGAGCCCTGGACCCCGCTGGACCACCAGGGACTTTTGGCAGGTCTTGGGGGGGTCAGGAGGATGGGGGGGTTGTAGTAAATTAATTTGATAGGTCTTGGGGGGGGGGCAGGAGGGTGGGGGGGTTGTAGTTAGTATGGCTCTCACAGAATTACATTTTAAAATATGTGCTGTTCATGGCTCTCTCAGCCAAAAAGGTTCCCGACCCCTGCAGTAGAGGGTTGGTCGATAATTTCTCCAAAGTAGAATGACAAGATCTTAAAGAGCTTCAGCCATATCAAAGCATTATTGTGAAATCAGCTGATAAGAGTGGTTCCATAGTGGTGATGGACAAAAATCAATATGTTCAAGAGGTAATGACAGCTTCTGGATCATAAGTTTTATATCACGTTGCAAAAGGAACCTACCCATGAGTTAAAACAACAAATTGACCGTGTTGTGAGAGAAGCATTCCAGGCAGGTTGGATAACAATTAAAGAGTATCAATATTTACAGGTGAATCAACCTGTGATACTGCTAATTTACATCTTACGAAAGTGCATAAATCACTAAAAGAAAAACCTGGAAGACCTATTGTTTCTTCACATGGTTCCTTGTTGGAACCTTTATCCACCTTTGACACTCAGTTTCTGGCATGGACCCTTGGACTGAGGTGGAGTTAGTACAACCTGCAGGGAGAAGCCCTGCAGCTCCTCACCATCAGCTGACGGAGCTTGCTGAAGTAGAGGCCCATGAATATCTTAGGCTGAGCCCTTGGATACCTGGGCCGGTTAGACTTAGGCACGGGCCTTTGCAGAGGTGAAGATCTGAGGAGTCAATGATATGGCAGACCAGCACAAGCAGAAGAGAGGCGACATCAGAGTCCAGCAGCAATCAGGGCAGGTGGTACGGTAGATGATCAAGATCAGGTTCAGGCAGCAGTTAGAGGCAGGCAGAGTACAATAAGTATCAGTGTCCAGGAAGAAGTCAAGGGCAGGTGGAGTTCAGTCTGAATCAGTTTCCAGGCGGTAGTCAGTGGCAGGTGGAGGTCAAGCAGGGTCAGGGTCCGGTTCGAAGTCAAAGCCAGAAGTCCATCCAAAGGAGAAAGGGAACAGAGAAGAATGGAGGATGTGGAACCACACAACAGGACGAAGACACTGAAGGAGAGACAAGGAGAAGATTGACCATGAAGAAGGAGACAAGAACTCAAAGCACAGACCAGCTGCCGACACGGGAACCAAGAACAAGACACAGGAACACGGCACAATGGGGAGCAGGACCAGGAACAACACAAAGGCAATGCACTTTTCCGAAGGAGTCAACCTATTGCCGCGGCAAGGAGGTATTGCTGTGGGAAGCCTTTTATGTGCTCCTGGCATCGGGTCGGGCCTGAAGGTAAGAACTGTGGTCCGTGAGATCAGGGCCAGTGCATCCATTAGGCAAACTTCTGTGGTCGCTTAGGGCACTGAGCCATAGTAATATAGTAGATATTAAGGAGGAGGAGATTGTGGATGATTACAACTTTGAATGCATTTTATGACTTCAGTCTAAAGCCCATTCTGAGCATTATATTGCAGATTAGCTCCCTGCATTACATTACAAACTGACACAATCCCCTTCTTTTGAAAGAGTTTGACGACTCATAATTTTTATTGTGTCAGTTTTCTACCCCATATAGTATTGCTGGATTTTTTTATAAGGTGGAGTACTCGTTTTTGAAATTAGTTGAGACTATCAATACCTATAAACGAAGCTTGACCAACGTGCCGCAAATGCGCAGTAGAGACCAGCTCTACCGCGCATGTGCGGGCGAGCACGTCGGTCTGACGCTAAGAAAAAAAATGGCGGCGTCCAGTGGCAGCAGCGGGCGGCGGCGGTACCGGCAGCGGGCGGCGGCGGCGGTAGCGGCCAGTACCGAGGGAGGGAGAAGAGAGAGAGAGGGAGGGATGGACTGAGTGGGAGAGAGGGACGGAGAGAGAGAGTGAGAGGGAGGGACTGAGTGGGAGGGAGGGATTGAGTGAGGGGGAGGGACTGGGGGGGGGAGGGAGTGGGACTGAGTGAGAGGGAGTGAGTGGGACTGAGAGAGGGAGGGAGTGGGACTGAGGGAGTGGGACTGAGTGAGAGGGAGAGAGGGGGGGAGGGAGTGACTGAGTGGGAGGGAGGGATTGAGTGAGGGGGAGGGACTGGGGGGAGGGACTGAGTGGGAGGGAGGGATTGAGTGAGGGGGAGGGACTGGGGGGAGGGACTGAGTGAGAGGGAGGGGGGAACTGAGTGAGAGGGAGGGAGAGAGGGAGAGGGAGGGAGAGAGGGAGAGGGAGGGAGAGAGGGGGGAGGGAGTGAGTGAGACTGAGTGGGAGGGAGGGACTGAGTGAGAGGAGAGGGGGTGGGTGGTGAAGAGTGAGGGGAGAGAGAATGAGGGGGAGGGACTGGGGGGAGGGACTGAGTGAGAGGGAGGGGGGAACTGAGTGAGAGGGAGGGAGTGGGACTGAGGGAGAGGGAGGGAGAGAGGGGGGAGGGAGTGAGTGAGACTGAGTGGGAGGGAGGGACTGAGTGAGAGGAGAGGGAGGGTGGGGAGGAGTGGGTGAGGGAGGGGGTGGTGAAGAGTGAGGGGAGAGAGAATGAGGGGGAGGTGAGAGACAGAGGGATGTAGCCCGTTTTAACGGGCTTAACGGCTTGTATTTCTATGAATAATAGAAACCATAGAAAACTAACCTATTGCATCTTGGTACCCACACACACACACACCAAAAGAGAAAATTTTGAATTTAAGTAGTAGATATCCTTACTACATGTACAAGAGAAGGTAATCCAGATATTGACCTAGAGCTCAAAAAAGCATTAATCTGGGATGGCTCAAAAAGTATATACTAATTAGACTGATGTTTAATAACACATTTGCAAGGAAAATGTAATCAAAATAACTCATCAAGCTGCAGTACTCCAGGTCTCCTTATTTAAAAAGAATTGCTTCCTTTTTTTCTGTGTTGCCCTAGCCATATCTGAAAATAGACAAAGTTTACAATCAAGAAAATGAACTTCTTGTTTTTTAAAAAATGAAAAAATATTTAATTACCCATCCGGCTCAAGGATGAAATCTGCAATTAAGGGAGCAGGTATAATGATCCCCATCATCTCTTTTCAAAGCCTGAGTTAAATTTAATAAATCAAGTGAAGGGCCAACTCTAGAGTCTGCGTCCTAGTTTTCTGATTGACAAATAGAGGCAAGTGGTCCTGGAACTAACCTTGAAAACATCAGGTGGATCCTTTCTGAAGCATGTTCAGGGTGTCACAGTGGGTGGTTTGGGGATGTTAATATAACATAGTGTTTTCCTTCTCGTCACATGCTCCTGATTTTCAACATAACAGTGCAGTTGAGTATTCTCACAAATGAGCAAATCCCCATCTCTTGTACTCCTTAGTAGAAGTTTCAGACACTACTTCATTGTTAACCTCATGAAGTTTTTCTATTGAACATTGAATTTGAATAGAAAGACCTTTTCTCTGTCCTCATAAAGATAATCACAGATGGTTTCCAGTCACAATAGGCAGGGCTTTGCAACATGTTCTTGGAATATGTTGTTGGATTCCTGCAGAAGCTGAACTACCAAGCTGCAATCCTGGAGTTTCTCCTTCAGTCTCTTTCTCAAGAGAAACAGCAGTGGGAGTCCCCTCCACTCTGGGAGTCATATCCATTCTTATTGCAAGATTACTCTGTCAAGCTTACTGCATCTCCCGCTACAGCTGCATCTTCCAGCCGCACCTGGGGTGTGCGACCAAGAAGCTGTCCTGTGGAATCCACTGGAGTGGTCTGGCGGCCGGGATGCCATGAAACATCCCTCTCCAGGAGGACCGAAAGCATAGCGTCCCCCACTAAAGCTTCCAATGGAGAAACACTGGGCTGAGATGACATGCAGGTAACATAGCCAGTCGAACATGAAGGACCAGAGGATGCAGGAATCACTCGGATAACCCCTTTACATTTCTTGCCCATTCAAATATTTAATTATATTTTTTAAAGAAAAAACAGTAGCAGGGTTAAAAGAGCTTCTGAAATTTCAAAAACTGCAGGTGCTGAACTACTTCTTTTAGATCAATTGTAGGCTACAGTGTGAGTATCCAGCAAACAGCTCTATCAAATCATTAGCTGTACCAACAAAACTAGTCAAATGTTTTTATATCCAGTATATCAAAACCTACACAAACCATTACCATATTAGGTGTTCCATTTCCCATGCTGTTATAGGAGCAATGCTTTAATGCAGTAAAATTGTCGAATTACAAAAAATACAATAGATATGCAGCAGCTTGCAGGGATGTAGTTAGGGAGGGAGAGAGGCAGGAATTCAAGGTGTAAAGCCCTTTGGGGCAGAAAAATGTCTGAAATGCCAGCGGATGAAAAACCAATAAAATGCCACTGTTCTCCTACCATCCAGGTTGGAGGGGTAAGAAGGGACAGAGTGACAAAGGACTTTGGATCAGAGGGAAAGAAGTACAAGGATGGGGGAGGACGGTAAATCACAAATAGTTTGGCCTGCGCCACCTGCTAAAATGTGTAGTTACAGCTCTAGCAGTTTGTCACTGTGCCTACTGAACTCCAGGTTGTACTTTTCCTTATGTGAGGAGAAACCTGCATACTTTGTGTACGATGCAGCTCTTCAAAGGCACATGTGACAAGGAGTTATGCTTACAATGAACTGTTCCTATTAGAGTCAACCTGCACACCTCTGCATTTGCCCTTCATTAAAATATGACAAATTACCACCTGACACAATTATTCAAGTGAAATAAATAGGTTTCAGCCTTATATTAAAAATATCTATTTATTTATAAATATACAACTGAAATCTCACCAAAGCAGCCCATCAACTTTAATTTTAATGAATATATGTACCTCCTTTCCAGTAATATCTGTTGAAGGCGGGCGATAAAACACACACATTTCTAAAGGAGGAAGTGACGTCACCGGGCTGAATGGCTGGCTGAGCCGCGAGTCCGCAGCTAATTTTCTTTAGAAGCACAGGAACAGGAGCGAAATCGCATGCATAACTTGCCGACAATCACCACAAAGTACAGGCAAACGCTAGGAACGATCAGGTAATGGCGGCTAAAAGGAAAACATTGGAATTCCAATGTTTCTCCTATCGGAAATAAGGGGAACGGGAGCCCAAGGACAACGAGCAGGCCATGCGTGTAGGGCTGCGAACAAGGATGCTGAAATGGCGGATGCCCCCCACGCGATCTGAGTTCAAAGACTGGGTTTGCAGACTCCGTCAGGATCTTAAAACTTAAAAATCTGAATTGAAAGACATGATGGGAGAACTGCATGAGGAGCTAGCAATGCTGGGCCACAGGGTGAATGAAGTAGACACCCGAGTGGATTCACAGGCAGAATCACATAAACAACTCCAGGAAATATGCTCTGACCTGCAAGAAGACAATATGAATGTGCATGCCAAATTAGCTGACCTAGAAAACCGAGCTAGAAGGGGAAATCTTCGCTTCCGAGGCTTTCATGAAACAGCAGCAAACAGTGACTGTGCAGACACCATACAAAGATTCTATGCATTCTTATTGGATTCTGACCCTGAACATGGAGGGGGCCAACAGCCGACTATAAAACGATAGGGCCCATAGAGCCTTGAGAACACCCAGCAATAGACAACCTAGAGACATAATAGTATGTTTTCATGATTTCAGCTTAAAAGAACGAATAGCAGGAGCAGCTAGGAAACAAATAAAGTGGTCCTGGGAAAACCAAGAGATCTCGATCTATGTGGTCCTGTCGCAAGCCACTCTTCAAAATAGACAGGAACTGAAGGAGGTGACCACGTTTTTAAGGAAGGAAAACATTAAGTACAGATGGATGCATTCTTCGGCCTCACATACACATGGGACAGTGTGTCCACTCGCATTCTCAACATAGCAGATGCTATAAAAACCCTGAAAGACCGAGGATTTATAGCGATGACTGAGCAAACGTCAGGCACTAAAAAGTTCCACCCAAAAGACCAGCACCCCAGATGGCAGCGGGCGACCACCAGAAACAGCCGACTCAAAAGAAACTCCAGTTCCCAGAAAACTCACATGGACAAAACCTGAAAAGTTCTGGAATGGATGAGCATCAAAAAAATCAATAATCTCATCTACAGAAAGGCTTTGTCCAAGCGCTAGAAGACATAGTCATTGGGTAAAGTTCCTGTGTTGTTGATGTTAATATTTTTTTAAAGGTTGATGTAATATCTATGTGTCAAAACTTTAGGCATGAAGAATTATTCACAAAATGTTCCTGTTCTGTTGTAATGTTAAGAATTAGATGGAGCCAATCAGTTCATGGCAATAGCTTCCTCCCTGGATTGGGGAGGTGCTGAGCTGCCTGGAGGTCAAGGCAGACAAGGGTTGGAGGGAAAAAGGGAAATGGGAGGGGATATTCACAGTAAGGGGATACTGCACATGCTATTTAATCAGTAGAAGATACGATGGTCAAACTCAGACTTCTGAGCACAACATCCAACAAAATATTTCAGGGACGAGGACGCTAGCTCTGAGAGGGATTTACGAGGGCTGGGCAAAAGTCAAATGAGGTTCAATATATGCCCAGGTGGGCCTTAACAAGAGGCTGATACTGTATATTAGCACGGAGGAACGCTGTGAATATGAATGGGGGAGTTGGGGTACACGAGATTGTGAATCAAAGAGGGGGGGCCTACCACACAATTATGTTACATTTCGCATGATATCCCTTAATGTTAAGGGGCTCAATACACCATTTAAGAGACCTTTACTCTTTAAAGAGATGGATAACCACAAAGCAGATACCATTTTTCTACAGGAAACTCACCTAAAGAGCAGATACGATTTCGTCTTGAAAAATAGACAATATCCACCCCATGCAATAAATCCTCTAAATACACTGGTGTTTTCATATTAATAGCACAGCAGTTAGTCTTTGAAGTAGGCAAATGCATTAGATAACCCCTTGGTAGGTATCTTATCCTGCAAATACTGGTCGATGGTTCAGAATATAATTTGTAATGTTTATGCTCCAAACCAGGAACAAGGAAAGTTTCTAACAGGGTTACACCAAGCTCTGCTGAAACATTGCAAGGGTAAATTAATCATAGGAGGGGACTTCAACCTGGTTAGAATACCTCATATAGATGCCTCATGAGGTCATGTAGCTACCTCGCCTACCCACAGACATAAATTGAAAGACCTAATGGACTCCTGGCATCTAAAGGATGTATGGTGAGTACACTTTCCTTCCTCCAGGTCCTACACTTTTTTTCAGCGGCCCACCATACACATTCTAGAATCGATTTTTTTCTAGTTGATAAAGCTATATTTAACTTTGTCTCTAGTCCAGATATATCCCCGGTGGTGTGGTCAGACCATGCGGCAGTAACGCTTTATATTACCCTTCCTCTCTATGATAAAGGGCTACGCTTCTGGAGACTCAACGATTCCTTACTAACAAATTGACCAATTTAACAAAACACTTACTTATACGTATTAAGGAATTTCTCAAGATAAATGATATCGGAAATGTTTCCCCATCACTGAAGTGGGAATCTCTCAAGGCATACCTCTGGGGATTATTAATTTCTAGAGCTTCCCACATCAAAAAAATGGCCCTAAAGGCCGCCCAAGATTTGAGACAGGAGATTAAGGTACTATCAACCGAACACCAAAAGAGGGGATCCCAAACAATATTAACAAAACTGACTAAAGCTAGGGAAGACTTAATGAGACTAGAATCAGCTAAAATGGTACACCTCTTAAATCTAAACAGGCAAGAATATTTTGAAGGCGGCAACAAAGCAGGTCGCAATTTGGCCCACAAATTAAAGAAACTGACATACCTATATATATGCTATATGCTTCTGAGACGAGTAAACAATCAGAGGCCATAGATAAATACCTGGACTCCATACAATTGCCCTTATTATCAGCAGAGGCACAGCAGGACCTAGAGTCAGAGATATCCACAGTAGAAATCTTGAACATGATCAAAACACAAAAATTGGAAAATCACCGGGCCCAGATGGACTAACGGCTAAATTTTATAAATGCTTTGCCCCGTATATTGTTACCTACCTTCAGAAAGTGTTCAACTATCTGAGACAGAGAGATGGGTTAGCCCATAATGCCAATGTGGCAAGTATAACTATACTTTTAAAGCCGGGCCGAGATCCATCAGCTCCTATCATCCCATTTCACTACTAAATCTGGACCTCAAACTGTTGGCAAAAATACTAGCAGGGTGCATGAACAGATATATTACCACACTCATACACCAGGACCAGGTGGATTTTATGGTGGGAAGGTTAGCAGGGGATAACATCCACAAATTGGTTGATTTAACGTGGATGGCCAGGGGGCAGCAAGTCAATGCCATCTTCCTATCAGTAGATGCTGAAAAAGCGTTTGACATGGTCCACTGGCCTTTCCTCTTCGGTGTCTTGAGAACAATGGGATTCGATCTGAATCTATGTACATGGATTATTGCTTTGTATATTAAACCCTCAGCCTGCCTGAAAATCAATGGAGGCTACTCGGTCTACTTCACGGTGGAGAGTGGCACACGATAGGGGTGCCTGCTATCACCATTACTATTTGCCTTATTTTTGGAACCCCTGGCCACTATTATAAGAAATGATGCGGAAGGGTCAGGCATCTCTGTCCTCCACCACACATTCAAAATATCCCTCTTTGCAGATGATATTATGTTTACCATAACTAACCCACATCAATCTCTTCTGGCCATAGAATGGAACATACGGGACTCCAGTGGAGTATCAGGATTTCGGGTTAACTGGGAGAAATCTGAGATTTTAAACCTTACTTGTAATTTAGAGACAGTAAGTAATCTACAAGCAAAACAGCTGTTCAAATGGGCCTCTCAAAAGGTCAAATACCTAGGTATCTATCTTTCTAAGGATCCCTCGGATTTGTTTAATTTGAATTACATCTCTCTTCTAAAGAAAGCGTTGGCAGACCTGGATTCGTGGAGCAACTCTCACATTTCCTGGTTGGGCCGTATAGCGACCATCAAAATGAAATTCCTAGTGGGTAGCAGATGGACTCAGGACCAATGGGTATAGTGTACTCCTGCTAGCAGTTGGAGACGGATCAGATTTCAATCCGACGTCAGCCCTAGTACATATACCCCTGCAGGAAGTGCAGCTCTTCAGTATTTTCCGTCTCCATAGCAGTTAGGGACTCTATGCATGCTCGCACAGCGTTAGAGTAATTTACCAAAACAAGAAGAAATCTTACCTCTACAGACGAGCCCTGCTCTCCTGCGGTGACACCCATTGGGTCCCTCCCCAGTTGAGAATTCCCGAGGTGATTTCTGCGATCCCTCGGAGGTAAGCCTCGGTCCGGCGGCCGACCCTTGGTGGGGACCTAGCCCCCAACATCGGGTGAGGCTGAGAGGCAGTGGGTGCTACTTCGAGTGCGGCGGTGAAGGTATTTTTCCCTCTCCCCCCGCAGCCAGAGACTGCTCAGAACGAGACCGGGAAGCGCCGAGACAAGGTAAGGTAGAAATCTATTTAAAAGTCTCCGAAGCTCGAGGAGTCGCACAGGTCGCCAGCCAAGACCAGTGCCACCAGGTTGATCTGCCCTAGCAGAGCTAGACCCCGGTTAGATCCGAGGGTCCTCCCACATGGAGACCCTCTGAAGTAGTCGCCATATTGTCTGTGTGATCGCCGTCACCATTTTGATCTGTTCGCCGCCCTGTCTGCCGTCCAGATCCATGCACACCGAGGCGAGCCGTGCGCACAAATACCTTGTGCGCACAACGTCGCATGCCCAAGTACCATGCGCACAAGCGACACGCATAGCCACGTGCTTACTGTGCCCGGCGCATAACTTCGATCTGTGCGCACAACAGCTATACAGAAGCACATATCAAGCGGCTTGCCCCGCAGGCAGGAGCCAGTCCTTTCGGAACAAGCACAACAAAAGGGGAGCCAGCTCGGGCCCAGGCCCAGGCCCCAGTCACACCCCACAATGAAAATCAGCCGACCCATCCAAAGGAAGAAGCCATAGGGGGCAGACTTGCCCTATTCTACCAAAGATGGGTCGAAATAACTTCAGACAAGTGGGTCCTAGCCATCATTTGAGAGGGATATTATCTGGATTTCCACCACCTCCCTCCAGCCAAGTTTGTGGAATCCCTTTGCCACGACACTTCCAAGAGGATGGCAGTGGAAGCTACACTGACCAGATTGCTAGCCTTAGAGGCTATAACACCGGTGCCTCCAAAACAAATAAATACTGGACATTATTCCATCTATTTTATCGTTCCCAAGAAAGAGGGAACGTTCAGGCCCATCCTGGCCTCAAATCGGTCACCTGAAGATTCCTCGCTTCATATACAATGGTTGTTAGTACAAGTGGAGATGACAATCTGGATGTGAAGCAACATGATTGCTCTTGCTGCACTGCATGACAAATGCGGTCTCTGAATTTGGGAGCCAATAGACGAATCGCATTTACAAGACTATGATTCGCTATTTAAAACAATAAGAATTAGTGCCACAGTGGATTGTATATGAAAAGAGAAATTTGTCACACAAGCTCACAGCTGTTTCAGCCAGCCTGAGTCCAAAATAGATACATATCTAAGCCCCTGAGGCAGCCGTTTTGACAACGGCGAAACTCAGCCAGAGTTGGGCTATTATTTAGATACATCTCCACTTCAATAAAGAATTGAAAAAGACGTGGCATCTATTCTTTCTTGTTTTCCTAAAGGCTTTTTTAGATCGCCTACCTTTGTGCTTCTTGGGACCTTCACTTATCGAAGGAACAGGCTTTATTAAATGTCACTGATACAGTTACATTGGTTCAATCTCATCCATTTGTTACACACGTCTGCTTAGCAACTAGACTGGAAATTGCATGCATGTGGAAGTCGCCTCTATGTCCATCATTCCATCAGATCATGAAGAGGCTCAACAGAGTATGTACAATGTATAAACCGACAGCGGAAAAACACCATTCCATGAGCAGATTCCATACGACCTGGGATGATTATCTCCGCTGGAGACCGGAGGAGCAAACAGTTCAAAGTTGATATGGGACTGATCAATTGTCCTTGCAGTTGCATTCATTATAAGGACTACTGCTATGATCGCGAGACCTATCAAGTGAAATGTGCAGGAGGGGAGGGTAGGAAGGGGAGGGAGGATTATTAAACTCTTGGGGAATAACAAAATGTAGTTCATAAGCTGTCTTGTAACTTTATTTTATTGTTGTTCACCAATAAAAATTGTTTATGCAAAAAAACACATACATTTCTGACTTTTATTGCTGATGTTAGAGAACCCAGAAAGATGGAAGGATAGGCATAAATATCCCTCTTGAAAGAAAATGTCACAGTTATTACACACATAACTTTAAAAGATTAAAATAAATTTTACATGTGCACAATGATGACATCTAGTGGCCAGACTCAGAATGCATGTGCACCAGGTTCCAGAAAGTGCTATGGTCGTCTCTGGATGAGAACTGTAGTTGCAATGCCTGGGCTGGGCTGGACGGAAAGCAGGGGTTTATAAAAAGGGATGAAAAAGGAGTGAAGTTCTGAAAGATTCACATTTTGCAAATGTATTAAGTTAGTCCAATAAGAAAGGTATCACCTTTATATATGTGTTTTTTGAAAGTTCACCTTTATTTCCATGGAAATATTTTGAAAATTTTTCAATAAATATAAAGTTATAAAAATGGGAAAAATTCTTATTACCTCCCAAGAAGCACACTGTCCGATATTAACAATAAAGAATGACATCATAACCTTAATAGATGAATGACTGTGTTAAATATCTACTTTGAGAATAATTTTCAACAGTATGCGTAAGTCAGCATATACACGCAGAGTCCGTGCTTCTGAAGTTACAGCAGTAATTTTAAAAAGGCAGGAGCCGCACTAAACTACAAGCTATCTCCGCCCTGAAACTATCCGCACATGCACATTTTTTTTAATGAAGGAAGCTGCATACTTTCAATATTTGTTGTATAAAATCATGCACACTTATTTGTGATGTGTATGCACAGAGG
The DNA here is from genome assembly GCF_901001135.1 of Rhinatrema bivittatum. NCBI lineage: Eukaryota > Metazoa > Chordata > Amphibia > Gymnophiona > Rhinatrematidae > Rhinatrema > Rhinatrema bivittatum. The sequence continues at coordinate 692,673,277 of NC_042615.1, forward strand.
CAGGTATTTTATAAAGCATGCATAGACTCCGCTTACAAAAATACTTGGGTGCATACTTATAACCACATTTGTTGACACCTCCACCAGTTTACACCTAGACTCTCCATCACTCTACCCTGATCATCCACCACCACCACCACCACTTAACCCAGACCTCCAGCAGGGGCGACTCAAAGCAATCTGCTGCCTGAGGCAAAGGACGAAATGGCACATCCCCCGTTTCCCCCCCCCCCCCCGCCATGGCTCGTTGCAGGTGAAATCACTGAGTGCCAGGGCAGGGGAAGGCAATGGAGGGTGAAGTGACTTGCCCAAGGTCACAAGGAATGGCAATAGGATTTGAACCCTGGCTTCCCTTGTTTGCAACCCACTGCTCTAACCACTCAGTTTTGGGGCCTGTTATTTTTTTGTTCTCAGTCTTCAGTGTCCACACTAGGGGGCGCCGGAGAAATGTTTAATGGGGTGGAGTGGCTTTTGGCCGCCCTACCTCCTGGGTCTAGAAATAGGACTCCTCCATTCCCTATTGCCTGCCTCCCACCCTTCTCCAGGATCTGCCCCCTGGGGTGTGAGAGATTGGTGAATGGTGGGAGTCTGTGTGTGTGACTCACTCTCTCTTAGGGCGAAGGCTATTAGATGCCCTAGACAAATCTTACAGCCTTTCATTCCCCCTTCCCTTCTTTCTCCACATAATTAAAACTTATGCATTCTTTTCCATTTTAAAATTTAACTTCCCCAACCTAAAAATGCAGATTGCATATGGAAAATAGACAAAGTACAATCTTCTGAAGTAAAACTATCACTTACAGCATATATTATATAGGCATACACTGCAAAAAACAAACAAACCACATTTTCAATAATAATAGTTTAATAAACTTAATAAACTACCTTTCTCATTGTAATAAAGGCAGTTTACTGGATCCCATATAGTATTAGGTCTATGGTAAAGTGCACTGGGTATGGACTTGGCCCACAGAAAGCCAGGAATAAACTGAACCTCAATTCCAATATGGGAAGCCTTTCATATCATAATTGCCAGCACTCAACCTATGAAAAAACAATACTGCAAATATTACATCAGGCTCTAAACACCAGTACACCTCCTACTAGGAAAACAGATTAAAGCCAGGTTGTTATAAATCCCTACACAGAAACTATATGCTAGCAGAACATCTAAAGCCTCAGTCACACAAGCAGAACACAGATAGACTCTCACCAAATACAGAATAAAGAGATCATAAAATATAAATTGAAGTGTGCAGACAAAAATTGAACTGGAAATCACAAGAAGCCAAACTCTAAGCAATGCAACTACAATCAAGAAATATAAAAGATTAAACATACCAATAAAAAGAATGTCAAATCTGCTGCTGAAATCAGCCATTTAAAAACACGTATAAAAATGTTTAAAATATTACCAAACAATAAAATATTTCAAAACAGCAGATATATCAAATCCAATAATTAAAACGAACAAGGATAAAAAAAAAATCTCTTACGCTCCATACCTAGGAACTTTAGATTTACAGTCCTCCTGAGATTGTCGTAGATTGGAGGAGGGTGAACCAACCTTAACCTCACACACACACATATATACATATGCACACAAATGTGCGCAGGCACTCTCCCTCATAGACACACACATATACAAAAAAACCCTCATATATATACAAACACACACACATACATATATACAACACACACCCCTCATGAGAGGTCTAGAACGGGTAGATGTGAATCCTTTTTTTACTTTTTCGGATAATAGAAAGACTAGGAGGCACTCCATGAAGTTAGCATGTGGCACATTTAAAACTAATCGGAGAAAGTTTTTTTTCACTCAACGCACAATTAAACTCTGGAATTTGTTGCCAGAGGATGTGGTTAGTGCAGTTAGTATAGCTGTGTTTAAAAAAGGATTGGATAAGTTCTTGGAGGAGAAGTCTATTACCTGCTATTAATTAAGTAGACTTAGAAAATAGCCACTGCTCTTATTAGCAACGGTAACATGGAATAGACTTAGTGTTTGGGTACTTGCCAGGTTCTTGTGGCCTGGATTGGCCTCTGTTGGAAACAGGATGCTGGGCTTGATGGACCCTTGGTCTGACCCAGCATGGCAATTTCTTATGTTCTTATGTTCCTCTCTTATATACACACACAATCTCCACATGCAGACTGCCTCACACCCAACACATACATACACACACATGAGGAGGCTGCCTCACACAACACACACACAAAGAGGCTGCCTCATACACACACAACACACATACAAATTGTGCCTTTTCCCATTCTTCCACCGCCACCAACCTGGACTCTGGTGGTGGCCTGTGGCCTCCTTTACCTTTTCTTTGACCGCCACTGGCTTGGGTTCTGGCAGTGGCTCGCAGCCTCTTTTTTCCTCTTGCCCATCACTCTCCCAGGTTCCGGTGGCGAAAATTGGGCTTCTCTTCCATTTTTTCAGCCAGAGCTGTAACTAGGCAATTTGGTGCCTATGGCCAAGTAAAAATCTGCCCCCCGCCTCCCCTTTTACACAAGACATGACACCACGAGTTGGAAGATTCTGTTAAAAGTTTGTACAGCAATGTCCATGGCCAGTGCAAGGATATTAGAGGCCTTAGAAAAAAAAACTTATAGCCTTGCAACCCCCACCCATCCCATCACACCCTCCTCACACACAATTAAAAATTTTGCATTTATAATACAGATTTTACTTGAAAAAGAACATTCAAAGCAGTGTCTTCTGAGTTAAAAATATTATTTACAATATGTATATTATGGGCCGCATTTTAAAAGCCCTATGCGCCTAAATCCAGAGGATTTACTTGCGTAGGGGGGAGGGTACGCACACTATTTTATAAAGGCCCAGCGACACATGTACGCCCGCGCGTATGTGTTAAAAAATTTATTTACTCCTATATTTACACATGTACGCCCGCACGTATGTTTAAAAATTTACTCCTATATTTACATGCACTTCTGAGGTGCCAACCAGAAAACCCTGCAACAAAGCAAGAGATGCTTGGAATCTATATGGTATTAGGCCTACTGTAATGTGTCTTGGGCAAGGGCACGACCCTTAGCCACAAGTAAAAAGAATTTCTATATAAAAATAGCACTAACTGCCAGCACTCAAACAGCAACACCCTACATATGAAAGTTAATACTAATATTACACCAGGCCTAAAATGGTAATAAACCTCCTATTAGGAAAACAGATCAAGCCAAGCTGCTATAGATCCCTACATAGAAACTACATACTAATGGAATAACTCACTTCAGTCACACATGCAAAACACAGATACTTCCTCAAATACAGAATAAAGAGACCATACAGTATAAATAGAAATGTACAGACAAAAATTGAACTAGAAACTGCAACAAGCCAAATTCTGTATGTACTGAAACAATATAAAAAACAGAAACATTACCATTCCTCATAAAACAAAATTAGTAAAACCATACTGATAAAAAGAATAATTCAAAACAATGAATAGAATAGCATTCAATAATTAAAAACTCCAAACAACAATAAAATATTTCAAAAAAGACATCAAATAACACCCAACAATTAAAATAAGGACTTAATAAAATTCCCCATTATCCATACCTTGGAACTTTTGATTTCCAGATGCCCTGAAATTGTCATGGATTGGCAGGCAGAGAATAACTGGGGTAGTTGCGTACACACACATGCTCCCTCTCATACACACATATGCTCTCTGTCACTCCCCCATATACATACACATATGCTCTCTCTCGCTCACCCACAAACATGCTCTCTGTCTCTGCCATACACAAGCACACATGCTCTCTCTCACATTCCCACACACAAGAACACATGCTCAGACTCCCACACCTATGCACACACGTGCTCTCTCTCCATACATATGCACACATTTTCACTGTCCCACGCACAAGCACACATGCTCTCTCTCTCCCCCACATAAGCACACACTCTCTTACTCTCCCCCAGACACATGCATACATGCTTTCTATCACTATCCCACATACAAGCTCACGCTCACTCTCCCGCATACACGCTATCTCTGCCTGTTGGGCAGCAGTAATCGCCTTCTTCAGCCTCCGTGGCCAAGGGAACGACTTCCAGCCACGGGGATGTGCCAGAATTGGATTACTTTCTTCAGGGATGCTCCTCCTCCTCCTCCAAAGTAGCGAGGACCTGCCAAAATTGCCGGCATGGTAAGTGCAGCCTTAGTTAAATATAAAAGCAGTGCAGCCCTGCTGAAATTGTAGATGTGGTAAGCACGGTCCTTAGTAAATGAAAAAGTAGCACGGCCCCACCAGAATCATCAGCGATGCCAGTGGGGCCCTGCTGTTTCCACTTACTAAGGCTGTGTTTACCACACTTTCGACGGGTCAGTGCTGCTTTTCTCTTCCATTTCTTCAGCTGCCGCCAGCTTGGGCTCTGGCTGCCCCTCTTCTGTTTCTTCAGCCACCGCCGGCTTGGACTCCGGCGGCAGCTCGTGGCACCTCTTTCATTCTTCAGCCGCCGCCGTCCAGGATGACCTCTGCCGTGACCTTGCAGGCCTCTCTTCTGGCCCTGCACAGCTGTCTTCCGGCCGTGGCACGATGGCTCTGTTGTGGCCCTGCAGGTTGGTCTTCGGGCCGCAGCACCAGCAGCCCCTCTTCTTCTCTGCCGCCGGGAAGTAAAAAAAAAAAAGGCATAATAAAGTCAGTGTGACCCGGCTGTGGCAGGAGGGTTTCAGGGGCAATTTTACAGTCTCAAAATCTTGCCGCCTGAAGTGGCCGCCTCACCCTACCTCATTATAGAACCGCCCCTGCCTCCTACCCAAAACCTGCAGACAAACGACAAGTCCAATTTCAGGTCTGTGACTCAATTAGCAAGTGTAAGAGCATGCACATAAGTTAGGTAATATATGCCCATATACCGCTTGCAAATTTTTAACTTGTGCACAAACTGCGGAATCCCGGCTTGGAATGCCCGTAAATCAGCGCTTTTATTCTCTTTAACATTTACCCACGAGACTCCAATTACATGTATGCTTCAGGATCTTGCAAAATACTACTTACATGCAGACAGGTGAATTTTCAAAGGATTTTAGCATGTAAATTTAACATACTATCATAGCAATTTTTAAAACCCATTTATTCACACTAAGTGCTCTTAAGCGGGTATTCTTTTGTCTAGTAGTCAATGACAGACATATTGTAGCAATTACCAAAAGCTCACTTACATGCATAAAGTGCATTTACATGTAAAAAACCCAGTTTTAAGTGTTTAAATGCTTTTGAAAATTGCTATATGTATGTATGTATATATGTATTACAGATCTTCCATGATAACACTTATGTAATATATATTCTTTCTATACTTCAATACTTTATCAAGTCCACTATGGGTGAGAAGATTCAAGTCTCCATACTAATAAAAACAAAATCATCCACCATGTCATTGTGAATTGTATACCACTTTGAACCTTTATTCATAGGCAGTTTATAAAAATAATTTAAATACTGAATCGCACGCACAGGCGAGTGGCGTTCGCCCGCTCTCCCACGGACTTTACTGAATCGGCCCGTATGTTTGGATCAAAAAGACTAGGTGCATTGGGATGGAGTTTCCAATGACCGACTACCATTAGGAAATTTAAATATCATTGGGGAGTGGAGGATTGCAGGGGGATATGGAAGCAGAATTAAAAAAAAAAAAAAAAAAAAAAAGAGGGAAGCTGGCCTGGGGAATGAAGCTAAAATCACGAAAATGTTGTGTCATACATTACCATTGATCCTGCCGTCATCCACATCCTATGCATTTCTAAACTTGTCTAATTATATTTTAGGATTTTTAGACCATTCAATTTAGTTAAAAGTTAATTTGCTGGCAGTCTCACAAGCACATGACCAGTGATCAGCAGATATAAATGTACGTGACATTGTAAAATTTGGTTTGGTGCGCCACCAGGATCAAGCAAGCTTGAAAGCGTGCCCTGATATAAAAAAAGGTTGAAAAGCTCTGCCCTAAGGGACAGTGGACAAAGATTACGCCTTACCTGCATGATTCCATTAGAAGAAGAGCGCCCCGTGTGCTTTCTAGCTTCCTCTAAGTGGACATATTTTGAAGCAACTTTTAAACAGCGAGCCTTAAAACGTTTAAGTTGAAAACAAAACAAAAAAAAAGCTTCAGGAAAAGCAGACCTGAAACATGGCAGGCTTTATCCACCTCCTCTAAAGCAGCAGCCCAGAGAAAAGTACTAATAAAGCCTGGAGCCTCAAAACTAAATGACGTGAAACTGTCAGCCAGAAATACCGTATATGCAAAATCATAAAACCCAGAGCCAGTGCTTTTCTGGCATGCTCTACTCATACCAGCTTTGTTTGGCTGTGCTGTTTGTTTTCTTCCTGTGGTTGGTTTTGTTGTTCATTTTCCACTTGCGGCACTTCAGCCAGCTGGTCTCTGTCCATTCTCTGTACATTTTGAGATAAAGCTGGAGAACACTCATTTGACATCTGTCAGTGCGCCTGAGGACTTGGAGATAGGGAGCAGCAGGTAGCCAAAGTTGCTTTCAGTGACTGACTTGCTAATTTATTGCCCATGGCACCAGGAATCAGTTTCCAGCAAAGCACAAAAGCTCTCCACTGTGTTCATAGCCAGAAAAACACCTTGCTCAACCTGTTCTTCCTGATCCTATGCCAGAATTGCCTAGCCTGGTATTTACAGATATAGAAGAGTACTTTAGACCATCCATGGGTAAAAACGTTTAGGCTTATTTTACTATTTGCTGCAGAGCCGCTCGTACTAAACCCTGACACCGCTGCATCGCGCATTCTGCTGCTATGGCACTCTTGCATTTGGTGGTTAATAATTATAAAAGGTTAATATATTTTTAAATGCTTCAATTGAAATGTTCTGAACTGCAGCATTTAAATCCTGCCAGTGGATGGCACAAGAAAGCAACTTCATGTTTACTTCTCTCTGCAGTCTGGCTACAACCCTATTTTCAGGACAAACTGGTAGAAAGGTAAGTTTTATTGTGATTAAATTTGAGCTGAAGCGTCAAGCAAGGTACCAAACGTGAGGCACCTAAAGTGTACTGGTCTAGAGGAGAAAATGGTAAAATATATAAACATTGTCATTTCAAAAGTTTTACAAGAAATTGTTGTTTTAATGCTTGAAATACATCTTTCTTGCAGTACTAAATAAAGGTTATAATTCATAAACTTGCACATTTGCTCTCTCTCTTTACACTGTGTTTCTGCTCTGCTCCGTCTCATACCCTCATTCCTCTGCTTTTCTTCTTATAAGACCTTTTGGCCTTACTACAGAGGTAAATACATTCCTTGTGGAGTACAGAATGTTCTAATCTTGCACCTTTTCCTTTCGGGGTATAGCTCTCTGGTGTTGCCGGTAGAGGAAGCAGAGGCACACACAGCAGGAGCTGAGTGGTGATAAAGTCTGTCCTGGAAGAGGATGGTTGAGTCATGCTCTTCCTCTGTGGGAGTGAGAGAGGGTATGTAAAGACCCAGACAGAGAGAGAGTAGAAGTTCCTCTCTGAAACAGTTATAACCCTTTGCCGGGGGTGTGAGGGGGTAAGTTTGCTGTTTCCCCTAGGGCCATAAAAGTATTTCTTATTAGAGATGTGCATTCATTTGCGATGAAATAGGAAATAGAGATTAAATTTCCTATTTCGTCGTGTTTCGGGGGGGGGGGGTGTGAGGCGACGAAACAATAAGAAAACCCACGAAATTTCATGTGGTTATCTTATCGTTTTTTTTGGGGGGGGGGGGGGGGGGGAAGAAAGGGCACATTAAAAAAAACAACCCAAAAACCCAAACCCATCCCAACCCTTCAAATTTAATTAATTGCAAACCCCCCCCCCCCCCCCCCCCAGACTTACTGAAAGTCCCTGGTCGTCCAGCAGGGTCCCGGGAGCGATTTGCCCCTCTCAGGCCGTCTGCTGCCACTAATCAAAATGGTGCCATTGGCCCTTTCCATCTGACAGGGGCCATCGGTGCCATTGGTCGGCCCCTGTCACATGGTTGGAGCAATGGATGGCGCGTGCCATTTTTTAAGATGGCGCTGGCCATCCATTGCTCCTACCATGTGACATTGCTCCTACCATGTGACAGAGGCCAGCCAATGGCATCGATAGCCCCTGTCACATGGTAAGGGCAAAGGGCCATCGGCGCCATTTTGATTACTGGTCCGAGAGTGGGAGATCGCTCCCGGGATCCCCGCTGGACCACCAGGGAATTTCGGCAAGTTTTGGGGGGGGGGGGGGGAGGTTGCAATTAATTAAATTTGAAGGGTTGGGGTGAGTTTGGGGTTTTATTTTTTGTTTGCAGGAAAATATCACCCTGGGAGATATTTTCAAAACCAGCCCATGGGCTATCTGAATTTCTCGTATACTTTCCCTACAGCGCATGCTTCGACAGCTCCCAAAAGCAAGCCAAACTGACCTTTTCAGAAGTACATCTGGTGACCTACAGCCTGGCAAAATTGAGTCAAAAAATCTCCAACATAACTAAGAAGTAAGCATACCCTAAACCAGGGGTGAGTATACAGAGATACAGTAGGGATGTGAATTCATTTCAAACAAATTTTAAAAACATGATGAATAAGGCAAATCTGTTTCATTCTGGGATGGGGGGGGGGGAGCCAAAATCAATTGGGGAACCTCCAAATGAAATGAAGTTTATTCTTTGAATTTATTTGAAAACAAAATCTATCAGACCTATGTCTAGGTGTTGGCCCTGAGTTCGGGCTCCAACTAGGCTGAGACCCAGACATCATGCCTGGGTCCGGACCGAGGCACAGGCATCGGGACCCAGCCTCCAGCATTGGGCCTGCATCCGAGCCGAGGCCCATGCAACTGGACCCGGCCTCCAGGCTGGGTTGTAGCATTGGGTCTAGGTCCAGGCTCCAATTGAGGCCGAGGCGTCTGGACCCAGCCTCTGGGTCAGGTTGTAGCATCTGGCCTGGGTCCGGGCCAAAGCACCGGCATCAGAACCTGACCGCCAGGCTGAGTCACAAAATCAGGCCTGGGTCTGGGCTCTGGCCTAGGCTTCGGCCCAGGCTTTGGCTGAAGTGTCAGCCTTGCCTAGGCCGAGGTTGCCGTGACATACGGCTTCCTCGGTCTAGGCAAGGCCGAAGCTTCAGCCTGGACCTAGGCCTCACCAGAGAATCCCCACCAGACCGGGTAAGGGTGGGCCAGGGGGGATTTTGGCCAGCAATTTTTCTGAGTGGGAGGCCTCAATTTTGTTTTTCGGCCTTTTTTTATCATTGCTATTATAGTTTGGTTTGTTTTTTTCTCCCAAATGAAATGAATCAAGCAATCCATGAACCAAAATTCATGGGAAAAAAACTCCTGAAAATGAACCGAAAACAAAAATTATTTTTTTTCCCCTGCACATCCTTAAAATGCAGTTACTGGTCCACCCATGCGATCAGTTGCCCCCAACCCCAAGTTCGGTTACATCTCGCAGATAATATCCTGGATTCCTGGTCTGGTGTTAGTGTCTTGCCAATCAATCTGTTTTTGAACAAGTTACCAACTAATGAGACAATCACATTGCCAGTCAGTGTCAGAGACATATATAGTCTCTCAGACACAAATACTCACTTTTCTGTATCTGAGAAAGAGGGTGTGTGTATGTCTCTTTGACCTAGAGAGAGACCCTCACACATTCTTGTTCTCAATGTGTGGGTGTGTCACAGAGAGCGAGTGTGTGTATTTGTGTGTGCGTACATGTGTGTCAGAAAAACACTCACACACACACATATTGTGTCAGAGAAAGACATCCATCCACCCTCACAGAAACCAAGTGTGTGTGTTTATGCAGATCTCTCTGACACACACACCCACTCTCTTTCTCTCTCAGATATGCACATTCCGCTGTTGTGCTGCTGCTAATGTGCTCAAACAGTGAGTACCCCCACTCCAGCACTGCTGGGTTATGTTTGCTTGCTGCCAGCCCTGCCCCAGAATACAGCAGTCCCCTCCCTTTTGCATTCCCACCCATCTCAGCATCCCCACTCTCTAGGAGGCTCAATGGTTCCATAGCCAGTTGCCCAGTACCTCAGACAGAAGCCTTCCCAACATTGCACAGGCAACTTTTCCTAGCTCACTCCTTCGCTCTTTGACTGTAATTTGCTTCCATTTTTCCATGAGCCCACCCACAGCCACCACCACCCAGCGCATTCCCATTGATTGTAAGCTATACAGAGTCTGCTGCTTGTATAGTTCCCCAGGCTCTGTTCTGCCTAACTATTCCAACAGAGAAGTGACTAGAAGTGATCCATACTCTTCCTCCAGAGCTTTAAAAAGAAAAATTAAGGCCTGGCCAATACTGGGGAGAGCCACTAACCCAAAGCAGCACAACTCCAGATGGAATCCCATGTTCCCGCATGCAGACAGTACAGCCAGGGCTGATGCATAGGTGTTACCTTACAGCTTTACACCCTCCCATTCAACCCCTCCTCACACACACACAAACAATTAAAATTAAGAATTTATAATAGATTTTACATGGAAAAAGACATTCACACCTATCACAGCATGTATATTATATTTACATGTGCTGCTGTGGATGCCAACCAGAAAATCCTGCAAAAAAACTCATAAAGGACACTTTGGGCTGGATTTTAAGAATTACGCACAGGCATAGATTTGTGCGCGCAACCTGGCACGCCCAAATCTATGCCCGATTTTATAACATGCGCGTGCAGCCGCACGCATGTTATAAAATCCGTGGTCGCCGCTCGTAAGGGGGTGCACATTTGTGCACCTTGTGTGCGCTGAGCCCTAGGGGAGCCCCAATGGCTTTCCCCATTCCCTCCAAGGCCGCTCCGAAATCGGAGCGGCCTTGGAGGGAACTTTCCTTCCGCCCCTCCCCACCTTCCCCTATGTAACCCGCCCCCCATCCCTACCTAAATACCCCCATCTTTATTTTTTTTATTTACGCCTGCCTCTGGGCAGGCGTAGGTTGCACGCGCCAGCCGAGTGCCAGTGTGTGATCCCCTGGCACAGTTGCTGTGCCGGAGGCCTCGGTCCTACCCCCGGACCGTCCCACCCCGCCCCTTTTTTCAAGACCCGGGACATGCGCGCATCGCCAGGCCTATGCAAAATAGGTTTGGCGTGCGCAGGAGCGGGTTTTAAAGTTTTACGTGCGTATACCTTTTAAAAAACACCCCTTATAACCCATATCGCATTAGGCGAATTATGATGCGTGTTGGGTGTGGGCTTGACCCTCAGAAAACCATGAGTAAACTGAATTACAATTACAATATGGTAAACCTCCATACCAAACAGCACTAAATGCCAGCACTCAGTGAGTACCCTACCTATGAAAAGCAACACTGAGATTTATGCAATGTTCTCTCAACCTAGCTTGATTTACTCTACCTGGGTAACATCAAGTTAGATTGAGAGAACATTGCACAAATCTCATCTTTGAGTGAGTTACCTCACTCCAAAGTTCATCAAATCTTCACAAGAGTGCACTGTTCTGTTCGAACATCGCACTCTGCATGTCAAAGTGGCCCCTAACCCTTACACTAATACCTAAACCTCACGTCGAGTAGCTAGGTGGCCTCCTATAGAGGTATAAATACCTACCTAGTATGAGGGCCTTATAGCTAGGTGCTCTCTTTCTCTCTCTCTCTCTCTCTCTCTCCCCTCCCCCCTCAGTGGTGTAGGTAGGAATTGCAACAATTGTGGTACTTACCGTAAAGTGCAAAAAATTTATCGCAATCTGACGTAATACTTATGCGAAGCACTAAGATGGCACACTTTGTGATAGGCCTATTACCATAAAACATGCCCCTTTTCCTATCGCATGCGATATTTAGTGCATTTTGATAAGTTTATCTGGCTAACTTAGGCCTGGATTTATCTGGCTAACTTAGTAGGGATATTCAGCGGCTCAGTCATGCCACTGAATATACACAGATAGCTTTAAAGGTCTAACTTATCCAGCTAATTTTCAGACAGATAAGTGTGACTATTGTCACTCATCCAGCTAACAGGGTCATTCATCAAAACGCGATGGGCCGTTATCACGTGCGTTAGGGCTACCACATTGCAACGTTAAGATTTAAATGAGGGAAAGGGGAGGGGATAGGGCGGGGTTAATACAATTTTGATGTCGGTACTGCTGCGAGCAATAATGTTTTACAGCTTTTCTATTGGCACTATGAGGGTGTTAGCGGGCAGCGTGGCTCAATGTGGCCGCCTGCTCAGTATCACCCCACCCCTTTTTATTCACAACTCATCATTCTGCTATAATTAACTCATATTTTTTTTTTTACATTTCCCAAACACCAATAAAATATTTTACAACAGCAGACACATCAAATAACACCCATTAAGAATAAAAAAAATATTCTCAGTACCCAGTAGCTTTTGATTCCAGTCACCATGAGATTGTTATGGATTAATTAGAGAATTCATTATAGCAGAATGATGAATCCCGGAGTAAGTTAGCTAGCTAGCTAGCTGTTACGCCCTCATCCCACACACCATTTAGCCTACTAACTAAAAACTACTGGATAAGTAGTTATCTGGCTAAAAGGCATTTGCTGAATGGGGCCAGATATTCAGACATTGTCACTTAGCTGGAAGATTTTTTTTTTTTTTCACTGGGGAAAGGGACCAAGTGGGTTTTTATATTTCCTTTTTTTTTTTTTTATTCCATCTTTTTTTTTGTTTCATTTATTTGAAACAAAACAAAAAAAAATGTCTGTGCACACCGATACTGCAGAAAGGCATGGTTTGAACTGTGCAATGCCAGCAGGTCTCATGGAATCAGCTACCATCAGAGGTGACAGAATTCAATCACCCACTTGGGACAAATACAGAGGGCAGTGGAAAAGGCAGGGAAGGGGAGAAGACTGAAGATCCAGTACAGTCTGCAGTGGGAAATGGATAGATTTAGAGTGCACGGACCATGAGGTTCCTGTCTTCCAACTATTATGTTACTGTGTTACATGGGATGGAGAAAAGGGAGAAAAGAGGCTGCAGGGGAAGGAAGTGCTGGTCATGGAGGAAGGATGGAAGGCAAGGAATATACAGGAGTTTAAAGAGAAGAGAGGGGAGGAAAGAGAGGACTCAGGAAAGGTGGGATAAGAAGAGAAAGATGCACTTTTTGGAAGGGGAGAGGCAACTTGTATTAGAGAAAAGGGGAAAGCAAGATTGGATGGGAGAGAAGCATGGGGGAGGAGGAGAGAGATGTGGTAGATTGGAGATGAAGACAGTGACTGGGATTACAGTATTACCCCATTATATGATGTGCTTTGTCCTTGAAAAATACAAATTTTACCTCCATTTATAAGCCCTGCCATAAAAGAATTTGCACCCTGCAGGAAACTGCTTTGCTGTAAAACAGCTATGGCTCATGGTTCTTGAGTCTGACCATGTATCGTATGAACAAAACAGACCAAGTGAAAAAGCTTAAAGACAAAACAGACCTTGTAGTTTTCATTGTCAGCGTAATACTATTGAAAGAGTGAAAAGTAGAACAAATTTGGTACTTAGGGTCAGTTTTTCACCCAACTTCCTTTCCAAGATTACTGCTCATCCAGATTGTTCTTCTTTGCCGTGGCTGAAAGAGAATTCTCCTCTAAGCACACAGGAGTAAAGGTCGTCAAATAGAACTGTATATGATACCTTTATATTAGATTAACTTAATACATTTGTGACTAGCTATCAAGAGCTATGATTCCTACATTGGGTCGGTGCTGAATGTGCAAGTGGAGTAACATAGCAACCAGACTGAAGCCTTCAGAGCCACTCAATAGAGTACAGGATGACCCTGCCTTGGCCCGGCCTCTCTCCTTTCTCCTCCTTTTTCATGTCTGAAAGCCTTACCTCCCTGGTGCACCTGTTCTCCCCCAGCTCTGAAGGAAAAGGAGCCTTGAATACTGGTTTCCTGCATTGCAGCACACAGTGCTGTCATTAAGGTTTGCCTGTAAATGAAAGATTTACATAAGCCTTGCATTTTTGGAAAGAAAATCATTGCCTGGAAAATGTTGAAGATGAGATAAAAAGCTTTTCAAGAGTATTTTGTACATTTGCACCTTTCATAAATTAGCAAAAGGTGATTTTTTTTTTTTAACTTTTGTTAAAAATATAGCAACATACGAGAGCACTATATAGGTGTGAGAAATAGGACTGCAGTAGCTGTTTTGCATATAGTTTTTGCTTTTTGACTCATTATCTCCCACATATACATAAAATAAATTTATGCAAAATTCTGTTTGTTGGTATTCACAGAACTATTAGTTGCCACTTTTACTGATTATTCCTGCTGCCACAAGAAAAGAATGACAAATTCATAGCATCTAAATAGTTCATCCAATATAATGAGTCCAAAGATTCATGCACAATGTACCTGATGTATGTACATGCATCATCATTTTTACCTATTACCCACCTTACCATAGATTACACCCAGAGTGGTTTACAGCACTACAATACTCTAAAAAAAAAAAAAAAAAAAAAAAAGAAGTTTAAAATAAAATAAATTTACAACTTAAAACAAGGACAAACCCAATTTAAAATACATTCTTCAAATTACATCAACAAATTAAGAAAGAGGGGTAGGCAGGGGATTGGGATTTTATTGTGTTGGTTTATTATTTGTCAAAATAAATAATAACTTAAAAGAATGCCTGTAGCTTTACAGAGCATAAACTTTTTTAAACAACCAAGCTTTTAAATGTTGTTTAAACAAGGAAAATTTGAAATTAAATGTGATTCCTTAGGTAGGGCATTCCAAAGTGCTAGACCACTGAAGAAAAAGCCTGCTTCCTAGTATGTCAGATGTGCCATCTTAACAGGGGGAACAAAAAGTAATCCTATAGACTCAGAACATAAATCACACATAGGCTTGTACTTGGCAATTTGAGAGCTCGAATAATCGGGAATCAGGTGATAAAATGTTTGAAAAACTAAGAGCAGCATGTTACATTTGGCGGCCGCAAGGTAGATCAAGCATAAGAGCTCTCATACTTGCCCTTGAGGGTTGTTACAGCCATGGCCAGATCCTGAGAAACCCTGGACCCACCTGTCCACTGACTTTGTCACAGAACCCCTCCCCCTCTTCCCAACAAATGGCTATACCATAATATGTGTCGTGGTAGATCGCTTCCCCAACATGGCTCACTTCACACTGCTTCCTGGTCTGCCATTTGCTCCAGAATGGCCCTACTCTTTGTGCAACAAATCTTTTGCCTCCATGGACTCCTATCTCATATCCTCTTGGACTGGGGTTTTTGAGACGTCACTGCAAGAAATTTGGGTTCACTTTGGTCTTCACATAAGCATACCACCTGCAAGGGAATGGGCAGATGGAGAAGATCAACCAGATCCTCAAGAATTTTCTAATATCATATGTCAAAGAGTGACAGGATGACTGGGCTATTGCCTCCCATGTGCAGAGTTCTGCCATAACAACCACATAGCATAGGCAATTCTCAGGGTCAACATCCTTTCAGATTATCTATGGCAAGCACCCCCACATACCTCTCCCAGTTCTGCTCTTAGTACCCTGCCCTGTAGCCAATGTGTTAAGTCAAGATTTCAGAGACTTTTGGCAAAGGACCAACCAACTGCTCACTAAGGAAACTAGCCGATTAAAAAAACAGGCTAATAAATGGTGACTCTCTTGTCTGCTGCCTGCCACCGTAATTTAAACCTGGAGATCTAGTGCAGCTGAGCACACAACACTTGCAATTCAAAACTCCCTCAACCAAGTTTGCACCCAGGTTTTTTGTATCGTGTCCCATCCTACGGAAAGTAGGGGCCATGGCCTACCAGTTGAAGTTACCAGCAAGGTTGAAAATACATAGTGTTTTTCATGTTTAATTTCTAAAGCCATTGATACTTTCCTGGCTATCACAATGACCTCCTAGTCCCACAGAAGTGCTATCTGAGACAGACACAGAATTTGAGATACAGGAGATATTAGACTCTTGCAGACATTGCAACTAAATAGAATACCTCATCTCTTGGAAAACTTTCAGGTCAGAGAACTCTTGGGAAACTGCTGTGAACCTCTAAGCCCCTCATCTGGTAAAGGACTTACACAAACATTTCCCCCAGAAGCCTAAACATTGAAGTCTAGGGAGGGGGGCTTAGGAGGGGAGGGGGTACTGTTACATTTGGCTGGCTGTAAAGTAGACCCGTGGCCAACCGCACTCACCCCAGATGCCGCAAACCTCACCCCCAATGCTGAAGTCGCCACCAGCTTCTCATTACAACAGGCACACCACCAGCACTTCCTCTGCCACCACACTGCGCAGTTCCTTAGGTGCGCTTGTACGCAGTGCACAGATTTTTATAGGCTCCACTGTGGGAAAGCCCAGCTTTCTGGTGATGTCATGCAGCTGGGTATTTAAACTCCAGCAACTCGCCTCAGCAATAGGTCCTTCTGTCTATCAATGTGTGTTGCTTCTCCTTCTTCTTTTGCCTCATTTTCTTGCCTTGCTCCTAGCCCCATTGTCTTGCCTTGTTGTCTTGCCACTGTTGCTCTGTTCCCATTGCCTTGTCCATCTGCCTTGCCTAGTCCATCAGCTTTGCCGTAGTCCTCCATGTCCTATCTTCCTTGCCCTGGCTGTCTTGGCCTGCTTCCCGGTTTTGAAATCTGCCTTGGACTTGGACTAATCTTGCCTGCCATTGACTATTGCCTCGAACACTGACCACTCTCTTGTCTGCTGCCTGCCACTGATCCTTGTTCTTTACCTGGACTACGTGCTGCTCGCTGCTTGCCCTAACCCTTGGCGACTCTGTTTGCTGCCTGCTCTGATCTCAGCTTGGCCCCGGACTCTTTTTCTTGTTCCTGTAGGTCCATTGCCTAAGTCTTGCTGGGGCTTCACCTATTACAGGAGAAACCCCAGCTCTGTCCCAACCCAAGATGCATCCACCAGTTGTCGACATGGGCCTAGTGGTTTTGCCTACTAGGCTATGCTAACCATGCCAGGCACAAGAGTCCCCTTCCCTTTCACAGAACTTTAAATCTGATTCTGAATCGAACTGGTAGCCGTTGTAACTTCTTCAAAATTGGAGAAATTTGATTAACTTTCTTAGTGCCAGAGATCATCCTGGCAGCCATATTCTGAACCAACTGAAGTCTGAAACAAATAGCCAAAGGTAACTCTAGAAGAACATTATTACAATAGTCTATCCTAAAAGTAATCAGCGCTTGAAATCTACAGCTGGTCTTATTAAAAGAAAAAGAAATTCTCCACAGAGCTTTCAAAGTCAAATATAGGAGTTTACAATTCTTGGAACCTGCAGTGACCTAGAAAGTTCATCCTCAAAAATACCATCCAAACTTCTCTCAGACTGAGTGCAGGACAGTGAAACACCATTCAGTCTTAAAAACAAATCAAAACTTTTCCTTATCCTAAAAAGTCTTTGATTGATTTACTAACAATCTATTTTGAGACATCCAAGTATGAATCATTTTAAGCCAATCATTGATACAATCCTCCATATCTGAATCAATAGGAATAAAGAGCTGTATTCCATCAGCATAAATAAAAAAATGTTAGACCATAATTATTGAACAAATCAGTCAACCTTGAAGAACTGCATGATCAATTTCTTGAGAGACTGAACACACATCACCTAAAATAACCTTTTGAGAACATTGTGATAAGAGAGAGAGAGAGAACCTATCTATAAGGTCCTCATAGTAGGCAAGTATTTATATCTCTCTAGAAGGGGCATCTAATAGCTCGAGGTGAGGTGGTGGTTTAGGGGCCAGTTTTCCATGCAGAGTGAGATGTACGAACAGCACAGTACACCTCAGTGAAGATTGGACATCATTTGGAGTGAGGAAAGTCTCACAAAAATGCCCCCTAGAAGGACTAGAGGGCATTCCATGAAGTTAGCAAGTAGCACATTTAAGACTAATCGGAGAAAATTCTTTTTCACTCAATGCACAATTAAGCTCTGGAATTTGTTGCCAGAGGATGTAGTTAGTGTAGTTAGTGTAGCTGGGTTCAAAAAAGATTTGGATAAGTTCTTGGAGGAGAAGTCCATTAAATGCTATTAATCAAGTTTACTTAAGGAATAACCCCTGCTATTAATTGCATCAGTAGCATGGGATCTTCTTGGTGTTTGGATAACTGCCAGGTTCTTGTGGCCTATTTGGCCTCTGTTGGAAACAGGATGCTGGGCTTGATGGACCCTTGGTCTGACCCAGCATGGCAATTTCTTATGTTCTTATGAAATTTTGTACTATGTTATCTCGGGCTAGCTTGATGGTCCCCTATTATGGAGTCCATCAAGCTAGGGTGAGAGAACATAGTAGAAATGTCATCTTTGTGAGACTTTCCTCACTGCAAATGATGTCAAATCTTCACAGAGGTGTACAATGCTGTTCATATGCTTCACTCTGCATGGAAAACTGGCCCCTAAACCACCATCACTATTTCACCTCAAGCTATTAGATGCCCCTTCTATAGGTATATAAATAGTTGCACACTGTGAGGGCCTCCCCAGGGGCTTTCTCTTTCTCTCCACTCCACTCTCCCCTCCCAAGCCCAGAAATGGCCGAAATACAAATCCAAAAATGTATCACAAATTGCGTTATGGTGTTTTGGGCATATTGCATAGCTTAATGCCAGGAAAAAAGGTGTAGTTATTTCCAGCATTAAAACTGTGCGATAGCATGCGTTATGCTATTGCACGATGCGGTATTGCCCCTCATTATCATAAATCAAGTCCAAACTCATCCCTAATCCTGCCCCTTCCCAAAATTTGCATTTGTGCCGTGTGACAGTGTTACTATCACATGTGTTAACGCGTAATTGCATGCATTAACACCATAATGCATTTTGATGAATGACCCTGTAAATGAGGGCAAAGATCCAATTTTGAAGTAGAATGGTTCAAAGAAAACAAAATATCTTTCATGGAATCTTTTGTATTTTGCTGAAATTCCATTAGCAACACTACTGGTCCAAAAGATCCAGACTTAAACTTAGGGTAGCACCTGATTCAATATAAATACACAATTCAGTATTCAATGGACTGGTGTGTCACTCATAGGCTGCTACATGCCAATAAACAAATTTGCATATTAAATTGCAGTTCAAATACACATTTGATCAAATCAGTCTGGCACCAGCATAAATTACATATTTCACATGACATTTCAGTGTCATTATTAATAGGTGCACCTGGGACAATATCACACTCTACTTACATGCCGCAATATGTCACTCACAAAAGTTGCCCATATGGTTGAAAATAGAGCACACAAGAAGTCGTACACATATTATTCACCATTAACATCTAAGCGTGTGCATAGTCAGTAGTGGCCATCTCCGGTCCTCAAGAGCCACAAACAGGCCAGGTTTTCAGGATATGCACAATCAATATGCACGAGATAGATTTGCATATGATGGATTCAGTGCATGCCAATCCATTTGAGAAATGGCAGCTTCCAGGGCTGGTGAAGGGGTGTGGGTTGGACAGACATCTCTGGAGACCCCTAGGATCTGGCACTCAGGGTTTTCTTTTCTTGTTTTTGTTATTGAAAAATAGTGCACGCTATTTTCCAAAAGAAAAAAGATCCATGAAACTAAAAAAAACCAAAAAAGCGTGCTCAGGGAATGACATGAGAAACTAAACGACAATTTTTGCTGTGCACATCCCTAATAATTACTGTCTGGATCACTGAAGCAAGATCTGTCATATTCCGATATGGATGAATCGAACGAAAAGACCTCAAAGAGAAAAAGGTGCTCTTAGAAACAATAGCAATGTGCTTATCTGATTGTAGTGTGTTGTGCTAGACTTAAGCAAATACGGGTGGTTTTTCAAAACCCTGCATGCATAAAAATGGGTAGATACACGCGTGGCTGGGCTGAGCGCGTGCAGAGCGCATTTTTTAAATGGTCTGGCCACGCTCTTATCTACCGATCGCGCAGAAGTGCCGGGGGTCATAAAAGGGGCAGGCTGGGGGCAGAGGGGGCCACCTGGGACAGCTCCTTAATTGGAGCAGACTGGGAGGGAACTAAGAAGCCCTATCGCGTCACCGTGCGCTATTGATAAAATCCCCCCTGTGCGCAGAGGAGGCCACCTGCCCGTGCATGCGCGCCTTTTTAAATCGATCCCATAATCGCTAGATGGCAATACTACATTGTCCAAAACAAAGAAAGTTTGAACCTTTGGATCAGGCTTTTCCACCAAGAGAGCTTATGTTAGGGTTAAATGTAATTTATTCATAGACACCCATTTCTGAATTTCATCTAAACTCTAATTAATAAGCTAGGTATTGTCATTCTGGGCTGAAGGAATTACCGGTTGAATGTCATCCATGTCACGCAGCACTGTCTGACTTATCAAGAAGGATTCTCACCCAATATAAATGTTGCTAACAATAATTTATGGGTTTGACGGTTGCTTGGTTTTGATTGATTGTAAATATTACTACCCTTATCATAAGGCTTGGAGGTAATTGCACAGACTGGCAGTTACTACCCTTGAAAAAAACATGGGGGAATTCTGCATGGAGTAGCAGATACTACCATAAGAAAAACAATATTTAACAATTAGATCTGCTAGGGGTATCAGGTAAAGGTTAAACAGAGAGATGATTAGACTGAATCTTGAGGTATTTCAGAATTTAAAATCTGCAGAGACAAGCAAAATTTCTTTCCAGATATACTGACTTTTTTAGGTGTCTAAGAATGATCTAAACCACTGGAGAACTCTATCCCTAATTCCAAACAAAGTTACGGTAGAGATGAGGTTTCCTTATATGTCTGCTTGTCAAGTCATGCAGGGATAGTCTTAGCCCCGATGGTGTCCTCTGCAGGCAGCGGAAATGACGCTCTGTGCTCCTGGATGGGGATGCTGCTGGTCCCAATGGCACTGTGTGCTGGCACATCAGCGCTGGAAACTTAATTCCGTCTCCGACCCAGGAGTTAGGTTTCCAGCACTAAGAAAGACAGTGTTTGGCCAGCGCACCTCCTGGCATTGGGGAGTACAGCCTAATGCCCTCATTTGCATGGGATTTCCATGCCAGGCCACTAAGCAGTGCTCCCAGTTTTACCAGCATATTTTCTACAGGTAAAACTCCTTATTGCATCATTGGTAAGGTCTGCCCGCAGAAAAAAAAGCGCACAGCTGTAGTTAAGACGCCCCTTTCTGCATCGGCCTGAGTGTTGGGAGCAACAATAGTAGAGGAGATGTGGCAGCCACATGCACCAGCCAGGGTAACTAACTGAGCCAACTGCCTGCACCACAATGAAGTCTTCCTTTTCCAGCCCTTGTAAATAGAGGGAGCCGGTCCATTGTGATAAGTATGTGAGTCTCCTCCCCCTTACTGCCTTTGTTTTAAAATACGGAAATGAGCCAGTTGTGGCTTTCAGTGTTCTTCTTTTGTCCATTCCAGTCCTCTCCATGTCTGCGCTGAGGATGCTGGTGTGCCACGCAGCATTTTTGTTCATGTAGGTGTGCCGTGGGCGTGAAAAGGTTGGGAAATATTAGTCTACACCAGTTCCATTGGGACAAGCAGCACCCTGTGTAGCCACACTGGTTGCACAGCCCTAAAGCCAACCCTGAGCCCATTTATTTATTTATTTGTGATGTTCTGAATCTTCAAAAGGCACAGATGGTACTCTTTGCCCTGTAATATTAGTTTTGGGAAATGTGTGTGAGTGCTGGAGTTTTCCCCATGGACTCCTACAGAGCTGGTGAAGGAGTATTTCAGAGGTGATATGGAAACAGATGTGAGGGCAGGCGCTTTTGACTTTTTGCCCTTGAATTGCTCTGGCATTGGAGCCAGCTCCTACGCCATGCCATTTCCCTACCTTTTTCTATAGGTTCCGATGTCATGTGAGTGAATTTGCATGTCCAAGAAGGGATAAACAGGGTCATGCATACAGTATTGATGATGCTGATAATGCATTCCATGGCTCACAACCAGGTGGGCTTCTAAAGCTTTATTATTGCCCAATTTGCTGTTATTCAGCCTTCCAAGCAGCTCTGCTCAAGCTATTGTTGAGAGCCTATGAATAGCATTTTTTTGGGGGGGGGCGGGGGTGGGGTTATTCACCAATCTTCCTGAATAGTTATTTGACAACAGCCTCCTTTCTTGCCTTTGCTGAATCAAGCCCCAGGTAATCATGCGACAGATTAAATGTCACTGTGAAAATGGGCTATTAAGTGATGAATAATCGTATGTGCCATTTAGATCCGATCCAACAGAAGACACTCAAAAAACTATAAGGATAATCTAGAGAAAGCACTTATATCGGCATGGATTAGGATCCTGGAATTTAAGAAACTGAGAATTATATTTTAATAAGGATGGGCATTCACACTAGAATAATGATGCTTCCTCCCTGCTCGACAGCATTGGGCCAGAGAATGAATTTAAGTGTGTATATATAAATTTTCATCTATTAAACAATTTCACGCATCTCAGAGTGGCCCTTTCTTTGTTTTTGAGCTCTGAATGATCTGCTTTCTATTAGTAATAAAGCCAGGGGCAGGGCTGGTGCTTCCATTAGGGAAATTAGGCGGTTGCCTTGAGTGCCAAAATTTTGGGGAAGGCAAAATCCCAGTGCCAATATCACCAAAGAAGGGAGTGAGTGTTGGAGAAAGTGCTGTGCTGGAGGTAAGTTGGTGGATGGGAGTAAATGACCAAATGTTTGCCTAGGGCACCAAACACTCTTGCACTGGCCCTGGCCAAGGGAGCAAAGACTACTGTTACTGTCACAGACAGAGGCTCTCTCGAAGATAACTGCCTGCCTACAGGTCAAGAGTGAATCAATCTAGACTTTTAATTTCTTTCTATAAATGGAGTAAGTAAAAATAAAATAAATTCCTGCCCGACTGTTGCTGGGGCCACGAGAGCCTGGGGAGCTCCTGGCAGCCAGAGAGAGCCCAGAAATGCCATGATGAGTGTTTTTTTAAAAATAGATAAATGCAGCTCAGAACAGCTGGTGCCACACTGCAGCAGCAGCAGCACTGGGAATGCTGCCGCTACCAGCTTAAGCCAGCAGACAGTGTCAGGACTGTAATCAAAGCCCCGGCATGATTACAGTGCAGGCCAAGGGGGTCCTCAAATATTTGGGGCAGTGCTGTCAGCGAGAGGCTGCCTACACAGTGCCTGTAGGAAAATTAAACTTTAAAAGTTCATAAAAACTTGTCAGAAACTGGGGTTTGGTGGAGGTGGTCACCAGGTGAGATCATATAAATATGGATTTAACTCTTGATTTGGGGAAAAATGTTTATTATGTAAGTTAAAAATATAATTAGCTGTAAAAATGTTAAAATAGCTAATATGGTTATGAAAAGACAGAGGACTACTGATACATTTATTTAGAACCTAATTTGAAAGTTTGGTGTGATTTTGAACTGTGCAAGTGGGGTTCTTATTGGTTTCATTTTTTTAGAGTCAGAGAAAAAAAGAAGAAAACTCTTTGCCATCCCATAGACAATGCCATGGTAATGTCATAATAATGCTAGCTCACACCAGGGTCTATGCAAGGCAGCTAGATGAACCGGTCTGTGTAATAACACCAAGTTGAGGCAAAGCACAAAAAGATTTGAGAAGTAATTTGCCTTAAAAGAATATTCTGAACATACTAAAAATTCTTTTGAAAGCTGTGTTCCTTAGTCAAGGTGTTTTTAAAAAAGGTTTCTTGGTGGATAAGAAGGCTTGTTAAAGTAAATGAGAACTATTTTTTGAGATACTTCAGAGGAGTAAGGATCTCTTCTGAGGATTTTCTTTTTTTCAGAAAGTATGTGCAGACTGCCGAGAGAGCTGGCTGGAGCCTGAGGCAGGGAGAGCTAAATGCCAGAGACTGAGGTAGGGCTGTGTGTTGAAAATCTGAGACGGAGGCTGCAGGGAGAGCTGCTGTGCTGGAAATCTGAAGCAGGGTTGTGTTAGAAATTGCAGAGAATGCAATGGAGCCTGAGGCAGGGAAAGCTGCATGTTAGAAGCTGCAGGCAAGCCCAGCTGTTTGTGACAGGGTGTGAAAGTGTGCTTATTGTACTTCTATTCCTTTCCGAGATAAGAAATTAGTTGGGGATAACTTCCTATAGCTGGTCCGCAGTATTTTCGCCAGCTTTGATAGATAAGTGGATGTGAGAAAAGTGGATGACTGATGGTCTGATTCTGAGCTGATTTAATTGAAGTGCATACTACCTCAGAAAGAAAAACTTTCATTAAATCCTACAGACTTTAGATTATGTACACTCCACCTGTAGAAAAAGGTGCTACAGTGTTAACACAGAGGTACCTTTATTTACAGGTCCTGTGATTAGTTTCCTTAGAGGAAAAAAATATTTGACATAACTTGGAATATAGAAGTCCTGCAACTTGTTCCTGTCTTTATTTATTATTTTTATATACCGACATTTGATCTCAATTGAGATATCACACCAGTTTACATTTCTCTATCCCCAGAGGGCTTACAATCTAAGTTGTTGTACCTGAGGCAATGGAAGGTAAAGTGACTTGCCCAAGGTCACAAGGAGCGACAGCTGGTCTCCTGGTTCATAGTCCACTGCTCTAACCACTAGGCTATTCCTCCTCCCTTTATTGGCAAATAAGTGTGGAATGTGTGAGAGAGAGAGTGATTAAATGTTTTCTTTACTTTGTGAGTTCTCTCAAAGCCAGCATCCTTAGACAGGGTTGAAATAATTATTTTTTGATTTCTATTAGCAAGAATTCCAGTGTCATTTATATACACATACACTAGCAACATTATAGGCTGTGGAAGATTGATGGTATGAGGTCTTTATTATTGATTTGGTTTGAGATAGCGTAATAGGTGAACCACTGTATCCTGAGACTTCATGGTCAAGAGTGGTAGTTCAGGTCCAGTTTGTGCCATCAAGCAGCATGAGCTGTTCCTCAATCACAAGCCACCAAAGCTTCACATCATTCCTGGGTCAGCGCTCTAAAAGGTTATTACCCAGCAAAGATAAGTGCGCACCAATGAACTATGACACAATTTTGCTAAAATGGACACACAAGAGGTTAAAACAGGTTAAAGATAATACCTGGAGAGTTCCAGAATTTCCTAAAGGGCTTGTAATAACAAATTAACATAAAGAATCAGATTTCTTGAATTAAAGTAGAAATTCAACATTTGTTCTCACTAAGAATTAATCTTTGTAGAGGAACCGGATTCTATTCCAAACTATGTTAAGAATTAGAGTGAGAGTAACATATTTTTGTGCACCAGAAGTAAGTTATTTCTCATTGAAATTATTGGCATTATTGAAAGGTTAGTTTGTTCAATAATTACACTTGTTTCTGGAAGTGAAGAACCTAGAAAATTATCCATTTGGCAGCAAAATAAAACCCTTTAATTTAATTATAAAAGTGCCTCTGAAATCATTTAACTATTTTGATTTATTTTCTGGTGAATACACTCTGGGTGTGCAAACTATCTCCATAACCATCTTTAAAAGTGTAAACCCCAATTGCCTGATCAGGACTCTCATCCCATTCGCCCCCCCCCCCCCCCCCCACGGCTCTAAACCCATACCCACCTGACAGTGCCCGAGGATGTTTACATTTCAAAGATTTTTTTTTTTTGTCAAAATACTTTTTATTAACAGGGAGGCAGCCGTCAGAGGCACCCAACACTAAACTGTGAACAATGTAAACAGTAGAAAACCAATACAATGTCAGTGAACAGTCAGAACATCAAGCCCCGTACTTCTGTTCAAAGATTTTTATATTGAGGAACTTCCCAGAGACTTTTAAACAAGAACTGAAAAACTAGAACTAACTCAACTGTTCCTGGATCTTCATAGAGTTCCTTTGTGTATACAGACATGAAATCAGTAACCCCTGTTTGCCATCTGAAGTGAAATCAGAATTACCTAAACCATATTTAGCCTCTGTGAAGAATCCTCTCTCAGCTATTATGATCACAATGGCAGATCAATGATCACTTGGGCCCTGGTGCAAGTTTTCATTTTGGGCTTTGGACCCCCCCCCCCCCCCCCCCCCCCCATTGTGCTGATGCCTCACTCTCTCCCTCATACTTGGTGCGCTCCCCTCCTGCCCAGGGCTTCCACCCCACATTCCCCACCACCTCCCCAGTACACACACTCTACATTCCCCATCTGTTCAGGGCTCTCCACCACACCTTCCTGCCAGTGCTGTCATTCCTCTCCCCCTGCCCAGGACTCTCATCCCATTACCCCCCCCCCCCCCCCCCCACCCACACACACCCACACACACACTCAAGGCTCTAAACCCATACCCTTGAGGAGTGCTTTCACCTCTCTTTCCCACCTAATGCTTTCACCCCACACCCACCACCCAGTATTCTCACTCCACACACAAATATCCCTACCCACGACAATTTTTCCACACATACTCCTGTGCCCAGTGCTTTTACCCCACATATCCCCCCATGCCAATGGCCCTTACCCCTGCACAACTCTCACCCCACACTCCACCGCTGCCATGGGCTCTCAGTCCACATGGGCCATCCCTTGCCCAGCGCACTCTCCCTAATTCCCCATCTACTTAGGGCGTTCATCCCGCACCTCCCTGTCCAGAGCTCTCACCCCCACATTTCCCCCCTGCTCAAGGTTTTCACTCCAAATACCCTGTACAGTTTTCTCACCCCCACACTCTCCCTCTGCCAAAGGCTCTCACCCCACACTCTCCCCCCTTCCTCCTCTGCCTAGGACTCTCAACTCTCTCTCCCCCTGCCCATGAATCTCACCGCCAGCCACCTCCACTGCCCAATGCTCTCATCCCACACACATATACCCCTTGCCCAGAGCAATTACCCCCACCCCACCCTGCCCATTGCTCTCACCCTATGTTCCCTTCTGCCCCGGTCATGGCTCCCTGCCTAATATTCTCATCCCTGTACTCTCATTCTACACCCTACCCACCCCTTCTCAGGGCTCACACCCCATGTCCCCTGCTCTTAATTCTCTCTCTCCCTGACCAGTGCTCTCATCCTTCACTCCTCCCCCACTCACTGCTCTCACCCCATTCTTATCCCTGCCCAGTATTCTTATCTCATACTCCTCAAACCCCTACCTTGCACCCAATGCTGTCACCCCACACTCCCTCCCCCTGGTCTGGGTTTTCACACAAAAGCTCCTGCCCAATATTTTCACTACTTACCCCTCCCCAGGGCATTTCTGTCTTCCCTCCCATGTGTTCTCACTGTTCTTCATCCCAGTGTTTTAACCCTTCCCCTAGTTTACTCCCTCCTCTCTTGTGCTCACACCTCCTGGCTGCACACAGGGCATTCCTTTTTCTCTATGCTCTCACCACATCTCCTCAACACACTTTCCCCAAAAACAGTACATCCCCCTTCCTCTCCCCTCCTGCAGACCAATACAGAAAATGGAAGAAGTCCTGCCTAGGAGGAGGCTCCTTCTCCTGCCTCCCGCAACTGATTGGCTCATTCTGTTCACAACAACCAATCAGCTGCAGGAGGCAGGACAACAGCTCAGCAGGCCTTCTTCTCCCTATGGTTGATCCTAGCCACAGGAAACAAGAGAGGAGGCAGCAGGGAAGGAAGTTAATCTGATTGCACTGCTAGCCTAAGCCTCTCTCTCTCTCTGCTGGAGAGGGGAAGGCCCCCCTCCCCTGCAAATGAGCTGGTGGCAGTGTTCCCTCTGCTGCAGTTGCCCTCCTTGCCTTCTGCTCTTACATGGCTACTTAAAAAATATGGGCTGGAGAGAAATTTTATATAATTCCCCTTGAGCTGTGTTCATAGATGGTGTCAGATCACCCTGGTAATTGAGCCTCTGGCTATAAAGTTAAAAATGCTATTTAGGAGGATCCAAGATGGCGGATCTGAACGGACGGGTGTGAGATCACTCCGTCGGCCTGTCCTTCGGATTTTAGTATAATGCCGCATACAGTGAGGAAGAGGCGAGCTAAAGAAAGTGAAGCTCAGCCTGCTTCCTCAGTTTTCCCTAATTGGGGCCCGATGGACGCTCATGTAATCAGAGAAGCAAGCACTCTGGGAGTCGGCTCGCAGCAGGGGGAACGAGAAGAAGCTGGAACCATCCCCCTACATGAGCTCCAAACAACTTTGCCCCCAGAGGATCGAAGGCCCCCGGAGAACCCGGCTGAGGTGAGACACTCTGATTTGATTTTTTCAATGCCCGGAGAAGAGGAAGGAGATCTTGGCGATCCAAAGGAGGAGAGTGTGGATGATCATGGAGGTCCTTTGAGGCCCTCAATAAAACCAGTCAGTGCCGGAGAAGCTGAGGCCTGTACAGAAGTTCAGCAGCCAGATGGGGACTTGCTATTTGTTTCTTCAATGTTAAAGAAAGATTTGATTAGACCCCGCCAGCCCTATGTAAACCCCCCCCCCCCCCCCCCCCACCTTTATTGCAAAAGTTACACCTGCCTGAGGCCGGCGTAACTCGCGCGCACCGGCTGCGCAATTCCCCGGCCCGGGAGCAGTTCGAAGGCCTCGGCCATGCTCCCGAAACGCCCCCGGGCCGGAACCACGCCTGCGGCCATGCCCCCAGATGACACGCCGCGGCGACACACCCCAACACGCTCCCCCCAGGGGCTTGCGTGCGCCACCGAGCCTATTCAACATAGGCTCGGCGCACGCAGGGGAAACTTGGGGGCAGGTTTTCGGGGGGTATGCGCGTATCCCTTTGAAAATCTGCCCCTCTATGTGTATCTTTGTCAATCCGAAATGATTTAACACAGTAGCTTCGTTGTTCATTATATCTTCTGGTGAATAAATACTGCATGCACTAATTGTGCCGTTCACTGCACCGAGCACTAGCTCTCTAGCATGCTATGGTCAATCTAACAACAAGTATAAACTCAATTCACGGTGGCAAATGAGGGGAGAATAATCTAAGATGGTGGCCGCTTGAGAGGTATGGGAAGGCAAGAGTTCCGATTCTTTTTCCACTTAAAAGAATTATTTGCCTGGAAAAATTGCATTAAAATGCCCCATACTAAGCGGAAAAGCACGGCTCCGTGAAAACATGGTGACTCCCTGGTTCAGGAGATTCAGCCCCAGGCTACAATAACCTGCCTTCTTCACCTCGACACCCCAACCGAGAGAGACGGGACGGCTGGCCGCGGTGGACAGGGACGTGGAGCGTACGTCTAGGTCCCAGGCCGATGAAATCTCGTTAAGTCCCGGCGCACCCGAGACTCCCTCCCCACCACAGCGTTCGGAGAGCCGCGAGAAGATGCAGGCCACCTCGCAGGGGAACCTCGTGGGGCCTTGTGCCCAGGAAGAGAGAGACCGGAGGGAACATCATTGCTGGGGACATCGTTGCCCGGCCCGTCGCTGTTTGAGGGAAGAGAGACTGTTACTGGAGCACAGTGTGGTGAGTCTCGACATTTAACCTCCTTCCTAGTAAGGCCTGAGGTGGTTGTAACGATTGGATTCTATATGGGACGCTTTAGCTGCCATTGAGAACGCTGTTATTAATCTGGTCTAAGATGTGTGTGGACTCACATAACGCAGTAGTGACCACCATGAAAGGAGAGCTGAGCAGCAAGAACAAAGATTCAAGATTATTGAAGAGAAAGTCAAAAAACTGGAAAGTTTTCAATACCATTCAATACAAAGAGAGACCGTGATTGATAAAAAAAATAGAAAACATGCGAGAACACGATTAGAGTACTACTATATTAGAGTCTTAAATTTTCCAGTGATTTCTCATATAACGCCGTTAGAATTGTTTTAAAAAATACTTAAATGTGATATTGAAAGTCCTTTAGAGGCTGCTCCATTAATTACTAAGGTATATTATATGCCATCAAAGAGAGATGGCACGGAGAATCGGATGATAGCAAGCCCTTATTAAAATGCCCGACTCTGGCCGAGTTTCGCTCCCTTGCACAGAGCTGCCTCAGGGGCAATCATTTATCCAGGACTTGGTTGATCAATGTGGAGGATATCAACTAGCTGAGAGACGGCTCGTTGTTGCATTTGCTATTTATGGAACATTTTTTCACTCCAACGTCGGTATCACGCAACAACGTTGTGTTGATAAGAGAAAGCCTATCAATCTGAAAAAGAATTCATCTGCAACCAAGGTATAATCAATCTGATATCCTCCACATTGATCAAACCAAGTCCTGGATAAATGAATTGCCCCTGAGGCAGCTC
The DNA here is from genome assembly GCF_901001135.1 of Rhinatrema bivittatum. Taxonomy (NCBI): domain Eukaryota; kingdom Metazoa; phylum Chordata; class Amphibia; order Gymnophiona; family Rhinatrematidae; genus Rhinatrema; species Rhinatrema bivittatum. Next base: position 692,703,371 of record NC_042615.1, read on the forward strand.
TGTGCAAGGGAGCGAAACTCGGCCAGAGTCGGGCATTTAATAAAGGGCTTGCTATCATCCGATTCTCCTTGTCGTCACTGCTTACACAGTTCCACTGGATCGGCTACCGCTTGCTTTTTGGGTCCATCAAAGAGAGATGAACAGCAAAATCAAGCGCAGCAGGCTTCATTGAATATAACTGGTATATTGGAACTCTCACATGAGGACATGGTCAAGAGAGGGGACCTTATTTGTATCTTTTTGCGTTTCTGTCTGAGAAGAACAACATACTAAAGTTATTCTTTCAAATAGATCCATAGAATTCTTCGGCCAAAGGTTTGGCTTTTCCTGACATCACGAGGTCAACTCAGGGAAAGGAGGAAAAATTTCTGCAAATGAAAGAAGAAGTGATGGCTATTTGTTCAAGTTTCTGCTTCGGTACCCTTGCAAATGCCGTAGTCTAGTACAAGGACTCCGTATATGTCTTTTTTGAACCTGCACAACTTCGTTTTTTATTGATTCTCATCAGTTATCTGCGACATAGTCAGTAACAGTGGGCGCTAAGTAGAAATGTACCGGTGGGGGAATCGGCCTCCTTAATATTTCTTTTTTCTTGTTACTTTGAAGATGCGCTTTATAGGTTTCCATTACTCCCCCAAATTGCTTAATTATTATTGATGGTATTGTTATATTACATTTTGTGTATATTTTCTTGCCAGGGGAATAGCTATGTAACCATTCTTTCAATCACAATAGTTTGTGTATTAATGTAAAACATTAATAAATAAAAAATTTAAAAAAACCAAACAAAAACTCAATTCACGGTAAGTATTTAAAAGACAAACATGTTATTGGTATAAGTCTTTATGAACTAATTATTTTATTCTTTTTTATATAAAAAAGGTTTTTGAAAATTATATCACAAATTGGTGCCTGGTATTAAAGGTATGCTGTAAAGCGTGATCGGCTATAAATAAATGTAGTCTTAAATCTCTAGCGGGATATTTAAACATCTTACCGAAGAGAACATCCAAAATCAAAAGATATCTTACCCATTCAATAATGCTCAGCAGTGTAGTCTCCCCTCTTATCGTATATTTGTGCTCTCTTACCTGTGGTTTTTAAATAGTGCAAAAAGGCTCCAAGCCCAAGGGGGGTGTATCTACAAAAATCTCACTACTAAGAAAAGGCAATTTTTTTTTATTAATTCTGGTTTGTGATTGACAGTGTGGAGGAAATGTGTTAAGTAAGGAATACCCAAATAAGTAAAAAAATTCACCTTTTTTTTAAACTTAGACAACTTATGAAGGTATCTGTCACTCACCCAAATGGGCGTGATCTTAAGGAAAATTAGGAAAATATAATACTGTTATTGACAGTGTGAAAAATGCTAGGTGGAACTTGGCCAACTTCGTGTAGAAATTCACCATTGTTTTTTTTATTATAACAAATTTTTTGAAAACATACAAAAGGTGCCTATTAATCACAAGAAAGGGGGACGTGTCTAAAAAGGCTGAAACAGCAAAACGAAAGCACTCTTGTGCAATCCGACCACAATAAAGGCAATAGTGTATACATATTATTTAATTTAAGAAAATAAATCACCCCATACCTTGGACCAAAATTTCTAGTTTGTGATTGACAGTGTGAAAAAATGTGTTAAGTAAACAATTCACCTTTTTTAAAATTTTCTTAAGCTGAGAGAGAGAGAGAGAGAGAGATTCCTGCTGTTCCCCATCTAATTGCTTCTCCTGAGCAGGAGGCAGGAGATAAGCAGTAGCCTGCTCTGCTTGCTGAGCCCTCCCCAGTGCAAATGCAGGGCTGTTTTCCGGCCTCCTGGCCAGCCCTATTTGTTTGTTTTCTTTGAATAAAGCAAAGCTCCTGGAAGCATTCGGTTAACATGATCAAGAAGCTAATAAACAATTAATGATACACTGCACAGAGTATGCTGCTGCCTTCAGCCGGTTCAGTGACAAATACAGATAAAAATGTTAAAGAACCACACGCCTAAGATTTTAATGAAGATAAGTATTGTTCAGAATTTGGAGAAAAAAAAACATAGGAGTGAAAAAAAGACATTGTATGAGTCAACAGCAGCATGGTGTAAGTCAGCTTAAACTTTTGTTTCAGTCCTCCAGCATAAATAAAACACAGCCATTAATTCTAAACACAAAGATTATGGGCCTGAGTCATTAAAAACATTTTATCCATAAAAACCAATGGGTGAAAAGCCTCACTGACTCAGACCCTCAGCAGTCTATGACAATAACTTACATCAGCCCTAACCTAGACCTTACTGCACTTTCAGTGTTTGCTTCAGTTAACTCTCACTTCCATATTAGTCTGCATCAATGTTAATGCAGACGTAACAAGGCCTAATGTGAAAACGTTTAAATTGGTTGCCTAACATGCAAAGGTATGCTAATACTGCTTATGAATAAGTAATATGAGTAACAAACTCATGTACAGTAACATAATTTGCGCTAATTTCGTTAATTTTAAAAGTTCCCCGGCAGTGTAAAGTGCTTGTTGTAGCCTAGTGAGGAAAACACAGGCCCCGAGTTCCCACCACCCCCGATACTTAAAAGAAGGGTACAGTGGACCTCAATTTCTCCGACAATCCCCAGTGTGGTCCACTTCCATTGAGGCAACCCGCTGAAAAGGACCCCTACCTCCACTGAGGCTATCCTACCTCCCACACCTACAGAACTCCCTCCATGTGGCAGCCCCCCCAAACCTACAGAACCCCCTCTATGAGGCAGTCCCCCATACATACAGAACTCCCTCCATGAGGCAGTCCCCCCACTACATATAATCCCTCCATGTGGCAGCCCCCATACATACAGAACCCCCTCCATGAGGCAGTCCCCCCATACATACAGAATTCCCTCCATGAGGCAGTCCCCCCATACATACATATATAATCCCTCTACTATGAGGCAGTCCCCCCATACATACAGAATTCCCTCCATGAGGCAGTCCCCCCATACATACATATATAATCCCCTATGTGGCAGCCCCATACATACAGAATTCCCTCTATGTAGCAGCCCCCCAAACATACAGAACCCCCTCCATGAGGCAGTCCCCCATACATACAGAACCCCCTCCATGAGGCAGTCCCCCATACATACAGAATTCCCTCCATGAGGCAGTCCCCCATACATACATATATAATCCCTCTATGTGGCAGCCCCCCATACATACAGAATTCCCTCCATGAGGCAGACCCCCATACATACAGTATTCCCTCCATGAAGCAGTCCCCCCATACATACAGAATTCCCTCCATGTGGCAGTCCCCGCATACAAACAGATATAATCCCTCTACTATGAGGCAGTCCCCCCATACATACAGAATTCCCTCCATGAGGCAGTCCCCCCATACATACATACATATATAATCCTTCCATGAGGCAGTCCCCCCATACATACAGAATTCCCTCCATGAGGCAGTCCCCCCATACATACATATATAATCCCTCTATGTGGCAGCCCCCCATACATACAGAATTCCCTCCATGAGGCAGTCTCCCCCATACATACATATATAATCCTTCCATGAGGCAGTCCCCCCATACATACAGAATTCCCTTCATGAGGCAGTCCCCCCATACATACATATATAATCCCTCTATGTGGCAGCCCCCATACATACAGAATTCCCTCTATGTAGCAGCCCCCCAAACATACAGAACCCCCTCCATGAGGCAGTCCCCCCATACATACAGAACCCCCTCCATGAGGCAGTCCCCCCCATACATACAGAATTCCCTCCATGAGGCAGTCCCCCCATACATACAGACATAATAATCCCTCCATGAAGCAGTCCCCCCATACATACAGAATTCCCTCCATGTGGCAGTCCCCGCATACATACAGATATATCCCTCTACTATGAGGCAGTCCCCCCATACATACAGAATCCCCTCCATGAGGCAGTCCCCCATACATACATATATAATCCCTCTATGTGGCAGCCCCCATACATACAGAATTCCCTCCATGAGGCAGTCCCCCCATACATACATACATATATAATCCCTCCATGAAGCAGTCCCCCCATACATACAGAATTCCCTCCATGTGGCAGTCCCCGCATACATACAGATATAATCCCTCTACTATGAGGCAGTCCCCCCATACATACAGAATTCCCTCCATGAGGCAGTCCCCCCCATACATACATATATAATCCCTCTATGTGGCAGCCCCCATACATACAGAATTCCCTCTATGTAGCAGCCCCCCAAACATACAGAACCCCCTCCATGAGGCAGTCCCCCATACATACAGAATTCCCTCCATGAGGCAGTCCCCCCATACATACAGAATTCCCCTCCATGAGGCAGTCTCCCCTTACATACAGAACTCCCTCCATGTGGCAGTCCACCCATACATACATATATAATCCCTCCATGAGGCAGTCCCCCCATACATACATATATATATAATCCCTCCATGTGGCAGTCCCCCATACATACAGAACCCCCTCCATGAGGCAGTCCCCCCATACATATATATATATAATCCCTCCATGAGGCAGTCTCCCCATACCTTCAGAATTCCCTCCATGTGGCAGTCCCCCCATACATACAGAATTCCCTCCATGTGGCAGTCCCCCATACATACATATATATTCCCTCTATGAGGCAGTCCCCCCATACATACAGTATTCCCTCCATGAGGCAGTCCCCCCCATACATACATATATAATCCCTCTATGTGGCAGCCCCCCATACATACAGAATCCCTCCATGAGGCAGTCCCCCAACTAATATAATCCCCTCCATGTGGCAGCCCCCCATACATACAGAATTCCCTCCATGAGGCAGTCCCCCCCATACATACAGAATTCCCTCCATGAGGCAGTCCCCCCCCATACATACAGAACTCCCTCCATGTGGCAGTCCCCCCATACATACATATATAATCCCTCCATGTGGCAGTCCCCCCCATACATACATATATATATAATCCCTCCATGTGGCAGTCCCCCATACATACAGAACCCCCTCCATGAGGCAGTCCCCCCATACATATATATATATAATCCCTCCATGAGGCAGTCCCCCCCATACCTTCAGAATTCCCTCCATGTGGCAGTCCCCCCCATACATACAGAATTCCCTCCATGTGGCAGTCCCCCCATACATACATACATATATATTCCCTCTATGAGGCAGTCCCCCCATACATACAGTATTCCCTCCATGAGGCAGTCCCCCCATACATACATATATAATCCCCTCTATGTGGCAGCCCCCCATACATACAGAATTCCCTCCATGAGGCAGTCCCCCCATACATACATATAATTCCCCTCCATGTGGCAGCCCCCCCTACATACAGAATTCCCCTCCATGAGGCAAGTCCCCCCACATACATACAGAATTCCCTCCATGAGGCAGTCCCCCCCAATACATACAGAATTCCCTCCATGAGGCAGTCCCCCCATACATACAGAATTCCCTCCATGTGGCAGTCCCCCATACATTACATATATAATCCCTCCATGTGGCAGTCCCCCACACCTACAGAACTCCCCAATGTGGCTAAGTCCCCCCATACAACAGAACCTCCCTCCATGTGGCAGTCCCCCCACACATACAGAACTCCCTCCATGTGGCAGTCCCCCCATACAAACAGAACTCCCTCCATGTGGCAGTCCCCCCACACCTACAGAACTCCCTCCATGTGGCAGTCCCCCCACACCTACAGAACTCCCTCCATGTGGCAGTCCCCCCACACATACAGAACTCCCTCCATGTGGCAGGTCCCCCCACACATACAGAACTCCCTCCATGTGGCAGGTCCCCCCACACATACAGAACTCCCTCCATGTGGCAGTCCTCCCACACATACAGAACTCCCTCCATGTGGCAGTCCCTCCCACACATACAGAAACTCCCTCCATGTGGCAGTCCCCCCACACATACAGAACTCCCTCCTGTGGCGGCCTTCCCCCACACATACATATATAACTCCCTCCATGTGGCAGCTCCCCCACACATACAATATATAAACTCCCTCCATGTGGCAGCTCCCCCACACATACATATATAACTCCCTCCATGTGGCAGCTCCCCCACACATACATATATATAACTCCCTCCATGTGGCAGCTCCCCCACACATACATATATAACTCCCTCCATGTGGCAGTCCCCCCACACATACATATATAAACTCCCCTCCATGTGGCAGCTCCCCCTCACATACATATATAACTCCCTCCATGTGGCAGCTCCCCCACACATACAGAACTCCCTCCATGTGGCAGCTCCTCCACACATACAGAACTCCCTCCACACAGTGAACCTGGAAGATATGTTAGGCCTGATTGACAAACTGAAGAGCAGTAAATCACCTGGACCAGATGATATATACTCCAGGGCTCTGAATAAACTAAAAAATGAAATTTCAGACCTATTTCAATTCATTTGTAACCTATCATTAAATCATCCGATGTACCTGAAGATTAGAACATGGCCAATGGAATCCCTATATTTAAAAAGGGATCCAGGGGTGATCTGGGAAACCATAGACCAGTGAGCCTGTGCTGGGAAAAATCATGGAAACTGTTATAAAGAATAAAATCACAAAACATTTAGATAGACATGGTGTGATGGGACACAGCCATGGGAAGTCTCGCCTCATGAATCTCCTACATTTTTTGAAGGAGTGAATAAACATGTGTACAAAGGTGAACTGGTAGATGTGGTATATTTGGATTTTCAGAAGGCATTCAACAAAGTCCCACATGAGAGGTTTCTAAGAAAACTAAAAAGTCATGGGATAGGATGTGATGTCCTTTTGTGGACTGCAAGCTGGTTAAAAGACAGGAAACAGAGAGAAGGATTAAATGGTCAGTTTTCACAATGGAAAAAGGTAAACAGTGGAGTGCTTCGGGGATCTGTACTTGGACCTGTGCTTTTTAATAAATTTATAAATGATCTGGAAAGGGATACGAAAAGTAAGGTTATCAAATTTGCGGATGACACAAAATTATGCAGAGTAGTTAAATCTCAAGTGGATTGTGATGAATTTGCAGGAGGACCTTGCAAGATTGGGCTTCCAAATGGCAGATGAAATTTAACATGGACAAATGCAAAGTGATTGCATATAGGGAAAAAAAACCCTTGCTGTAGTTACACAATGTTAGGTTTAGGGATGTGCACTGATTTTGTTTTCGTTCGGGTCATTATCTGTCAAATTTCGTTTTTATGATGGTTTCGGGAGGTATTTATTTCGAGTTTCCCCTAATTTTGGAGTTAGTGCGCACTAAGGGGCTTAGTGCACACCTAACTTCATGTTAGTGCACGCTAACCAGTTTCCTAATTTCAGGCTTAGTGTGCACTAACGGGACTATTGGGGTATATTTTATATTATGTCATAGAACACTCTACACACAATCTAGAAAGCAAAACTAGATGTAAGTGCACATTAAATCCGTTAGTGCACACTACCTAGTTTTCCAATTTTAGAGTTTGTGCACCCTACTAAGTCGTCTAAGTAGATAGTAAGGAGACAGCAAATGGGAATGCAGAACCATATCTCTAGCTAATGAACTGCTCTCCAATTGACACTTTTTAACTCATTGGTAACATTTTTTGTTGGTGCGCACTAACTCCGAAATTAGAAAACTAGGTAGTACGCCCTAATGGACATAATGTGCACTAACATCTAGTTTTGCTTTTTAGATGTGAGTAGAGTGTTCTATGACATATATAAAATATGCCCCCATACAGCACTGCTCACAGAAGCCAGTGTATGTGTGTGAGAAAGAGCATGGGACTAAGAAGCTAGAGTGTGTGAGTGGAGTGGAGAACCTGTGTATGTGTGTGTGTAAATGTGAGCGACCACATGGGAGTGGAGAGTCTATGTGTGAGTGAGAGAGAGCATGTGAGAGTGGAGATCGTGTGTGTGTGTATGCAGGTACGGATTTAGATATAGGCAACATAGGCAACTGCCTGGGATGCCACATTTTTTCTAGATGCCAAATATCTAGCCCTAAGAGGCACCTTCTCCCACTACTTTAAGGCTATGCACCACTGCATCAATCTCAAATAGTGAAATTCCAGCTGTCTGAGCTCCTGGGGGGAATTCTGACCTCACTTTATTGTCCCTACCTATAGGTGCCAAAATCTTATCTCTGGTCCTGTGTGTATGGTGTGAGAGAGAGAGAGAAGAAAAGACAGAGTGAGCATAAAGGACTGAGAGTGAGAAACTAAGAGAGAGAGAATGTGGAAATGGACAGCCTGTGTGTGTATGTGTGAGAGAGAGAGAGTAAGCATGTTGGAGTGACAGCCTGTGTGTGAGAAACAGAGAGCGCATGTGGAAGAGGCAGCCTACGTGGAACAGCATGAGGGAGTGAGAGCCAGGGACTAATTTAGGATTTTGCCACCACAAGACACTTTTGAAACTTTCACCCCTCCACCTCCTATAAGGGACTGCTACAGGGTAGCAGAGGGATAACCTCAGTTGAATGAGATTCAGCAGAGATAGAAGGCAGCAAATCTTAGGCAGGTTGCTGCCCCTAAATTTTTGCTGTCATATGTACAGGCATAATAGGTGCCTACTGAGAAATCCAAGGCTGCTGAGAGCCTGTATATGACTATGTGTTTGTGAATGGTGGTGAGAGCAAGCATGTGAGAGCCTGGGTGTATGTGGGATTTGAAAACTGCATGTGAAAGAGAATGTATGAGTGAGAGCCTGTGTGTGTGGGGGGGGGGGGGGATGGGAACCTATGTGTGAGAGAGGGCATGTAAGAGAGAGAGTGGGAGCCTGGGTGTGACAGAGCATGTGAGAGTGAGAGCAAGAGCCTGTGTTTGGGTGTGGAAGTGGGTGTCTGCGTGTGAGAGAGCATGTGAGAGTGAGAGACTGTGTATGTATGTATGTATATGCAAATGGCATCCTGTGAATGAAAGAGAGCATGTGCAAGAGAGAGCAAGAGCGTTTGTGTTGTGTGTGTGTGTGTGTGTAATATTGTGGGACTGGGAGCCTGCAGTGCGAGAGTGAGAGCAGGAATCAGTGTGCGTGTACGTTTGTGGGAATGGGAGCCTGCATGTGATAGCACATGAAAGTGAGAGCCTGTGTGTGTGGGAGTCTTCATGTGAGAGAGAGCATGTGAGAGTAGGAGCCCGTGTGTCTATATATTTGTGGCAATAGGAGCCTCCATGTGATAGCATGTGAAAAAGAGAGCATGTGTGGGTGGGGGGGGGGGGAGAGAAATGGGAGCCTGCATGTGAGAGTATGTGAAAGTGAGAGACTGTGTGTATGTGTTTTAGGAATGGGAGCCTGCATGTGACAGCATGTAAGAGTGAGAGCATGTGTGTGAGACAAAGCATGTGAGAATGGGTGCCTACATGTATGGGAACTGGAACATCATGTAAGAGAGAACACGTGAGAGTGAGAGCCCGTGTGTGTATGTGTGTGGTAATGGGAGTCTGCATGTGAGAGAGCATGTGAGAGAGAGCTTGTGTGTGTGTTTGTGAGAATGGGAGTCTGCATATAAGAGCAAGAACCTGTGTATGTGTGTGTGTGTGTTTCTGGGAATAAAAGCCTGTGTGTGTTGTGTGTGAATGGGAGCCTGCATATTACAGAGAGAGCATGTGAGAATGAAATCCTGTGTGTGTGTGTATATATGTCTGTAAGAGTGAGTGTGTGTGAATGAGAGAGAGAGCGGGAGATGTGGTAGGCCTGATTGACAAACTGTAGTAAATCACCTGGAACAGATGGTATACACCCCAAGAATCCAAGTGAAATCAGTGAATCCAAGTGAAATTACAGTCATATTAGTCAAGATGGCTAAGTAAGAGCAGTTTTTCAAAAATATAAATTGCTAATATCTCCAAAAGAATGAAATATATCACAATGGTAAAAAGGGGAAACTTAATTATTATATGAACGGTATTGTAAACCATATTTTGCAATATTAAAAAATGAATTACTTTGGTATAAGAAATGTAAATAATCCTTACATATAGTAGTCAGTAGGGTCAGACATTTCTACTCCCAATATTTCACACAGTGAAATGTGGCAGCAGTGTGAATATCTTGGGGAAGGGGGGGGGTGCCCATATCTGACTCATCTAAAGAAGTCACAATGATTTTAAGTCAAGAAAGCCTATTTTTATTTTTTTTTTAATAAAATAAATCATTTTAGCCCTATAAAAAGTACCTGCTGTCAGTTTTTGGGAGAAAAACTATGGGAATACACATAGCAGTTTCCTGCACAACATCATGAGACCCCAGGATGCTGCAGTAAGCTCTAGGGGGAAAAGAACAGCTCACGTTGCTTAAGCTGTCAGGAGAGCTAGGTGTGGTATCTCAAAATGCTGAAACAGTGTCCAGAAGATGAGGTAAGATATGCCTGCCTGAAACAGCCCCATCTGCCCTTATCTATAAATATTCCTGTCCCTAGTTACATTCCTCCCTCAATCAGCCCCAGGGCTTAAACTGTAAAGAAAGAATTGGAAGAACTCAGTAGAGAGAGACATACCTTTTTATCGGATGAAGGATCTGTTTGAACCTGAGGAAGGGAGTGCAAACTGGTTAATTTTATTATAGACTTAAACTTCTCCTATTGTGCTTCAGTCATTTTATCATCATCTGAACTCCCCACAGTCTGCCAGCAATTTGATGTCCTGTGAAGTTTTGCTTATGAACCCACAAAGAATCAGTCTGCTCTGGCCTGGTTATAGCCTTCAGCTGTTGGCATCTGCATCCTAAGAACATAAGAAAATGCCATACTGGGTCAGACCAAGGGTCCATCAAGCCCAGCATCCTGTTTCCAACAGTGGCCAATCCAGGCCATAAGAACCTGGCAAGTACCCAAAAACTAAGTCTATTCCATGTTACCATTGCTAATGGCAGTGGCTATTCTCTAAGTGAACTTAATAGCATCCTAGCCAGTTTAGATCAGGGCTTCCCAAACCTTTAGTCACTGTGACTCCATTTTAGCCCTTGAAAATTCACTTGCCCCCAGAGGACAATCAAAACAAATTAGCAGGACTGGGGCTCCCTTCCAAATAATCACTCCACTCTCAACCTCCCTGTACTCCAGCTGATCTCCTCTCAAACTTCACCTTCTCCAATCAGTCCTTTCTCTCAACATCCACCCCCTTCTAGAAGATTTCCTCTCAACCTTCTCCTCTCCAGCAAACTCCATTATCTCTCAGCATCTCACACCTCTCCAACCCATCCCCTCCAGCTCTTTTCGCTTCCCTGCAGCTGATACTCTCTCATCCCCAAGGCCTTCATATAAGCCCCAACTGATCCTGTTATACCCTCCTCACTCTCATCCCCATTTCCAGTCTCTCACCTCCCAGCCTCATTTCCTCCCCTCAACCCTTCTCTCATATTCCAACTCCTCTCTTCCATCATCCAGTCAATTTTCTGTCATTTCCTCTCTCTCACACCCTCCACAGCCAATCCCTCTCCATCTGATCCAGCCCTCAAACCCCTCCTACATCTGATCCCTCTCTCCAGAAATCTCCCCAGCTAAGGTCAGTAGCAACATTTTCCTCTGGGCCCTGGGTCAAAGATGAATGAGAACTGGTGGGATGATGACATGGCAGCATTTTTCTCTGGGGTTAGGTTAAGTGGTAGAAGAGGATAAAGGAGCAGTGAAATCTTCACTGACCTGGGCACACACTCAGCCCTCTGCTTCCCTCAGGTTGGTCCTAAGTCTGACAGTGATCTGCAGGCAGCAGCGGCATTAGTAAGGAAAATCTGTATGGGGCGTGTGATCCAGTTGTAAACCTCACCCCGCCAGTTGATGTGTGTAGTGAATTTAGAGGGAGTCACAAAGTTTCTCTTCTATATCCCGGACCTCTCCTTATCTCCCACCTGTTTTACAAGAGCCTCTGGAGCCACCAGGGTTCATCCAGCAGGAGGGAGGTTTAACTTCCCAGGACCCTGTTGCAGTCATGGATAAAAATCACACTCACCCCAGTCTTCCTGGTCACTGATATTTGAATGGTGTTCAAAGAAAATTCAACTTAAAGTTTGAAAATTAGCATCAGAAAAGTCATAATCAAAAAATCAATAGTCTCTTTGTCCTTGCTAAATCCTCAAGTTGTTCTTCTCCCAACTGAACCAGTATCCAATTCTAGAATCCCTTCTCCATGGAAGGTAGGAAACCCTCTTTCAAGTTCCAGCAAGATGACAAAGCAATCCCCTTATTCAAAAATAGATCTTCCAAAACCAGATAACTCCAACAGTCTCTACAAAAATCTCAAAGTCCCCAAAATTCCACAATCTCCAGCCTCTGCTGTTAACTGATCATAAAGGTAAGAGATTGAGAATCCAATCCTTTAAGATACCAGGGGTTTGCTCTTCTCTCAGGAAACTGGTTCAAAAATCCACACTCTAAAAAAATTCTTCAATCTTCCATAACTCTCCTAACTCCAAAAAAACTCCACTTTCCTTAGGCACCAACCACCAGGGAAGCAGAGAGACCCCATTTGAATCAAGTCTCTTTGGGAGAGGCAATTACCTACACCATCGTAAATTCCTTACCCTCTGGCTCTGAACATGCTCCAGAGGCAATTTATGCCCCTGAGCCACAACCCACAAAAATGTGGGGATAAAGCAAAGATGCAAAAATCCCCTACATGCTGAAACAGGGCAAAAATAGTAGCAGTCAGATGCCTTCTCACTCAGGGCTTCCTGTTAACACAGAAACTCATGGAAGGGCAGGGCCACAGCCAGGCCTGTGAATGCGTGCTGGCTCACAGTCCTCACACTGACTTCCACTACCAACGCTGCTGCTGCTTGGCACCTGAAAAGTCATACCATGTGAGGCAACCCCATTTGGGGTCCTGACCCACAGTCTGGGAAACCCTGGATTAGATGGAGATGATTTATTCCCCCACTGAAATGCAGTGGAGTCTGGGAATATTAAAGGGAGAAGACACTAGAAAGCAGATGATAATCGCAGTGAACTGGCAAGCAGGTAATGAGCTGGCAAGACAAAAATAGAATTGACCTGTTTTCAGACATATATTACCACACCCTGGGACACTCCTAAGATTTCTGTTCTATTTTAATATCTTCTAATGACGTCATCTCAGAACTAAAGAAAACCTACTAGCTCCACCTATTATTTGACATCCACTGAAAGAGTTGTGTAAGCTCCTGATATCACTTGCTAATAGTGAAACAATTGGCTTGGCTGATCTTTTTCGTAAATAAGGATCACAGTATCTGGGGTTCAATTATTTTTCTCAGCTTTCTACTTTTGGATATATGTTTGTCATTAGGCCAAATTTAAAATGTTGAGAGGGAAGCCAAGGCAATTCTTAAATTATAAGAAATAAAAATGATATGAAAATCTGTTTGCTGCTTATTAGTTTTCATTTCTTTTTCATATTGCTTGGAACAGTGTCTATTGAAAGGAGCTTATGCTGGCTAATCGTGATGACTTAAAACACTGAGAAAATGAGAGTTATTTTGTTTGTTCCATGTTGAGTTTGTCAATGTCAGGCAGTTATTTTAGTGCTGATGCAGTTTGTGCCAATAGTCAGGAATGCCCTCTGAGGTGTAAATGTGTGTGTGTGCGCATGTTGTACTGGATCCGTGCTTACCCAAACATTGTGTCATAGAACATTTTCAAAGCAGAATTATGCATATAGGCCCACTTTGAAAATTCATACTAAAGTCTGAATGTACTTTGTACACACACACACACTTTAGCTTCCTGTGGACCAGTGAAAATTATCCTCCCTATGCAAAATTAAACTGCATAAGAACATGCCATACTGGGTCAGACCAAGGGTCCATCAAGCCCAGCATCCTGTTTCCAAGAGTGGCCAATCCAGGCAATAAGAACCTGGCAAGTACCCAAAAACAGTCTATTCCATGTTACTGTTGCTAGTAATAGTGGTGGTTATTATCTAAGTCAACTTAATTAATAGCAGGTAATGGACTTCTCCTCCAAGAACTTATCCAATCCTTTTTTAAACACAGCTATACTAACTGCACTAACCACATCCTCTGGCAACAAATTCCAGAGTTTAATTGTGCGTTGAGTAAAAAAGAACTTTCTCCGATTAGTTTTAAATGTGCCACATGCTAACTTCATGGAGTGCCCCCTAGTCTTTCTATTATCCGAAAGACTAAATAACCGATTCACATCTACCCATTCTAGACCTCTCATGATTTTAAACATTTCTGTCATATCCCCCCTCAGCCATCTCTTCTCCAAGCTGAAAAGTTCTAACCTCTTTAGTCTTTCCTCATAGGGGAGCTGTTCCATTCCCCTTATCATTTTGGTAGCCCTTCTCTGTACATTCTCCATCGCAATTATATCTTTTTTTGAAATGCGGCGACCAGAATTGTACACAGTATTCAAGGTGCGGTCTCACCATGGAGCGATACAGAGGCATTATAACATTTTCCGTTTTATTCACCATTCCCTAATAATTCCCAACATTCTGTTTTCTTTTTTGACTGCCGCAGCACACTGAACAGACAATTTCAATGTGTTATCCACTATGACGCCTAGATCTCTTTCTTGGATGGTAGCACCTAATATGGAACCTAACATTGTGTAACTATAGCATGGGTTATTTTTCCCTATATTCATCACCTTGCACTTATCCACATTAAATTTCATCTGCCATTTTGATGCCCAATTTTCCAGCCTCACAAGGTCTTCCTGCAATTTATCTCAATCTGCTTGTGATTTAACTACTCTGAACAATTTTGTATCATCTGCAAATTTGATTACCTCACTAGTCGTATTTCTTTCCAGATCATTTATAAATATATTGAAAAGTAAGGGTCCCAATACAGATCCCTGAGGCACTCCACCCCCCACTCCCTTCCACTGAGAAAATTGTCCATTTAATCCTACTCTCTGTTAAGAACATAAGAACATGCCATACTGGATAGACCAAGGGTCCATCAAGCCCAGCATCCTGTTTCCAACAGTGGCCAATCTAGGCCATAAGAACCTGGCAAGTTTCCTGTCTTTTAGTCAGTTTGTAATCCACGAAAGGACATCGCCACCTATCCCATGACTTTTTACTTTTCCTAGAAGCCTCTCATGAGGAACTTTGTCAAATGCCTTCTGAAAATCCAAGTACATTACATCTGTCATAATTTTTCAGGATTCAGGAAAGAGGGTAAATCATTCCCTGTAGTTCTAGCAATCCTCCAGCCTGTCAAGCTAGCAAAACAGGCTTAGGTTCTCTGCAAGCACAGGTGGCCTTTCTGTACCTATACGCCCATGAAACTATATGACATGTAAACTAGTCTTAACCTCCTTCATCATAGATATGTCCTTTGCTCACATGCAAATGGATCCAGGGAGCTTTGTTGACACCAGGATGAGAAATGTTTCCATTTAAAGTTGTAAGCTATCCTAGTTGAGGGCTTCCTGGCAGACACCAGTATGTCTTCAACTTCCTTGGGTAAGGAAAGTGTTGCAGTCAGAGAGTGCTCAAAATCCAGGCTGTCAAGTTGAGGGACAAAAGGTTCGGATGATACAGATGACCCTGTTCTTGAGTTAATAAGGTTGGATTAGCCTCTAGAAGGATGGGGGGGGGGGGGGGGGCGCGCGAGCGAATGATGGACAATTGTTCCAAGTACGCAAACCATTCTTGTCTGGGCCATGCTGATGCAATAAGTATCAGGTGGGCCCAGTCCCTGTTGGCTATCAGTGGAAACATTGCAAAAGCATATATGAGATCTGCATTCCAGGTGAGCAGAAAACCATCATGAGCGTACCTAAGCTTGATGGGTAGAATGGAACAAAATCTTTCCACTTTTCTTTCTCCAAGATGAAGAGGTTGTTTGAAGGATGTTCCCAAAGTTTGAACAGTCTGTCGACTATGACGTAGGGAGAATTCATGAGGGCAAAATATTCTGCAGAGGCAATCTGCTAATGCGTTTGGTAACTCTGGAAGATAAGTCGCTTGTAGAACAGCTTGACAGTATGGAGGGCTGCTGAGGCAGTGAGGGAATGTAACAGAAACAATTTTAGAACTATTAAAGATTATAAGAGATATCACATAAGGAAAAGAGAGATAGGTTACATGTCTGTGCTAGTGGTCAGACAAAATAGACTGAGGGGATCACAAGGCAACGCCCACATGAGAAGTCCCACACATGCTCAGTAGAACAAAAATTATGAGCTAAGAGAGAAGGGTCCCATTTGGTGCTGTCTGATGTCGGCATCCACATGTCATGGCTAATTTAGCTCTGCTTGTTGATGGAGAAAAGAAAAAATTCTGGAAAACAAAACAAAAATACTAAAAAAGATATAGTGGCCAGGATTTCCCCACCCACTAAACTCCCCCCCCCCCCCCCCCCCCCCACCAGCACAGAAATTAAAATGCTACTGCCACCAAAACCCCCACAGTGAACAGAAATTAAAAAATGGAATTTCCCTCATCCCCAGAATAGCTTACCCTATCTTTGGCATTCCAGTAGTTAAAATGGTCCAGAAGCAATTTTCAATAAAAACATAAGAAATTGCCATACTAAGTCAGACTTTGCCAGTTTCTAATTTGAAAAAGGTGCCAGCCAGTCTTGTGGCCTGCGTCATTTTGTTTTGTTTGGCTGTACAGCAAACAGTCGTACAACACAATGGCATTGGCCTTAAACCCCTGAGGATGGTGCCATTTTGTTGTATGGCCATATGTGTACAGCCATACAACAAAATGGCGTTGGCCTCAGGACCAGCTGGCACCATTTTGAAAATGGGGTCTAGTCTATCAGAAGCAACTGGGAATCACTCCTGCCCTATTTGGACTGCTGGAACCGCATGGATGGAGTAAGCTACTTCTGGTTGGGAGCAGGCAATTCCGTTTGTGTTTTTTTTTTTGGGGGGGGGGGGCACTAGGATGGGCGGGCCCACATTCCGAAACAATGTTTTTTGTTGTGCTTTTATAAGAACATATGATTTGCCATACTGGATCAGACCAATAGTCCTGTTTCAGGTAGCCACTAGGCTACTTGCTATTGGCCACACTTCCAAGAAATTATTGGTGAAAAAATTCTCTCTCCTTGAAAAAATGTCAGCGACTTATCCACTAAGAAGTTTTAGAATAGGGTACATATCTCAGAGAATGTTTTAGCCAGGTGGCCTATGAGGACTTTGATTTTGAACTGTTGATTGTAGCCTGGGTGTCTGCTATCACTGTAATGCAGAAAGCATAGCATCAGTTCATTATCTATTCCTGCTCGTCATAGAAAGAGGAAAATTACGTGGCTAATCCAAGTCACAAATATCTGGTAGAATCCCAAAATGTTGATAGATTCCATGCTGCTTATCCCAGGGATAAGCAGTAGATTTTCCAAAATCCACCTTATTAATGGTTTATAGACATTTCTTCCAAGAACTTGTCCAAATCCTTTTTAAATCCAGCTACACTAACAGCTTTTACCACATCCTTCAGCAATGAATTCCAAAGTTTAATTATGCATTAAGAAAATATTTTCTCCTATTTTGTTTTAAATCTATCACCTAGTATCTTCATTGCATGTCCTCTAGCATATGTACTTTTTGAAAGAGTAAACAACCAATTTACATTTACCTGTTTCACTCCATTCATTATTTTATAGACCTCTATGATATCTCCCCCTCAGTCGTCTCTTCTTCAAGCTGAAGAGCACTTTCTTCTTTAGCCTTTCCTCTTAGGGGAGCCAGTCCATCCCCTTTATCATTTTGGTCGCTCTTCTCTGTACCTTTTGTAATTCCACTATATCTTTTTTGAGATGCAGTGACCACCATTGCACACAATACTCAAGGTGCGGTGTACCATGGAGCAATGTATAGGCATTATAATCTCTCTTTTAGTCTTCATTCCTTTCCTAATAATTCCTAGCATTCTATTTGCTTTTTTGGCCACTGCCACACACACTGAGCAGAAGAGTTCAACATATTATCCATTCACAACGATGCTTAGATCCTTTTCCAGTGTGGTGACTCCCAATGTGGAACCTTGCATTGAGCAGCTATATTTTGTTAGAAAACTAACGGCCCAATTTTAAAAGGGCCAGGCGCGTAACAACCAGGGCTTATGCACATGATTGGGCCTTGTGCACGCTGCACACATTTTACAACAGGCCTAGCAAAGCGCGTTACCCCCATTAAGCGCAGAAGTGCCAAGTCTTGCAAAAGGGACGGGCCGAGACAGCACCATTAGCCACTGTCCTGGGGAAGCGCACGCTGGCAACCAGATGGCGCGCAGAGTTTACTTCAGCTCCAGAGGAGCAGTAAGTATGCAAATAAAAAAATTGGGGGCTAGCTAGGCTAGATTTAGGGGTCGGGGTAGAGAGGGGAGAGGGGAAAAGGGAGGAAGGTTAGGTAGGCAGATAGGAAAGTTCCCTCCCAGTCCACTCCTTAATTGGGCATGAACAAGTGCCGGGCCTCTCTGAAGGGGTGGGCCGAGACAACGCCATTCTACGCTGTCCCGGGGAAGCACACGCATGCAGATTACTTCTGCTCCAGGGGAGCAGTAAGTAATAAAACAAAAAAAAAGTAAGTTGATAGGAAGGGTTTAGGGGGTGGGGAGGAGAGGGGAAGAGGGAGGAAGTTTAGATAGAGGAGTAGGGAAGTTCCCTCCCAATCCGCTCCTTAATTGGAGCGGACTGGGAGGGAAGTGGGGGAGGCCCGATTGCATTGCCACACGCATGTTATAAAATCAGCACATCCTTTTAAAATCAACCCCTTTGTGTACAAAAGTAATAGAATATTTCCAGTAACTATAAATACTGCACTCACATTGCAAAACCATATGTATAATCTTGGATAGTTCTTATCAGTGCTGACAAAATGTAAGCTAACTATTTAGCAATATTTCCAATCTATTTCACTGCCAGATTTCAGTTACAAATACATCAAAATGATAGTAGGTGGGTAATTACTGCACGGTCAAGCCAATTTATGCTTTTATGATAGGAATTTTCATTACTCAGAAGTTTGTTTCCACAGTCCAGATCGTTTGAACGCGTTGTTCTAGTTTTTCACATTAGGCAGGACCTTGAGAACAGGAAACACTACCATTCCAGTCTCCCGCAATTGCTTTCTGTTTAGTTCAGCATTCTGGTAAAAGAAAAATTGCCCATTCTTATGACTTAAAATGTCCTTTCGCTAACTCATTGTAAAGATGTAGGAAGGTCAGGGGATTGATGTAATAAGGTGCATTGGCCAGAGCACACACTTTAACCTACACTTGTGCACACAATTTAGCGCCCTCTCATGCAAATCCCATGCTAAGGACAGCATTAGCTACTACCTCAATGTGGAGATTTGTGCTGCCTTACCACGTGTTTTCTTAACACAGGAAACTTAACTCCTGGTCTGGGGTGGAGCAAAGTTTCCAGGGCTAATGTAGATCTATGGGCAGAAGCTGGAGTTCTGGTGCCGAGACCTGTAGTTGGAATTTTATGCAGAGCAAACACAATTTGTTTGCACAAAACATGTTTTCTATGCAGAAAAGGTGGTTTATCTATATAAATCATGATTTTACGTGCGTTAAGCATGTTTTATGCCCATTTCCTGGTTTGTGCACATTGTTTAACTCCTGATGCATTAATATACTATTAGCTAACTGATTTGGGAGTTAAAAAAAAAAGTCAGTGACTGCTGAATTTTAGTGCACAGTTTTAACGCTCAACTTATTACATTCGCCTCTGTGTGTTATTCTATCCTCTCATTGATACTGAAGGGAGCTTAGTCAGGAAGATCTAATTTAATGTCCTTATCTGCAAAAATTGTAAACAGCTTAGGATATGCAGTAGTACACTCAAAGGGGTAATTTTCCAAAGGATGCCCGATTTTATAACATGCGCATGCAGGTGCACGCATGTTATAAAATTGGGGGTCGGTGCGTGTGAGGTGGTGCACACTAGTGCATCTTGCGCGCGCTGAAGCCCGCGGCCTTCCCCCTAATGTAACCTTCCCACCCCTTCCCCCCCCCCCCCAATTCCTTTAATTTACCATGTGCGCCTGCTCTGGGCAGGCACAAGTTGCGAAGGCCAGCAGCCTGCCGGCACACGATCCTCCAACACAGCGGCAAACGGCTGCTGTTCCAGAGGCCTCTGGCCCCGCCCCAGACCCCCCCCCCACCCCTTTTTCGAAGCCTTGGGACTTAGTGTCCCGGGGCTTTAGGCCCGGTGCGCGTAACCCCCCCCCCCCCCCCCCGCGCATAAATCCTCTGGATTTACACGCCTAGGGCTTTTAAAATCCGGCCCAAAGTTTGCATATATTAGTTTTGATTTAGCTCACAAATTTCCATTGATAGTGTTGTGGATCTATAAATAGAGGCTTAGATTCAACAGCTGTGGAGAAAATCTTTTTTTTTTTAAATTAAATACGACAAATAATATAATAAGGAATACCTTATGGAGAGAGACAGAGTGCCACAAAAGATACACCGTATTAAACTCTCTCTCTATTTTACTGATAATAAAGCATTATACAGGTGATTTAATTTACCCATTCACAGTGGTTAAATCACAAGTGATTGTGATACATTACAGGAGGACCTTGCAAGACTGGAAGATTGGGCATCTAAATGGCAGATTAAATATAATGTGGAGATATGCAAAGTGATGCATATAAGAAAAATTATCCCATGCTGTAGTTATATGATGTTAGGTTCCATATTAGGAACAAGATCTGGGCATCATAGTTGATATTACATTGAAGCCATCAGCTCAGTGTGCTGTGGCAATCAAAATGTTAGGAATTCTTAGGAAGGGAATGGCAAATAAAATGGTAGATGTCATAATGCCTCTGTATTGCTCCATGGTGAGACTGCAACTTGAATACAGTGTGCAATTCTGGTTCCGCATCTCAAAAAGGATATAGTTACACTGGAGAAAGTACAGAGAAGGGCTACCAAAATGATGAAAGGCTCCCCTAAGAAGGAAAGGCTTAAGAGATTAGGGCTGTTCAACTAGGAGAAGAGATGGCTGAGGGGGATAAGATACAGGTCTACAAAATCATGAAAGGACTTGAAAAGGTAAAAGTGAATCGGTTATTTACTCTTTCAGATAATACAAGAACTAGGGGGCATTCCATGAAGTTAGCAAGTAGCACATTTAAATCAAATTGAGAAATTGTTTTCACTCAATGCACAATTAAGCTCTGGGATTCATTGCCAGAATGTGGTTAAAGCATTAGAGGAAGATGTTAAAAGGAGCGTGTGCGCACATGGATGCACCAATTTTATAACATGTTATAAAATCCATTGGCCACGTGCACATGCAAGCTGGATTTTAAGATCTGACACACGTGTGGGCGGCACGCACAGGGGGATAAATTTTAGTAAATTACATGCGGCGATGCAATCAGGCCTCCCTCAGTTTCCTCCCAGTCCGCTCCAACCGGGAGAGAACTTCCCTAGCCCCCCTGCCTAACCTTCCCTTCCCTTTCCCCTCTCCACCCCGACACCTAACCCCCTACCTAGCTACACAAACATTTTTTAGTTTTCTACTTACTGCTCCTCCCAAGCAGAAGTAGTTTCTGTGCTCTGGCAGTCAGTTGGCGCTCACTTCCTCAGGCCAGAGGCTAATGGCAGCTGTCCTGGCCAGACCCTCTCCCCGCCCCCCCCCCCAGCCCACTCCTTTTTCATGGCCCGGCATTTGTGCACACGGCCGGACCCTTTTGAAAAGCGCGCAGTGTGCGTAGGGCCCGGCCATGCACATAAGTCCCGATTTTTACGCCTGCAGCCCTTTGAAAATTTGCCCTTTAGTGTAGCTGGGTTTCAAAAAGGTTTGGATAAGTTCCTAGAGGAGAAGTCCATAAACTGTTATTAATCAATAGGGAATGTGATACTGGCATTAGTAGCATGGGATCAATTTAATGTTAGGGTACTTGCGACTTGGATTGGCCACTGTTGGAAACAGGATACTGGGCTTGATGGACCCTTGGTATATCTCAAGTTCTTATATTGTTATGATTTACACTTGTACATTTCCAACCCCAAAATATTTCTATGATTGGCTTTTTACTATAGCAATTAATCTAAATGGTTGTGTGTAAATTCACTCTTGCTTTGTATGCAAATGCTATCTATGGGCGTGCAAGAAGCTACAGTGCCAGCATGACCTTGATCTGTTTCTAAACATAACTCTATGGTCTAGTAACTTTACAGCATTTCTATCTAGCATCTCCCCTTCTGCAGCATCTGCCTGTCTAGCAAAAGAAAAGCATGAAACTGAAGCATAAATGCTATAGAATACTTGTTAGTAATTATAAAGCTACATATGATCAAAAATTAAAAAAAAAATTAGGAGAACAAGAATAATGACTTCTCGTGTGACTTGTCTAAATTCCTCCCATTAAAGATGCTCGACTATCAACTACTAGAAACAGAGCATTCTCCATTGCTTCCCAAAAAAATGGAACTCTCTACCACCTTATTTAAGAACTCAATCTAACATCAAAAAGTTCAAGAAGGACCTAAAATCTTTCCTCTTCCATACAGTCTACATCAATGATCATCTTTAACAACAATCCTTCTACAATCAATTCAACCATTCAAACCCAAACAAGAAAAAAAGTAACTACAACTGGCATCAACCTTAAGTATTACAATTTCAGAAATTTAATATGAAGCCCTCCTTTAAGATGAATTAATACTATTTTTGTTACTTTCCTTTTTTACATCTTTCCCTTCTCCCCCTCTTTCACCCCACCATCCCCCTCTACCTATCATTTCACTATTGTTATTGTTTTCTTCTTTTGCAACTATGTATATTTTATCTGATTGTTGTTTTGATTCTGTAAACCGTTGTGATGGCTAAACCGAATGACGGTATATAAAAACAAATAAATAAACAAACATGTCAAAAAGTGATTCACTGTCTCTTCATCACAAGTCATGCCTGCAATAGGGGGCTCTGGGCACCCACATCAGTAGCTCAAGAGGAGTTACATTCAAATACAATAGTTTGCATCTAAGGCAATGGAGGGTGAAGGGATTTGCCCAAAGTCTAAGGAAGACCTCCAAATATTTCATTTCTGTCAAGTTTGTAGGCATCCAGGCTTAGGGGGCTGTAAAGTAGTGTTCTGCCAAAAACTAACTAGAATAAAAATCATTCCTATTTTTTTAGTTAAATTGCGCCAGTTATCCTGGTTTCTCTAATAATTAACTAATGCTTCATAAGTCAACAATAACAAATAGTAAAAATAAACAAATTCTTCTCTAACACGAAAAAGTGAGAGAAAAAAAATTGTAAAACTGCAACCAATAAAGAAGCCCTGCTACAATGCTAAAAAAAATAGCATCAACTAAATATAACTTATGAAATAGTTTTGTGAATTAAAATCAAATAGGATAATTTAAAGGACCATCTCTACACAACAAGAAACTGGAGGGAACTGGAATAGATGAAAATCCTTTCACAGTAGAAAATGTGTGGGAAGAGCTAAAGAACCTGAAAGTGGACAAAGCCATGGGGCCTGATGGTATTCATCCAAGGATATTGAGGGAGCTCAGAGATGTTCTGGCGGCTCCACTGTGTGACCTGTTCAATAGATCCCTAGAAACGGGAGTGGTGCCGAGTGATTGGAGAAGAGCGGTGGTGGTCCCGCTTCACAAGAGTGGCAACAGGGAGGAGGCTGGAAACTACAGACCAGTTAGCCTCACTTCGGTGGTGGGAAAAGTAATGGAGTCACTGCTGAAAGAGAGAATAGTGAACAATCTACAGTCCAGAGAATCGATGGACCAGAGGCAACATGGATTCACCAGGGGAAGATCCTGTCAGACAAATCTGATTGACTTTTTTGACTGGGTAACCAAGGAATTGGATCAAGGAAGAGCACTCGATATCATATACTTGGATTTCAGCAAAGCTTTTGATACGGTTCCGCACAGGAAACTGGTGAATAAAACGAGAAGCTTGGGAGTGAGTGCCGATGTGGTGACCTGGATTGCAAATTGGTTGACGGACAGAAGACAATGTGTGATGGTAAATGGAACCTTCTCTGAGGAGAGAGCGGTTATAAGTGGTGTACCGCAAGGATCGGTGTTGGGACCGGTCCTGTTCAATATCTTTGTGAGCGACATTGCGGACGGGATTGAAGGTAAGGTTTGTCTTTTTGCGGATGACACTAAGATCTGCAACAGAGTGGACACGCCGGAAGGAGTGGAGAGAATGAGACGGGATCTAAGGAAACTGGAAGAGTGGTCGAAGACATGGCAGCTGAGATTCAATGCAAAGAAATGCAAAGTCATGCATATGGGGAGTGGAAATCCGAATGAAATGTATTCGATGGGGGGGGGGGGAAGGCTGATGTGCACGGAGCAGGAGAGGGACCTTGGGGTGATAGTATCTAATGATATGAAGTCTGCGAAACAATGCGACAAGGCGATAGCAAAAGCCAGAAGAATGCTGGGCTGCATAGAGAGAGGAATATCGAGTAAGAAAAGGGAAGTGATTATTCCCCTGTACAGGTCCTTGGTGAGGCCTCACCTGGAGTACTGTGTTCAGTTCTGGAGACCGTATCTTCAAAAAGACAAAGACAAGATGGAAGCGGTACAGAGAAGGGCGACCAGGAAGGTGGAGGATCTTCATCGGATGACGTACGAGGAGAGATTGAAGAATCTAAATATGTACACCCTGGAGGAGAGGAGGAGCAGAGGTGATATGATACAGACTTTCAGATACTTGAAAGGTTTTAATGATCCAAAGACAACGACAAACCTTTTCCGTAGGAAGAAAATCAGCAGAACCAGGGGTCACAATTTGAAGCTCCAGGGAGGAAGATTCAGAACCAATGTCAGGAAGTATTTCTTCATGGAGAGGGTGGTGGATGCCTGGAATGCCCTTCCGGAGGAAGTGGTGAAGACCAGAACTGTGAGGGACTTCAAAGGGGCGTGGGATAAACACTGTGGATCCATAAAGTCAAGAGACCGCCAATGTAGAGTGGGTGGCTCACCAGAAAGATGGCTACTGCCCGGAGACAATACCCTTATTAAATAAACATACAGATGCTTACTGTGACTCCAACATCGCTCTAAGCTTCAACGGCAAGAGGAAATGTGGAAAAAAGGATTTGCTATCACAAAGAGGGGAGTAGCTGGCTTGTTACGGCGGTTACTACCCCAAACCAAATAAGCCTAATACTTCACTTTCCAAGCATATACAGCATAGTTCTCTGCTTCAACGGCAGGGGAGAAGTAAAGAGGGTTCGCACTCACAAAGCGGGGAGTAGCTGGCTTATTACGGCGGTTACTACCCCAAACCAAATGTGCCTGATACTTCGCTTTCGATGCATATCCAGCATG
This sequence comes from Rhinatrema bivittatum, assembly GCF_901001135.1. Lineage (NCBI taxonomy): Eukaryota > Metazoa > Chordata > Amphibia > Gymnophiona > Rhinatrematidae > Rhinatrema > Rhinatrema bivittatum. The sequence goes on from NC_042615.1 coordinate 692,728,606, forward strand.
GCTCTCTGCTTCATGGCATGGGAGAGGCTGATACATCAAGCATTTCCAGCATAGCTCTCTGCTTCAACAGCAGGGGAATAAGAAAAGCTGAGGCTTCACGCATATCCAGAATAGCTTCAACTGCTGGGGAGAAGAAAAAAAAAAAAAAAAAAAAAAAGGATTCGCACTCACAAAGCAGGGAGTAGCTGGCTTGTTACGGCGGTTACTACCCTAAACCAAAAGGGCCTGATACTTCACTTTCAATGCATAACCAGCATGGCTCTCCGCTTCAACAGCAGGAGAGAAGAAAAACAACCAATAGGGGCTGTTTGACATAGTCTGGGAAAAGGGAATAAACATGGGTGTAGCTTGCTTATTGCAGCAGTTACTACCCCTACTACCCCTAACTAATCAAGCTAGGTATTTCACTTGGATGCAGCTCCATCACTGCTCTCTACATTAATGGTGGGGGTGGAAGGGAAATAGAACCAAGAGTTAAGAGAAAATGATAAGTATGAGAGAAAAAAAATGTGTGAAGCTTGCTGGGCAGACTGGATGGGCCGTTTGGTCTTCTTCTGCCGTCATTTCTATGTTTCTATGTATCAAGTTGATTGATCACATAACTCTGCTGTCTCTGGCAGCTTCCAAACATGATTGAAGACTGCTAGAAAGAGGTTCCAGCATGTTGTTTTGCATGTCACAAGGGGTAAAACTGTTTCATTATAGAAAACTACTGCCATATTGGTTCCTGTGATGAGGCATTTCTCCATATATCCATGGGCCTGGCAAAGGATTAGGAACCAGAGTTACACTGTCAGAAAACACTTATAGAAATGGTGTAACAGAAGTACCATGTGCTGTAATAATATGGCCATGCCCATAGAAATGCAACAAAGCTCACAGAAGTAAGTGGTGTATTAAAAGATCTTATCCATGGCAATAGGGATCAGACATTTCCTGTGCCAAAAGTGAAATATCCAATGCTATAAACAGGAATATCTAATGAATAGGCACAGGTAATTATCTGATAAAGTTACTGCTCCATGCACTAAAATTGTTAGTAAGTAGTATTGCAGTAAAATTGTTTTGACTCTCAATTAATACTCAGATTCTGAATACAGACTGGCTGCTAGGAACATCACATTTTCTAAGTCTGATTTAAAAGGAAATTCAATGCCAATTGCAATATCGTTTTTTGGTCTAGTATGAAAATTATCCAAGGATAATGATTCTGCCTTTGCAGTATATTTGAAAATATGTATATGTTTCCTTGTTATGCTTTCACTCTGTCATTTTATTGATATTGCACAGTCTGGATTCTCTACTTGTTGCAGAGTTCTCTCTTGTGATTGGTTGTCTTTTGAATAATTCTGAGCTCCTTATTGGATCTTTCCTGTTTTGCTTTGTTTCTCTGTCTGATTTCATTGGTCCCTTGCCTCTAGGAATGCCTGGTACAGTTTGTGTCCTGTGATTTCCTTCAGTTGGATCTGGGGTCTCTGGAGGCTAGCAGCGCCTCCTGACTTCTATTTCAAGCTATGCAGAGGCATTGCTTTTCACTGTTCACATTCTACAGCTTCTAGCTCAGCTCGAGTTGACTCCTTTGGACTACTCACCTTTCAGACAGAACTTTTCACAGCTGTGACAGTCTCTCCTTTCTGTGAAGCTACTCTTGATGCTTCCTCATTCCATGAGTGTTGAACTGTTCCTCATGCTAATGAATGTTGTTTGGTATTCAAAGACTACATTTTCTTTGATATCTGAAGCTGAGAATAAGGTTTAACTGACTCTCTAGGCCAGAGCTTTCCAAACTGTGTGTCGGGACACGTTAGTGTGTCGCCTGCAGTGTGCAGGTGTGTCGCGCAAGCCCGGTCAACTCTGATGCGAGTTTGGGCTTTTTTTTTTTCTAGAGATTCACTTTTTTTTTCAGTTTATGGGTTGCTTATTATTGGGTGAGTTTTGCTGTCAATCGCGTTTTTTTGGGGGGCTTGGTGGGTGGAACGAGCCCAGCCATCCTTGCATTGGCTGCTGCTGCCGATGAGGCCTGGCCATGAGGAGTACTGACTGCAAGCAGCAGTGTCTGGTGATGATGGAAGGGAGTGAAGCACTTAACTGGCAACAATCAAAAAGATGAGGTACATGAGTGTGGGGGCCAGACATGTGCTGGGGGGAGGAGAGAGATGAGTGTGTGGGGGACAGACAATTTGTTTTATTATTGTTTCTCATAAATTATAACAATAACACGAATCTTGGAATATATATTTTTAATATAAATTTAAGGTTTTCATGAGATAGGTTGTGTCGTGAAACATTTTATTTATGTATATATTTAAGGAAACATACATAAATTGTCGAAATATGTTTCGTTCGTTTAACCTTTAACCTCTGGTTTACTAGTAGACTGAATTACCGTGTCGTGAAATTATGTTTGTCTAAAAAGTGTGTCACCAACATGAAAAGTTTGGAAAGCTCTGCTCTAGGCATTCAAGCTAACAGATTGAGAGCTGAGGACATTTTAACAATTTTCCAGACTTACAAGAGTGCATGCAATTTGAATATCTTTATATTCATTTGATATTCTGCCTTTTTCCTAAGTGAGGTACAAGATGGATTACATGTAGTCAGTAGAGGAAGCAATCGGGAAGACAGGAAACAATCAATACAGATAAATGAGCCCTGACCGACGTGCCGCAAATGCGCAGTAGAGAGCAGCTCTGCTGCGCATGCGCAAAACATAGAGCTCTGAGCAACGTGCCGTGCATCTCTCTCCATGGAGACAAGAACCAGCGCGGCATTTGTGGCACGTCAGTCAGGGCTCCAGCGTGATTTCAGCGCATGGAGAGTATCGGGGGGAGGGATGAACGGGAAGGCACATGAACACTGGAGGAGAGAGACGAATGCAGAGATAGAATCGAATGCCAACGGACATCGAAGGATACCTCGCCAACCCTCTGGGCCACCTCTCACCTCTGGCTGGAATCTTCAGCTGCTCTCACATGTGAACGGGCTTGCAGGAACACCAGGGAGTGGAGGAGGGCTGAGGGACAGGGAAGGGGTCGTGGATGAGGTGAGAGGGGAAGGACAGGGAAGATGAGAGGGGATGGAAGGAAAAGGAAAGAAGATATGAGTGAGTAAGTTGGGAAGGGTACAAAGTTGTGGAGAAGAGAAAAAGAGGGAGTGGAGGAGGGCTGAGGGAGAGGAAAGGGGTTGTGGATGAGGTGAGAGGGGAAGGAAGGCAAAGGGAAGAGGATATAAGTAAGTGGGAAGGGTAAGAAGTTGTGGAGAAGAGAAGAGAGCTACTCTGACTGACGGAATCTTGCCCGTTTGAATGGGCTTGCAGGAAAACCTGGTGAGTGGAGGAAGGTGGGGTGAGTGACAGAGGGGGAGGAGGATGAGTGACCGAGGTGAATGAGGGAAAGGGGGAGTGAGGGAGAAGAAGTGTAGAAGAGTGCCATGTTCGAAAACGAACCGAAAATATTTTTTTTAATGTAGCCCGTTTTGACGGGCTTAACGGCTTGTTAAATGATAAAGGAAGGGTCAAGGACTCTTCATTGCAATAGCTGGATTAGAGCAAATTGGAAGAAGGGCTCTTTTTCTGCCAGTATTTGAGAATACTTAATACGGCATCTTTTCTTTCCCCTCTGCATCAGCCCCTGGGAAATGGCAAGAGGGGTTGAATTAGGAAGCAGAGGAGCTCTTCTCTGCTCCAGGCTCATCTCTCCCTTCCTGATCTCTGCAGGCTAATGCCTGGGAGAGGAGGGGGCTGGACCAAGCAAGAAGCAGAGGGCTGTTCTCTGCAGGGGCACGGACCAATAGGGTTGGGACAGCAGCCCTGTGACTACAGACAATACAGATCAGAACCCGAACCAGTAATTGTCCATGCTATTATGATCCTGTATCCTATAATTGTAATTACTATTAGCACTATTATGTATTTTTATTTCTTTATTCCCCTTTTAATCACTTTTGGGTAGATTTTAAATTGGCCGCACGGTAAAATCCAGCCTTTACACGCGAGGCCGGGCCTTGCACGCACCGAGTCAATCTTTCACAAGACCCGGCCACGCGTGTAAAGGCCGGTACACACACAAGCGCCGTCCTTCCTGCAAGGGGCGGGCTGGGACAGCGCCACTGTTCGCTGTCCCTGGTGCGCGCAACTTACTCTAGCTCGGGAGCCGAAGTAAGTTGCAAAACAAGAGGAAATAAAGAAAAAAAGGTAGGGTTTAGGGGGTGGGGAGGAGAGGAGAGGGGAAGGGAAAGGGAGGTTAGGTAGGGGGGGTAGGGAAGTTCCCTCCCAGTCCACTCCTTAAATTAGAGTGGGCTAGAAGGGAACTGGGGAAGGCCGGGATGTGTCGCCGCACGGAAATTGTGGAATTCCACACAAACGTGCGTGGATTACAAAATCTGACGTGCATGTGTGTGCGGCCTGCTGAATTTATAACATGCGTGCGCCGGTGCACGCGTGTTATAAAATCGGTGCGTCCATGTGTACACACCTTTTGAAACCTACCCCTTTTTGCATTCCTTTGAAAACACAATTACAAAGCATGTCACAACAAAGTTCATGAATCTAAATTTGAGAAAAGCGCCAATAGAGGAAGGAGAGCAGAACGAGAGAAGACCACCAATGGGGGAGGAAGGGGAAAGAGAACAGAAGGCACCAGGAGTGCCTCTCTCTCTCTTTCAACCACCTTTCCCCACTGGTGCTTTTCCCATGTCACGGTGGCAGAGGAGGAAGCAGCAGGTGGAAGCTCTGCACACTTATGCCTCCTGCCGGCAGGCGTGAGAATGAGAAAGAGGAGGATCGTGCTATGACTGAACCCTGCATCCATTTACAGGAGGCAGGGGCTACAGGGAGTGGGCTGGGGCTCTAGGCAACTGCTCTGATTTCCCCTGCCCTTTCCCCCTAAAGATGGCTCTACATCTGAGTACAGACACCTTTCTTGCTAGTAAAAAAAAAAAAAGCTCTGGTTGGCAGTAATTTAAAACAGGGGGGAAATCCCCAAGTAATTGTAAATGAAAGCTTGGGATGTCAGGTTCCAGACCTGATTCTCAGTTGGAAGCCCAAGGGTGCAAGAGGAAACTGCTAGGTCAAAAAAATACATTCCTATTTAGTCCAATGTACAGTTTCACAAGCTACAAAGCATCCTGTTTCCTCTGGAACAAAGACATCTTCTGTCACCTCAGGCTTAGTGACCAAAAGTCATTAACACCAGGAAGCTGTTTGGGGACCTCACTTCACTTCTGTGACACTCTGGCATTATTGCTGACAGGGTCGGTGCAAGGGGATTAAGCACCCTAGGCACCTTTTGCCTTGCGACCCCCCCCCCCCCCCCCCCTTGGTTGCTATGCCACCCCTATTAAGGGGCGTGAGCCACGTGGGGCCGCTAGTGGCAGCGCCGTGGTGGCAAAGAGTGGAGATTGTTGAATCTCCACTCCTCTTTGGCGCCGCCGCTCGTGGCCCCACATGGCTCATGCCCAGGGGCGGCTCAAGGCCGCCCCCCCAAATTTAAATAAAATAACCCCTCCCAAGACTCACAAAAACCCCTGGTGGTCCAGTGAGGGGCCCTGAGAGCAATCTGCCGCCCCCGGGCCGTCGGCTGCCACTAACCAAAATGGCGCCAGTGGCCTTTAGCCCCTACCATGTGACAAGGGCTACTGGTGCCATTGGCCAGCCTGTCACATGGTAGGGGCAATGGATGGCCGGCGCTATTTTGGTTAGTGGCAGCTGATGGCCTGGGAGTGGCAGATCGCTTCCGGGCCTCCTGCTGGACCACCAGGGATTTTCCTAAGTCCTGGAGGGGGTTGGGAGGGTGGCGCGATGGGGTGGGGGGGAAGGCAGGGGCTGGGCAGAATGTTGAAGGGGCACATTTTGCCCCTTCAACATTCTGCCGCCTCATCCTGCCTCATTATAGAACCGTCCCTGCTCACGCCCCCTAATGGTCGGCGCCCTAGGCCCGGGCCTAGTGGTTCCGCCATTCCTGAATGCTGACAATCTCAGGAGAGAGGACAAAGTCTCCTCAGGCATGAAAACCAAAGTACTTTTTTGTTTCATCCCTGGAGGAGACACATTAGCAGGGCAATGAGGCATGCTTGCAGTTTCAGTTCCCAGACTACTCTTGTTCTATGGACAAATACAGGAGGACCTTGTTTTCTGTGCTATCAAGCTGCACTTTTGAAGAATGCCGAGAGGGTAATTTTCAAAGAGACTTCTGAAGTTAAAACGGTGCTTTATCATCATAAATCGCTCTTTGGAAAATTGCGCAGCCATGTGCATAATAGTGCATTGGGGAAAGGTGTTCTGGGGGGGGGGGGGGGGAAGAGGGGGCAGAGACTGTGCCGGGTTTGTATTTCCACACGTGCGTTTAGATTTTGAAAAGAACGCATATAAGTTTCCCTGAAAACTTTCCTTGTGGGTGGAACTTTGTACAGGTAGATTTCTTGTGATATTTTCAAAACAAGCTTATCTGTTTAAATGTGCTTTGAAAATTGCTGTACCTTAAGGCATATAAACAGTCTAAACACTTATGCAGATGGTTTCCCCCTAAATTCTCTACATAAAAGTGCATGAACCTAGTCATGTAGGCAAAGAAGGTGAACTGTTTTCTAAGCAGTGAGTAAGACTTGACCTGCTTATGGAAGTTATCCAATCTTCCTAATTCTAAGTCTCTTTTTCAAACCACAAAGCACTTTCAACATTGCTTTAATGAGTCATGTCCCTTTCAATTCAGACACTGCAGCTGCAGTACTATTTAACCACAATGTTTTAGGCCCCAGCTTTCCCAAAAGTCAGTTATTGTTTTGCTGCTGCCTTATCCTTTTATTTGAAGGAATAGTCTCACATTTTTGCTTTAGTAGAAAAAAAAACAAAACCCCTAATTCTCCTGTTCCAGCCTGCCAAAATAAAGAACTAAACAAAGCTGCATTTCAATTCATCTCAGCAAGGCCTCAGGTCATGCCCCTAATTCTCGCTACACCTGCAAGCAAAAACGCCAGCCCTTCCCATCTTCATCCCTTTCTCACTTTACTTTCAAACTATTTTCCAGAGCATGCCACAGAGGTGAGCTGAGGGCTGGAGAAAAGATGCACTCACAACTGTTGTCATTCCACAGCAGTTACATCACACTCCAGCCCTCTTGTGGTAATTACATAGGGTTGCCAGGTATCAACTAAATTTGTAACTCAAGGTCACAGCAAAATTAGTCACTCCTTGTGACCTTGGGCAAGTCACTTTACCTTGCATTGCCTCAGGTACAAACTTAGGGGGTCATTTATCAAATCGCATTAGGGCCCCAACACCCGCGATTACGCCATAATGCATGCGATAAATACCGTATCTCAAAATGCATATGCAAATTTTAAATTTTTATTCAAGTGGGAGGAGTTGGGTGGAGTAAATAGAAATGAGGACTGGTTAACGTTGCGTGCGATAACGTAACACACATAATCGCGGAATTTAATGCCAGAAATAACTTCACCTGTTTCCTGAGTGTTATACCTGCGATAACTGTGTGTTATGGCTGAAACGGGATTTATCACCAATCCCGTTTCGGGAGGGGAAAGGAGGAGGGGAGGAGAGAGAGCTTCTGTGAAGGCCTCTGAATTTTGAACGTTTTATACCTCTGGAAGAAGGGGCATTATGAACTTGGGGTGAGGTTTGTGGGGTGAGTTGGGTTTTAGGGGGCAGTTTAACATGAGGTAATACGTACGAGCAGCACAGTTACCATCAGTAAAGATTTACTGTGATTTGGATGGATGAAAGGTGAAAGAGGAGTAGAGATGTACCATGTTCTCGCTACCTAGCTTGATTGCAGCTAGGTAGAGAATGCATCAAGCTAAGTAGAGAGAACATGGTACAAATCTACTCTTTTCAGCTGTCATCACTCCAAATCACATTAAATCTTCAGTAATGGTAACTGTGCTGTTCATATGTATGACTATGCATGTAAAATTGCCCCCCAGAACCCACCCCAAGTTACTAGTGGCCCCTCTTACAGTGATATCAAAAATTAACTGTTTGTTGTGCACTCCCTCCCTCCCCTGCTGTAACAAGTACAGAAACATTATCTATTCAAAGAAAAAACTGTTCTAAGTACAAAGCAGTAAAATAATTTAAAAAATGGTGGGAAGCTAACCTTTGGAGTGACTAAAGACTAGTGGATCTGCGAGGACTTCATGTCACCATTCAGTTAGAACAAGACAGGGAGATGTAAATGTAGATCCTATAAATACACTCAGAGGCTAACAATCTTGTCTGTCACTGCCACTACCTTTTTATTAAATGCACAAAATGGCAAGGAACTGAGCTGTTGATAAAATACATTGACTTCCCTCAATTCTTCTTAGGAACTGAACTGCATATAGAGCAGGGCTTCCCAAACTTTTAGCCAATTTGACCCCATTTTAGCACTTGAAAATTCATATGACCCCTGAAAATGACCAAAACAAATTAGTAATCACCCCCTCAATGGTCACTCCCCCCTCCCTGCAGTCCAGCTGATTCTGCCTCTCAACCTCCACCCTCACCAGTCTATCCATTCTCTTAATCTCCACCCCTTCCAGAGGGCTTTAATCTCCTCCCTTCCAGCAGAACCCCTTTTTCAACTCCCAGCTTCTTCCACCTCCCCAGCCCATCCCTTCTCACCCTCTCCAGCCATTTCCATATCCCCCTAGCTGCTTCCCTCTCGCCCCCAAGTACTTTTTAACCACCTCTCTCTTGCCCTATCTCCCATTCCCTCCTCAATCTCATCTCCCATCCTCTCTCTCAAATCTCCTAGCCTCATTTCCAGTCCTTCTCTCATCCCCCAACTCTTCTTTCTTGGTTGATCGTCTGATATTCCTCTTCCCTCATCCTCCATAGCTAATCCCTCTCTAGCGACTGAACCCTCAAACCCTCCTGCATCTGACCCATTCCTTCAAGCAGCCCCTTCTCCAAACAGCCTCCCTGCCAGGATCAGCAGCAACATTTTCCTTTGGCTCTGGGCTACAGTTGGATGACAACTGATGGGAAAAGAGGGCAGGCAGCTGAAAGGGGCAATATTTTTCTTTTGGGTAAGTTCGGTGGTTGTGCTATGTGGAAAGAGAGGAGCAGTGGCAGTCTCTACTGGCCTATGCACACTCAGTCCTCCCCCTTATGGCTGCTCCCAAGCCCAATGGTGATCTGCAGGTGGCAGCAGCATTAGTAATGAAAATCAGCACAAGACCTGAGCCAGTGCAAGTTTACAGGCTCTGATCCCTCCTCCAGCAGGCCTTTCCCATTACCATGGAAACTCATGGGAGGGTGGGATCATTACAGGGCCTGTTAGTGTGTGCTGGCTCACAGGCCTTACACCATCTTCCACCTGAAGAGCACTGCTGTTTGCAGAAGCTGGAACCCCATTTGGGGTCCCGACCCACAGTTTGGGAAGCCCTGATATAGTGTTTTGCCAATTCCTTCTTGGAGAAACTCATTAGATCCACTAAGAAAAGTTTACAGACCAGGCAAAAGGTTGCTAGAGCCACAGCTGCTATGCAGTGGCACCAACATAACTGGAAAAGTTTGCGTTCTGGTCTCCCTAAGATTGGCGTAAATTGGTGCAGGAGAGGGGAGTAACACACTTTTTCTCTCCCACAGAAACATACACACATATTCTCTCTTTCAGCCACAGATTTTCAGATTCAGGAAATTTTAATGCAAGACAAATGCCCATTTTCAGATTCAGAAAGAGAGACAAATGGCCCAGGCAGATATAAACATGCACTTGCTCACACTCCTGGCACAGATATAAGCACACACGCTTGTACTGTTCTGCTTGTGGGTATTGCTCACGCCGGAGAATTACCAACCCTCCCCCTTACTTCCTCCTACCTCCATCCCAGCAGACCAGCTAAGGAATGGTATTGTAGCATCAAAATGTAAAGTTATTTATTTACAAAGATTTGATCTTCTGGGAGTTTTTTTCCAGTTGATATATATATATTTTTTTTCAGGAATGGTCTGAAATGGACATTGAAAATCAATGTCACTGAACTAACAGATACATTAGCAGATACCTTGTAATGATTTAATGTCCAGGGTTGGTGAAACATAGTTCTTTCCTAGTGTGAGAAATGACTCCAGGTGTTGCTATTGAACAGCCTGGGGTGGGGGGAAGATCTGGTTGAAGAGCCAGATTTTGCTTATTTTCTTGAAAGCGAGGAGGCATGGATCAAGCGAATTGGAAGAAGAGCCTCCCTCTTGCTTCCTCCCCGGGGCAGTCCACTTTGTAGTCTTACCCTACGCCTCCACCTTACTCGCTGCCAGCCTAGTTACAGGCACGTGCACAGGGCACCGTATTTTGAAGGTGCCCACAAATCCAACCCTGGCAGGCACTTCCCCTCCCTACCCTGTAGTGTGTCTTCCACTTCCTCCGGCGCTCGCCCACGGGCCGCATACCTGTCTAGTTCCTACCGCCTGCACATGGAGCCGAGAGGTCCCCGGCTGGGACAAGCCAGCCGCGGCGGTGAGGATCAATGTTGCGGAAGCAAGGAGGGAGGCGTTCCAGCTTGACTCGATTGTTAATGGAACGCTAACCCACCAACTTGGCCAAAATCACCGCCGGCCCTGAAACCGTCACTTAAGAGGAGGAGGAGGGACGCCAACGCTTCTCCAGCCGAAGAGGAAGGCGGTGCCGTGACGTCACGCAATTATCCTTCACACTAGCCCTGTGAGTTTCTGCGAAACTGTGGCCGCAGAGTGAGAGAGAGAGAGTGAGTCGGGCGCTGAAGGAGGGCAGAGGCGCGCGCGTGCCCCTCCCCCCGTGTGGCGCGAGACCCGCGGGGCGCTCGCGGGCTTGCAGGTGTCCCTGGTGCTCTCGGCCGGCCGCTGACCGAGGCTTCGGAGGGAGGGAGGCTAAAAGCCGGGACTCGTCGCCGGACGTCGAGGCTGATTTCGCCGGCGAAGATGAGGACCGCCGACAGGAGCCGCGGGCATCGTGTGGGGCTGCTGCTATTGCTGCTGCTTCCTCTCTTGGCGGAGGGTACAGGTGAGCGAGCGGGAAGGGTAAGAGGAAGAAGGGGGCGGCTGAAGGGGCTCGGAGCGCCCGGCGGGCCGCGTGGGTTTCTTACAGTTCAGTTTCGGGCGGAGTCTCTTGTATTTGTGCTCCCTAGGAGTAAGTGCTGGAGAGGCTGTGGGGCGCCGCCACCTTGTTAAATGTATTAACTTTTCTAACATGTAACAGGTTCTTTATTATTTTGTCAGGAAAGCATTTACACAAAGCCCAATATAACAAGGCGTTGAATAAAGTTTCGCTATGGTTATTCATCCAGCTAACAAAAGAAACCTAATCATAACACGCACCTTTTTTTTTTCCATTTAGAAATAAATTAATACAGTTTCTTTATACTGGGACGTGCTCTCCTGCTGAGGTGGGGAGGAAAGAAGTGGTATGTAGGTGGGAGGAGGGACAGTTTCCTCCCCCCACCCACTTGCACTCTTTTTCTCCCTTTTGTCCACCTCCCATTGTCTATTTTGTAGTTTTACCCTACCGCCATGCATCTGTATGGGTGGGGACTCCCCCTCCCCCCCCCCCTTATCAATGTACTTTTCTCCACCTCACCGTGCATAAGTGTGTATGGGAGGGTTATCCCCCCACGGGCCAGACCAGTGCTGCAGTATTCAGGTTCTAGGAGGCTTCCTGTTCTATAATATGTAAGCTGTGTGCACAGCCCACACCTATGAGAGGATTTCCAGCAGATCCCAATAACTTATCCACTGCAGTTTACAATATGGATTTATTTATTTAAGATTTTAGTCGAATGACAAAAGTTGCCCTTTTGCTAAAATAACCTAGGCAACAGCTTTATTCTTTATCTCCCAGTGATTGTCATGAAGTTTTTAAACCAGTTAAATGTCATATCAAGTAGATAGATTATAAAAAGTTCCAAAGCAGACCTCATTTCTCACAATAATCTGAAATAAGTCCATTTTGAGGGAATATGCAAATCTTTCTGCCACAGTAGTCACGTGAGCCTGTGATCTCTATATACCAATTTGAGTTCTCTACTTCCACTAAAGTGGTGCTGCAGATCTCTGCATGTACCAACTGTAAGTTTTTTTTTTTAAATAAACCCAAAACATTCTCCCTGATAAACTGTAAAGCCAACTGTTATGCTAACTTCAGTTTCAACAGACTGTCAACATTTTTGAAGATAAGGCATGTCCACCATCTATGTAAGTATTTAAATTGCCCACATCCTCTCCAACACAATGGGTTAACATTTTGAGCAATTCTAGTGGGGTTAAACTGGTAATATGCATGTGCAATATGAGCTAATGTTTCATCCATTTATTGTAGCATAAATAATACATTTTATGCACCCGATGCACTGCCAGTCTTCCTCACTTAAAATAATACGCAAATCTGTATTCCAGCTTTCTATAATTTCCAACGGGAGTGAGGTAACCTCCATTAGTATCAAGCTAAGATCATATAAAGCAGAAATTACCCTGATACATCCTTTGAGAGCTTAACTTTTCAAACTTCATCTCTCTAGGAGGATTATTCAGCATTGAGGATCTTTTCAAAGCAGTTTCAAATGCAAATAAAGATATCTTGTATGGGTAGATAAGTCATAAGTCGCTAATTCACAGAAGGGCAGACAGTTAATCAGCTTCCTGTGACTGAGCAAAACGGATTAGTCCCAGTGCTGATTTTCTGCCAGATCATCGACCTGGAACCTTTGAGCTGTGGCAAGTTGTTTCCTTTTTCCCCTGTGCAACCAAAGTGGGAGCTCCAGCTGACCTTGACCTGATACCTTTTTAAACATATTTTTTTTTTGTTACAAAATCACCACTGATTAACTCCATTCATTTCTATATACTCATGTTGGTAGCCAAATATACAAACTGAAATATGGATATTTTTGATGCAAACCAGAGAGAGAGGTGAAGGACTACTAAAATCCACCTCCTGCTGCTATTTTCCATTGCAAATCCCCTCCCCCCACCCCAGCACAGGGAGCATTCTCAGCTAGAGTTTTAAAAAGTTGATTATAATTTATCTTGTGTGCATGCAATAACAGGACAAGCCCTACAAACGTCTTTTGTTTTCAAAACATTAGAAATAATAGTGAGCAGTATTCCAAATTATTAAATTAATACCCTCGGTTTGTTTTTCTAGAAGCACTTAAGATTTTTGTGATTCCATACTTAGACTGTTGCATATTAGAGAATGGTTAACTGCCCAATATACATTTGCAGATTAGGAAAAGCAGTACTACTGTTATTGTTTGGCTTTTAGATAATCTACAATTTTTAATTCTTGGTACTCTTGCTGTTCCAAGTACAGCTAGACATGTGACCAGTATGCTCTGGTAAAAACCTTTTATAGGGATTTGATGTAGTATGTCTTGAAAAACATACAGCTAACTTGGAAGGATGTTCATTTTTAAGAGTCTGTCCAACCCTGAACAGCTGGTTATATGCATTCAAGCAAAAAGATAACTGGTAATAACCAAACAAAAGTTTGAATCCTGACAATGTGTATGGGGCAGGGGCACTCTCCTCTTCACACCCTTCACTTTGTCCCCTTTCCTCACCCCTGTAGGGTGGGTGATGGCAGGAGATAGGGTAGGAGGTGTATACACTCTACTTGTCCCACTTCCCTCCTTTATACACTCTACCTTATAACCTTATCCTTTTCCCCATGTGTGTGAGGGGGGGATGCATTCCTTCTCCCTCTCCTTTTCTTTTCGCCCACCGGCTTCCACTCTTGCTTGCCCCTCCACTCCCTCCTAACTCTGTGCTCTCGCTTGCATCACCCCTCCCACTCTACCTCAGGACGCTTCCTGCCACAGATGGGGACCTGAAATCCCCACCAGCTTTTCTACCACCGTCCCGTTTTCTCTTGCTGGTAGGGTCTAGGTTATTCCACTGCCTTTTTGCTGCCAGTCCTGTCCCCTCTGCTAATCCTACCTTGCTGCCTAATGCTCCTGCAGCTGCCTTTCACCCATCTCCAGGTGAGCATTGCTGCACAGGTGCATGCATAGATGTGCCGCAATGCTCACCTGGGGCCCCTAATATTTTTTATAATATAGAGAGACAGAAAAATATATCAAAAAGGGGGATGAAATGTCACAAGTTGAAATTTGTGAACAGCAGTGCCAATCATCAAACTTGTGCTAATTGAACCCAAAGTTATTTTATGTAATCAAAGAATGGAACAGAGCTGGCCGGAGACCCTTGGTAACGGATATCACTGGCGTTAGGGGAAAGAAGTGCAGCAGCTGTTGCCGATGTGTTTGCATAGTGCAGAGGGGATTTTAATAAACCTTTTTTTTTTAGCAGATTTTTTATTCCTTCTATTATTTGATGTATCAGATAAAGAGAAATGTAAACTTTTTGTTGTTTTTTTTTTAATAGGGGAAATGTGATCACAACCTCCTCCGAAAGGCATACGTGATGAAGGAGGACGGCCACGAACTGTGGTGGTGGTGGGTTCAGGTTGTGGAAGGCAGTAAAACTGTAATTTGTTTTTCCTTAGGAGGAAAAATGATCAACCTGACCACCACAGTTCATGGCTGTCGTCCTTACATCATGAAGTTTTTATAATCAAAGTTTTTTCTATAAATAATAAATACATTGCTCCAGTTTGCTTATATTTCGCTTTTGTCTAAGCCCCTGTCCCCCCTCACCACCCGCTGCAACCAAACAGAACACAGCCAAAAAATAATGCGTCTTCAACTTGAAGAATGCATTCTACCTTAAAAATTTTCTTTTGAAATAACGACAAACGAAATCTAAGACAAGACTATGGCTATTTAAAGAAAAATGTTATATAATGGCCTTGGAGATTTAGATAAGCCTTAAGGATGAAATATGTGCTTATGTAGCATCTTCTCGCATATACTTTATTTTAAACAAAGTGAAAATGTACGTGTATTTTCACATACCCATTGACGCGTGTTAAAAAGGGGTGGTCTAGGAGTGTCCTGGGGCAGGACCAACACTCATGCACGTAAATTGCTATTTTAAGAGATGCCTGTACATTTGCCAGTTAACTCTGTAATTTATACTTGCTAAGTATCTGGCATAAGTGATATTAAAATGTTTAGTGCTGACTGGATGGGAGGTCTGGGTGAACTAGGGAGAATTCTGGCTGAAGAAGCAGGAAGGTCTCAATGACCTGCAGAAATACTGGGCAAGCTGGTGGACTAATTGGTAAACTTATTAATTTCATTTATGCACATGTTTTAAAATTGGCCAGCATACACATGTAAATTGAGACTTGTGAATATAAAATATATATATATATATCCCTTTTATTTTTTTAAAATAGGAAGGAAGAGTATGCGCGTTCAATGCATTGCATGTATTTCTGCCTATGTTGCAGGCTAGAGATACGTGTACTTTATAAAACCCCTTCAGTTATACTTGCATAGATCTGCTTGCAGCCATATGCACACATTGTCTTGAAACTTATCCTCCCTGTTAAGTTATTTAATGCATATTTCAGTAAACTTTATAGGTAGTGTACAGAACAGTAGAGAAACCTGCATTGTAACTTCAGTTAAGTTGCAGTTTATTAGAGAGTGGATATGAGCTAATAGGTTTCTTATTCATTTAATTATTCATTTAATAATTTCTTATTCATATTGCTCTCTTGTTGATTGGTTAGTTATAGTTACTGCTTAGTTCGATGTAAACCGAGTTGATTTGATTTGAATCGAGAAAGTCGGTATATAAAAGCCTTTAATAATAATAATTCAACGCATTAAAAAAAGAAAATTGGTCAACAGCTTAAACCTGGGTAGCTAGAATAGGGGAGGCTGCAAGCCCCAAACCTCAATAGTATTTCTCACACACACACACACTGCTTTCTCAAGAGCGGGGAATACAGTTGGGGAGGGGCTTTGTTTTAGCTATCCACACATTTAAGGTTTGACCTAAAAATATAAATCTTCAAAATTTATATTTATTAAATAAGGCTGGTTTGTATATGCATACATAATACAGTGTACATATAGAGGTTGCTAAGCAATACAAGTTTTGCTAGTTTTACATTTTTGATGCTAAATGTATTTGTTTGACGTTTCATACTAATCTTTATCTCTTTATTTTAGTAAGGAACAGTACAAACGGAACACATGGTGGAAGAAGCTTTATTGGTCAGCAGGTTGAAACAACTAATGGCATTGGAAGTCCTTCATATGCTGTGGATGATTTTACTAAGAAGGTTCTTACTGGAGGACTGACTACTGTTTTCCTTCCTATGGTCTATATTATAGTATTTATCGTTGGCTTACCAAGCAATGCAATGGCTTTGTGGGTCTTTTTCTTCCGGACCAAGAAGAAACATCCAGCTGTAATTTACATGGGTAACTTGGCATTGGCAGATCTCTTGTTTGTCATCTGGTCACCGCTGAAGATTGCATATCATATAAAAGGCAATAACTGGATTTTTGGGGAAGGCCTGTGCAAAGTACTTGTTGGATTTTTTTATGGAAACATGTACTGTTCAATTCTCTTCATGACTTGTCTCAGTGTACAAAGGTACTGGGTCATTGTGAATCCGATGTCACATACTAGGAAGAAGTCTAACATTGCAGTGGGAGTTTCGGTTCTAATATGGATCCTCATCTTACTTGGTACAATTCCGTTGTATCTTGTCAATCAAACTTTATATATTGCTGATCTTCAAATCACAACTTGTCATGACGTTTTGCCTTTGAACACTATGGCATCTGATATGTTTGACTATTTCCTTTCTCTAGCCATTGGGGTCTTTTTTTTCCCAGCTGTTCTTACCATTGTTGCTTACACATTAATGATTAGAACTCTGAATGCTTCCATTACAGATGAAAATATTGGAAAGAAACGAAAGAGAGCCATCAAACTCATTATTACAGTACTGGCCATGTACTTGATCTGCTTCACACCAAGTAATATTCTTCTTGTAGTGCACTATGCATTGATCAAACACAGTTACAAAAGCAATGCGTATGCATTTTATATAGTAGCGCTCTGCCTCTCCTCCATAAACAGTTGCATTGATCCTTTCATCTATTATTTTGTTTCCAAAGATTTTAGAGACAATGTGAAAAATGCTTTCCTTTGCCGAAGTGTACGCACTGTGGAAAGAATGCAAGTTTCTTTTACGTCTATGAAATATTCAAGAAAATCAAATTCTTATACTTCCAGTTCAAATACTACAAAAACAAGTTGCTGAATTTTATTTGTTTTTTATTTTTATTTTTTTACTTACCTGAAGGATGTATAAAATGAGAATTATGGAACATTATTTCCTTTTATGGGAAGTCAACTTTTTTTTTTTTGTTTTCTATTTAAGTGACTTTAGTGTTTTGTTTTTTTAAATATTTTAATTGAAATATTCATATTTAACTATGCAGTTTGTTGTAAATTTTCAAGTAGAAACATTACTAACACAGGTAAGCTATAGGAATGAATAACCAAGGATTTTAAGAGTGTTCAAAAATCAGTAAACCTGAATAGTATTTATCTCAGGATGGACATTTTCACTTTTACGGTTGGACAATGATCTTTTTTTAATGTACATTTTTTAATAAAATGTGATATTAAATCATCTCATTTAATCTAAAATGTATTTGGCTTAGAACTCTGAATTTCTTTGCCTTATTTTATTTGAGAGTTTCTTAAATTATATATGAACTCATCTCCACTAATGGAGAATTTAAACTATTTTGTATATACATGTTCATGGCTAGAATAGGCCTGCAATCCTATGTTATGACTGTGCTATTTTATTTTTGTATTTCCAGTCTGCGATAGTCAAGCTTTGGCATATTAAACAAAATGTTCACAGTATAGTGATAGGTGAGTTTTATTTTGTGCTTTTAGTTTGAATGTATGAACCTATTGTGCGGGATTTTATTAAGGCTGTGATTATTTGCACAATACGAGTGGTTAAAGTTTCAAAAAGTCATTTTATTTGTAAATTTTGTTTCTTAGATGTCATTCTTTTTTTTAAAATAAAAGATGCTTTATATAATACTCACTACTATAAGTACATTTTTAAATTCTAATTACAGATATAACCTTTTGGTTATTGGGACTGTAGGTATATCTTGCAAAAGAAAAACCCACTATTTCTGGTTTCTCTCAGTGGATAGAACCAAACGTTCACGTAGCAGCTGTTGTAAAAGAAGCCTGAAATGTCATCTGAACAAAAAAAAAGATGGCTGGAATATATAGGATGGTGCTCTTCATTCTGCTTATAAACTCTAGTTCATCCAAAAATGTATGCTTTCTTCATATCTCGTATCGCTCAGACCTAGCTGGTTTCAAGCATTTGCAAGAGGCCTTGGAATTATAATAGAGCTTACATGAAAAAGGACATCCAAAGCACATCCTGCCTTAAAAAAAATAACTTATGTGCATGTACTGCTGTAGTGCCAGCCATTAAAACCTTGTAAAAAAGACACTGGTAACTCATATGATATCGGGCCTATTGTAATATGTGTTTTGGTATAGGCTTGGCCCTCAGAAAGCTATGAGTAAACTAATTACAATATAGTAAACCTCCCATACCAAAACAGCACTCAAACAGCAACAACACTACTATTAAAAAGGCAAAACTGGAAATATTGCACCAACTTCTAAAATACCAATCCATTTTCCATTAGGGAAACAAAAGCCAAGCGCAGGCCTGGAATAATTTCAGCACACTAGGCCTGTGCTTAGGATGGCAGAAATCTAGGGACAGCAGGTTGCCTGAAAATTTGCCTTCTTTCAGCTGTGCTGAACCTTACCCGGCAGAGAACAGCCCTTTGCTTCCTGATCCATCTCCTGCCCTCCTAAGTAGTGTACAGAGAACAAAAGTGGGAGGGAGTAAGCCTGGAACAGATACAGGAAAGGGGGGAGCAGTATGGGGAGGTTAGGAAGGGCCGAATGGGGATTATTGGGGGTGAGAAGAGGTGGGGGTTACACTAAGATGCTAGGGGACATGTGGTTATGTGCAAGAGAGAGTAACAAGGTAAGGGAGCAGTGTTTGTGTGTGAGACAGGGAAGGACTGGTGCTGGGTATGTGTATATGTATGTACCAGATAAGGTGGGAGAGTAGAGAGGGGGATGCATAGGGGAGCAGGATTGGAGTATGGTAGGGCACCTTCCTCCTTGCTATCACTGCAGTTCAGATCCTCTCTTCCTTGATCTTGGGTTCCATTCCCCAAGGCTCGTCACCCACTATAAATGTTGCTAGCGGTAAATTTTTATGGGTTGTCATAAGACTTAAGCATAACTACACAGTGCAGTAGTGGCTACCCTTAAGAGAAACATGAGGGGTAACCTGCTTGCCACAGCAGATACCATCATAAGAAGATTGCTGGGTAGACTGGATGGTCCTTTTCTGTCATTGTTACTACGTTGCTTCTCCCTTCTCAGATGCTGGAGCTTGCTCTCCAAGCCCTCTGAGTCATTTCTTCCCTTCTCATTATCCCTCCCCCTTGCCAGATTCCTGTTCTTTTCCCCCTTCTTAAACTTTCCCCATCCTTCCCATCTGCAGTCCTCTCCCCTCTTCATCCCATTTCTGGTCGTCATCCTCTCCTCTCCCCATGTCTGAGATCTCCTCCCTGTACTAATACTTGAGAGCCCCTTTCCTCACCAAATTAAAAAAAAAAATTACAGAAACATGAGGTGGTAAAACATTTTTATAATATAAAAGATGGAAACATTTGCTAATTTCCATTGTGACAACGTTAGTGGTCTTTTTTCGAGAGACTGAGGCAGAGGGGGGAGCATTTTATGCTCCATGTCTAAATGGCTTATCTTATGTAAAAGCTGCTCTCGCTCCTTTACTTTTTTTTGTTTTTAACAAAGGTAGCTCTAGAAATTATATGACCCCCATACCACAGCCTTCAAACAGTCCCACAGCACTGGTGGGGAAATATCATCAGAGCTATTAAGCTCCAAATAATCATGTATAACACCCTTTAACTTAAGGACAAACTCAGAATCCTCTAGTAGGGAGTCATTCAGATGCCAATATCACTGGCCCTGAACATAATTGAACAGACATGGTAAACCATACCGGAGCATGATCTGACCAGGTCATCCTGTCTGAAGGATCCTATTGATAGCACTTTTGTCAATCAAAAAGAAATGCAAGCGGGAATATGACTGATGTGTATGAGTAAAATTCCACGATTTAGGATACCTGGACCGCCACATGTCTAAGTTCCCCTGTGCAATCATAGTTTTTAAAGCATCTCTTGCTGTGCAAGGGGCACTGCTACAGCAGATGGAATTATCTAGGACTGAATTTAACATAATATTAAAATTCCCCCAATAATCGTCACCCCTTCTGCTTTATCCATTAAACCTCACTGAGAGTAACAAAAAAGGACTCTGATAACCTAACTCCCCCCTGGGTCAGCATAGCACGAGCAGAGATCGAATACAACATCTTTTCTGATCAGATTCCCTACTCCAGCATATTTTGCATGCTGGGAGTTTGCTGCCCAGAATCTATGAAGATATTTAGGCGAGTGCATTAATGCCTCAGATCTCCTCTTAAGCATTTCCTGTATAAACACTCTATCCAGCTCCTTATAAAGAAGACATCTTTCTTTGGATGGGTTCAGGCCCTTAACATTTAATGAAACTACCTTTTAACAGAGCCATGTTGATTAGTTGTGCCGTGTGTTAGAATTCCACTACCTCTATGATCAGCACCATTTTCCCCTGCTGGCTCTGAGATCTTCCTTATATACAATCCCGCCCAATGTAAGAATATAAGAAAATGCCATACTGGGTCAGACCAAGGGTCCATCAAGCCCAGCATCCTGTTTCCAACAGTGGCCAATCCAGGCCATAAGAACCTGGCAAGTATCCAAAAACTAAGTCTATTCCATGTTACCATTGCTAATGGCAGTGGCTATTCTCTAAGTGAACTTAATAGCAGGTAATGGACTTCTCCTCCAAGAACTTATCCAATCCTTTTTTAAACCCAGCTATACTAACTGCACGAACCACATTCTCTGGCAACAAATTCCAGAGTTTAATTGTGCGTTGAGTAAAAAAGAACTTTCTCCGATTAGTTTTAAATGTGCCCCATGCTAACTTCATGGAGTGTCCCCTAGTCTTTCTACTATCCGAAAGAGTAAATAACCGATTCACATCTACCCGTTCTAGACCTCTCATGATTTTAAACACCTCTATCATATCCCCCCTCAGTCGTCTCTTCTCCAAGCTGAAAAGTCCTAACCTCTTTAGTCTTTCCTCATAGGGGAGTTGTTCCATTCCCCTTATCATTTTGGTAGCCCTTCTCTGTACCTTCTCCATCGCAATTATATCTTTTTTGAGATGCGGCGACCAGAATTGTACACAGTATTCAAGGTGTGGTCTCACCATGGAGCGATACAGAGGCATTATGACATTTTCCCTTTTATTCATCATTCCTTTTCTAATAATTCCCAACATTGTTTGCTTTTTTGACTGCCGCAGCACACTGAACCGACTATTTCAATGTGTTATCCACTATGACACCTAGATCTCTTTCTTGGGTTGTAGCACCTAATATGGAACCCAACATCGTGTAATTATAGCATGGGTTATTTTTCCCTATATGCATCACCTTGCACTTATCCACATTAAATTTCATCTGCCATTTGGATGCCCAATTTTCCAGTCTCACAAGGTCTTCCTGCAATTTATCACAATCTGCTTGTGATTTAACTACTCTGAACAATTTTGTGTCATCTGCAAATTTGATTATCTCACTCGTCGTATTTCTTTCCAGATCATTTATAAATATATTGAAAAGTAAGGGTCCCAATACAGATCCCTGAGGCACTCCACTGTCCACTCCCTTCCACTGAGAAAATTGCCCATTTAATCCTACTCTCTGTTTCCTGTCTTTTAGCCAGTTTGCAATCCACGAAAGGACATCGCCACCTATCCCATGACTTTTTACTTTTCCTAGAAGCCTCTCATGAGGAACTTTGTCAAACGCCTTCTGAAAATCCAAGTATACTATATCTACCGGTTCACCTTTATCTACATGTTTATTAACTCCTTCAAAAAAGTGAAGCAGATTTGTGAGGCAAGACTTGCCCTGGGTAAAGCCATGCTGACTTTGTTCCATTAAACCATGTCTTTCTATATGTTCTGTGATTTTGATGTTTAGAACACTTTCCACTATTTTTCCTGGCACTGAAGTCAGGCTAACCGGTCTGTAGTTTCCCGGATCGCCCCTGGAGCCCTTTTTAAATATTGGGGTTACATTTGCTATCCTCCAGTCTTCAGGTACAATGGATGATTTTAATGATAAGTTACAAATTTTTACTAATAGGTCTGAAATTTCATTTTTTAGTTCCTTCAGAACTCTGGGGTGTATACCATCCGGTCCAGGTGATTTACTACTCTTCAGTTTGTCAATCAGGCCTACCACATCTTCTAGGTTCACCGTGATTTGATTCAGTCCATCTGAATCATTACCCATGAAAACCTTCTCCATTACGGGTTCCTCTTCAGTAAACACCAAAGCAAAGAAATCATTTAATCTTTCCGCGATGGCCTTATCTTCTCTAAGTGCCCCTTTAACCCCTCGATCATCTAACGGTCCAACTGACTCCCTCACAGGCTTTCTGCTTCGGATATATTTAAAAAAGTTTTTACTGTGAGTTTTTGCCTCTACAGCCAACTTCTTTTCAAATTCTCTCTTAGCCTGTCTTATCAATGTCTTACATTTAACTTGTCAATGTTTATGCTTTATCCTATTTTCTTCTGTTGGATCCTTCTTCCAATTTTTGAATGAAGATCTTTTGGCTAAAATAGCTTCTTTCTCCTCCCCTTTTAACCATGCCGGTAATCGTTTTGCCTTCTTTCCATCTTTCTTAATGTGTGGAATACATCTGGACTGTGCTTCTAGAATGGTATTTTTTAACAATGACCACGCCTCTTGGACATTTTTTACTTTTGTAGCTGCTCCTTTCAGTTTTTTTTCTAACAATTTTTCTCATTTTATCAAAGCTTCCCTTTTGAAAGTTTAGCACGAGACCCTTGGATTTGCACACTGTTCCTTTTCCAGTCATTAAATCAAATTTGATCATATGGGGGTAGATTTTCAAATAGCGCGAATTGGCCTACTTTTGCTGGCGCATCAGGCGCAAGCAAAAGTAAGCTGGATTTTAGTAGATATGCGCGGCTCCGCTAAAAACCTGGATCGGCGCGCGCAAGGCTATTGATTTTGTATAGCCGGCGCGCGCCGAGCCGCGCAGCCTACCCCCGTTCCCTCCGAGGCAGCTCCGAAATCGGAGCGGCCTCGGAGGGAACTTCCTTTTGCCCTCCCCTCCCCTCCCCTCACCTTCCCCTTCCCCTACCTAACCCACCCACCCGGCCCTGTCTAAGCCCCCCCCCTTACCTTTGTGGGGGGATTTACGCCTCCCAGAGGGAGGCGTAAATCCCAGCGTGCCGCCGGGACGCGACCTGGGGGCGGGTACGGAGGGCGTGGCCACGCCCCCGGACTGCCCCGGGCCGTAGCCACGCCCCTGTACCCGCCCCAAAACGCTGCCAACAGGCCCCGAAAACGCAGCTGCGCTCGGTCCCGCCCCCTGACACGCCCCCGACACGCCCCCCTCCGAAAACCCCGGGACTTACGCGAGTCCCGGGGCTCTGCGCGCGCCGGTAGGCCTATGTAAAATAGGCTCACCGGCGTGCAGGGCCCTGCTCGCCTAAATCCGCCCAGATTTGGGCGGATTTAGGCGAGCAGGGCTCTGAAAATGCGCCCCATTATGATCACTATTGCCAAGCGGCCCCACCACCGTTACCTCTCTCACCAAGTCCTGTGCTCCACTGAGAATTAGATCTAAAATTGCTCCCTCTCTCGTCGGTTCCTGAACCAATTGCTCCATAAAGCTATCATTTATTCCATCCAGGAACGTTATCTCTCTAGCGTGACCCGATGATACATTTACCCAGTCTATATTGAGGTAATTGAAGTCTCCCATTATTACTGCACTACCAATTTGGTTAGCTTCCCTAATTTCTCTTAGCATTTCACTGTCCATCTCACCATCTTGACCAGGTGGACGGTAGTATACCCCTATCACTGTAGTCTTCCCTGACACACAAGGGATTTCTACCCATAAAGATTCAATTTTGTATTTAGTCTCATGCAGGATGTTTATCCTGTTGGACTCTATGCCATCCCGGACATAAAGCGCCACACCTCCTCCCGACTGCTCCTCTCTGTCATTGCGATATAATTTGTACCCCGGTATAGCACTGTCCCATTGGTTATCCTCCTTCCACCATGTCTCTGAGATGCCAATTAAGTCTATGTCATCATTTACTGCTATACATTCTAATTCTCCCATCTTACTTCTTAGACTTCTGGCATTAGCATACAAACATTTCAAAGTTTGTTTTTTGTTTGTATTTTTATTCTGCTTTTTAATTGATAGGGATAAGTTAGAATTTTTTAGCTCAGGTGAGTTTTTAGTTACAGGCACTTGGACTACTTTTCTAATTATTGGAACCTCACTGTCGGGATGCCCTAATTCTAATGCATCATTAGTATCCTTTAAAGATACATCTCTCCGAACCATGCGCTGCTGAGCGACTGTCGGCTTTCCCCTTAGAGCAGCTTTTAAACTAGAACAATCTCCTTTTTAAAGGTTAGCGCCAGCAGTTTGGTTCCACCCTGGTTAAGGTGGAGCCCATCCCTTCGGAAGAGACTCCCCCTTCCCCCAAAAGGTTCCCCAGTTCCTAACAAAACTGAATCCCTCTTCCTTGCACCATCGTCTCATCCACGCATTGAGACTCCGGAGCTCTGCCTGCCTCTGGTGACCTGCGTGTGGAACAGGGAGCATTTCAGAGAATGCTACCCTGGAGGTTCTGGATTTAATCTTTCTACCTAAGAGCCTAAATTTGGCTTCCAGAACCTCCCTCCTACATTTTCCTATGTCGTTGGTGCCCACGTGTACCACGGCAGCTGGCTCCTCCCCAGCACTGTCTAAAATCCTATCTAGGTGACGCATACTAGGTGAAGCATACAAGCCCAACTTGTATGCTTTGACAAAATTTATAAACAACCCAACCTCTCTCCCGTCCTCCCTCCCAAAATAGCATGGTTCCCATACCACGCTGATATGTTCATTTTGGTAGACAAATCAAACATATTTCATGGCCATAGCTTGACAAGAGAAACTTGGTAGAGCTCCAATAAAAATGTTGCTGTTGAGAATGTCTCTGCCTTCTTCCACAAATCATATAAAAATAAATAAATGTATTGCATGTAAATCTATTTTGTGAATATTCATTGTGGATATCCTGAAAACAAACCTGTTTATGGCAGTCAAGGACCAGAGTTGGATACCTTTGCAGGAAACCATACAAAGAAATGAATAATGGAAGATTAGTGAGGCAGACAAGAAAGAAGAACTCCAAGTTAATGTTTGCAATAAGAGTAAAAGCAGAAATGGCTCACTCTTCCTACTACCATGGATGCGACCCACAGGTAAGCAAAAGACTCTACAGATTTGGGTTTGACAGTGACGGTAAAAGGCAGCTCCCAGATTAGTATCTGGTTATCTGTGCAAAATAATGAGAAATAGGACTCCCTGACCATGCAGCTCAAGTCCTGCTCTGTTTTATGGCTTTCATGGGCTGGACTTTGCACAAACTTGTTAAAGGCAAAGTCTCAGCTCAGGTTTCAGTGTCCTGGACTACCAATAATACCAGAGGAAGTGATATGTCAGTCTTGGGTGAGGCTTCATTGAAAGTGGATAGGAACAGAGACAAAATTCCCCAAGGTGGTGTAGAGAAGATTAAAGAGAAACTAAAGGAATGTTGTATGAACAGGAATAAACTAGTTTGTTCATACTCTAGATATTTATTTAAAATAGTTGATTTCACATAATAGTCAAGATATGGAAAAATGAACAAAACAAACTAGAAAACAGAGCACACAGAGAACTAGCACACTATAGTGTAGTTGACAACGTTTATACTGAAGACGGCACTTGAAGGTTTGTTTTTTTTCAGTATAAAATATATTTCATGACATTAGATGATAGTTGAAGACCTGCTTGATGATTTCTGAATTATAGACCATAAAGGTTTGGTTGGGCTCAGTAGCATAGTACTATGCTTTTAATTAAATTTAAATTTAATTTTTATTTTAGCAGGAAGTTATGTTGAGTTGAATATCATAATTTACTTTCGGGCCGATACAGTAAAAATCGCGGGCGAGCACCCAGGACACTCTCCTGGGCATGCGATACAGTAAAGTAATTTATTTAAATTAGGGTCCCCGGCAAAAAGAGGCGCTAGGGACACTAGTGCGTCCCTAGCGCCTCTTTTTGGACAGGAGTGGCGGCTGTCAGCGGGTTTGACAGCCGATGCTCAATTTTGCTGGCGTCGGTTCTCGAGCCCGCTGACGGCCACGGATTCGGAAACCAGAAGCCGGCAAAATTGAGCGTCCAGTTTTCAACCCGCGGGCCCATTTTAAATATTTTTTACTTTTTTTAACTTTTGGGGCCTCCGACTTAATATCGCCATGATATTAAGTCAGAGGGTGCACAGAAAAGCAGTTTTTACTGCTTTTCTGTGCACTTCCCCAGTGCCGGCAGAAATTAACGCCTACCTTTGGGTAGGCGCTAATTTCTTAAAGTAAAATGTGTGGCTTGGCTGCACATTTTACTTACTGTATCGCGTGGGAATACCTAATAGGGCCATCAACATGCATTTGCATGTTGCGGGCGCTATTAGGTTCGGAGGGGGGGGGGGGGGTTTGGACGTGCGTTTTCGATGCGCTATTACCCCTTACTGAATAAGGGGTCAAACTAGCACGTCCAAAACACACGTCCAGTGCGTTCCACCAGAGCACACTGTACTGTATCGGCCTGTTTGTTGTGTAATTTGTATGTTTTATTTTGTTGTATTTAATGTTTTGTATATTGTAGTAAATTGCTTTGGAAGATTTTAATGTAAAACCTGGAAAGTGCTTTATAAATTTTATAAATAAATGTGTAGAATTCAAAATCTAAAAAGATTTTTTCTGATATTTATTGTTCATTTCTTCATTCCTTTGCTTTCATCTCTGTTCTCTGATCCATAGCAATGCAATAGCAGTTAAAATATATGCTCCTGCTAGCTTTTGAGTTAGGTGCATACTGGCTGCCCCTGGGAAGTTTTACATATATTATATCTGACAAGGGTTCATCCCTACCACAGAGTCTGCCTATGGAAAGGTGAGTTCTGTTTATTATTAAACACCCTATTTGCACAAGAATGTTAATTTGCATGCTACGCTAGTTAATGTTTAATATACAAACACAACTCTGCTCTGCAGGGTGTTGCTATGATCCTGCTGCTGTGTATGAATCAAGACAGACACCAGGGAGCACGTTTTCCCTCTACACCTAATTTTGCTTTTTCTCTGCAGCGATCTGGGTAAATATTTACATCTTCTGATTGCATTGCTCATTGTTTGATCATCACATCTTTAAATGCCATCTTATCATGCTATTTCACTTCTTGTTTTCTGATCTCTTTACTTGCCAGATATTTAAAAGTGAGGCGTATAACACTCGCGTTTATTACTCATCTCCATTGAAGTATGTAATTTCATTCGTATATTTATTTATTTCAGTATTGTGCCCGTTTAACTGAAAACCACCCACAATGGGTTACAACATAACACTGAAAACAAAAACAATAAAACATCCACAGACCCCCCTAGCTCCTATCCTCACTCCAACAATCGGGCCGATACAGAAAACTTCACAGGAGAGCCGGCAAGTGCCCGCTCTCTCGACGCGCACCCAGGCCACTCTCCTGATTGCGCGATTCAGGAAGCCAAGGTATGCAAACTAGGGCCCGCGGTAAAAAGGAGGTGCTAGGGACACTAGCGCGTCCCTAGCGCCTCCTTATTGACAACGGTAGCTGTCAGCGGGTTTGACAGTCAATGCTTAATTTTACCGGCGTCGGTTGTCGAACCTGCTGACAGCCACGGGTTCGGAAAATGGACGCCTTCAAAATTGAGCGTCCGTTTTCCAACCCATGGGCAGATGTTTTTATTTTTTTTTATCTTTAGGGCCTCCGACTTAATATTGCTATGATATTAAGTCTGAGGGTGTACAGGAAAGCAGTTTTGTCTGCTTTTCTGTACACTTTCCCGGTGCCGGCCAAAATTACCCCTTACTGTATAAAGGCTAAACATAACGTGTCGAAAATGTGCGGCCAAATGGCTCACAGTGGCTGGGCCACGGCCCACCCATGGCTATGCCACTGATATCAGGGTACAAATTATATCACAATGATAGATAGGATCAACTTGGCGGGGGAGGGGGAGAGACGGTGCTTTATGTCCAGGATGGCATTGAGTCTAACAGGAGACTAAATACACAATAGAATCATTATGAGTAGAAATCCTATGTGTGTTGGAGAAGAGTATAGCGACAGGAGTATACTACCATCCAACTAGCCAAAATGATGAGACAGACTATGAAATGCTAAGATAAATTAGGGAAGTTAAACAAATTGGTAGTGCAGTAATAATGAGAGATTTCAATTACCCCAATATTAACTGGGTAAATGTAACATCAGGACATGCTAGAGAAAGTTCCTGGATGGAATAAATGTCAGGAACTGACAAGAGAGGGAGCAATTTTAGAACTAATGGAATGCAGGA
Organism: Rhinatrema bivittatum; assembly: GCF_901001135.1. Lineage (NCBI taxonomy): Eukaryota > Metazoa > Chordata > Amphibia > Gymnophiona > Rhinatrematidae > Rhinatrema > Rhinatrema bivittatum. Next base: position 692,757,213 of record NC_042615.1, read on the forward strand.
TTGGGTGAGAAAGGTGACATTGGTGGGCCACTTGGCAATAGTGATCACAACATGATCAAATTTGAATTAATGTAAGGGGGACAATAAATCTACAGCTGTAGCACTAAACTTTCGAAAGAGAGACTTTGATAAAATGAGGAAAACAGAAAAAAAAATGAAAGGTGCAGCTACAAAGGTTAAGAGTGTACAACATTATTTAAAAATACCATCTTAGAAGCACAGTCTAGATGTATTCCACACATTAAGAAAGGTGGAAGGATGTCCAAACAATTGCCAGTCTAGTTAAAAGGTGAAGCAAAAGAGACTGTTTTAGCCAAAAGAACTTTTTTTCAAAAATTGGAAGGAGGATCCATCTGAGGAAAATAGGAAAAAGCATAAGCATTGACAAGTTAAATGTAAAACATTGACAAGACAGGTTAAGAGAGAATTGGAAAAGAAGTTGGCTGTAGAGGCAAAAACTCATAAAAACTTTGTAAAATATATCCAAAGCCTGTGAGGGAGTGAGTTGTACCATTAGAAGATTGAGGGGATAAAGGGGCACTTAGGGAAGATAAGGCTATTGTGGAAAGACTAAATAAAGTCTTTGCTTTAGTATTTACTAATGAAGATGTTGGGGAGATACCCATTCCAGAGATGGTTTTCAAGGGTGATGATTCAGATGAACTGAATCAAATCACGGTAAACCTGGAAGCTATAATAGACCAGAGTGACAAACTGAAGAGTAGCAAATCACCTGGACCAGATGGTATACACCCCAGCATTCTAAGAGAACTCAAAAATGAAATTTCAGGCCTATTGCTTGTAATTTGTAAACTGTCATTAAAATTGTTCATTCTTCCTGAAGACTGGAAGGTGGCCAATGTAACCCTGATATTTAAAAAGGCCTTCAGGGGTGATCCAAGAAACTATAGCCTGGTGAGTCTGACTTTAGTGCCAGGAAAAATCATGGAAACTATTCTAAAGAGCAAAAATCACAGAACACATAGTTAAACATAGTTTAATGGGATACAGCATGGATTTACCCAAGGGACGTTTTTGCCTCACAAATCTTCTACATTTTTTGAAGGGGTTAATAAACGTGGATAAAGGTGAGCTGGTAGATGTAGAATATTTGGATTTTCAAAAGGCGTTTGACAAAGTCCCCTATGAGAAGCTTCTTAGAACATTAATGGGCAATGTACTTTCGTGGATTGCAAATTGGTTAAAAGACAGGAAATAGAGGATTAAATGGTCAGTTTTCTCAGTGGAGAGAGGTAAACAGTGGAATCCCTCAGGGATCTGTACTTGGACTGGTGCTTTTTAATGTATTTATAAATGATTTGGAAAGGGGAATGGTGAGTGAGGTGACAGTTGAAGGGGGATATGTTAGAGGTCTATAAAAACATGAAAGGACTTGAATGTGTAAATGTGAATCGGTTTTACTCTTTCAGATAATACAAGGAACTTAGCAAGTAGAACATTTAAAATAAATCAGAGAACATTCTTTTTCACTCAATGCACAATTAAGCTCTGGAATTCATTGCCAGAGGATGTGATTAAGGCAGTTAGTGTAGCTAAGTTAAAAAAGGTTTGGACAAATTCCTGGAGAAGAAGTCCATAAACAGCTATTAATCAAGTTGACTAACTGAATAGCCATTGCTTATTACTGGCATTAGTAGCATGGGATCTATTTAATGTTTGAATACTTATTAGGTATTTGTAACCTGGATTGGCTTCTGTTGGAAACCGGATGTTGGGCTTGATGGACCCTCGGTCTGACCCAGTATGGCACCTTCTTATGTTCTTATATCTCACATACAGTATATTCATTAAGAATATCCTGTTTGTGGCGGTTGAGGACCAGAGATGGCCTGTGTATTAACTGTAGTCTCTTATCCTGAGTGCCAGTAAAAAAGCTGGATACTGTAGTAGTGTTCCAAAATAAGCTTCACTAAAGAAATAGTTCAGATACGGAGTCTTCCTCTCCCATTTTGGGTTCCTCTTCACAATATCGTTGTCTACTGTTTAATCTTGAAATCTCCAATTTTCTCTTCCTCTTCTCCTATATTTCTTTGGGCACCTCCTTACCTGCTTGTTTTTGTGAGTGCCAGAGTAATAGCACAGGTACTCCTCTCTTCTCCTGGTTATAGAACAAACTTCTTCTCTTCACTCTTCTTTCATGGATAGGAAGGGTGGATAAAACTTCCTCCTGATATAATTCACACTGAGTAAATTACTGCAAAAATGACTACAGATATGTTACCAACTACTGGGTGTAGTTGAAAATTAATCTTTTTACTTTCTAAGTTTCCCTGGTCAAAGCTTTGGGCCTTTATTTTACAAATTTGAGAGAACTGAAACGGATAGTTCCTCCTTCTAAATTTAAACTAAAAAACCACCCAGACATTAGGGGATCACTTGCATTTATGCAAGCAGAAATAAACCATTGTCAGAATCGTGGACCCTTGTTGATGTGGCGAGGTTGACTCAACCTAGTGGGAAGGCCCTGTAATTCCTCATCACAGCTGGCAAGACTAGGCAGAAAGGAGACTAGTCTGAAGCTTTACCTATACCCAGGGGTGGTTCAAGGCAATCTGCTGCCTGAGGCGAGGGATGAGATGGCGCCCTGCCCCAAAGGCAACGCACAGGTCAAATCATTGAGAAGGTCATGGGAAGCAGAGAGTCCTCTTGGAGTCAGGCCCTTCCGGTGATTGGAAATGCTACAGAAGGGGGAAAGGAAGGGTCAGAATTCCCAAAGAAATGGAAGACAGTGTATCACTGATGATGTTTCTTGGAAGTTGTCAGTCCTGCTAAACTCCCAGGAACACTACAACCTGCCTCCCATATTTCCGCAGCATTTGCCCCCTGGAGAAGTGGGAAATGGGTGAATAGTGGGGGACTGGTGCATAGCACACTCTCTCCAGGTTGGTGCAAGGATATCAGGCACACTAGGCAAACTTTACACACTAGCCCTCACCACACACAATTAAACATAAGAACGTAAGAAATTGCCTTGCTGGGTCAGACCAAGGGTCCATGAAGCCCAGCATCCTGTTTCCAACCGGGGTCAAACAAGGCCACAAGAACCTGGCAAGTACCCAACACCAAGAAGATCCCATGCTACTGATGCAATTAATAGCAGTGGTTGATTGATTGCAGTTAATGGATTTCTCCTCCAAGAACTTATCCAAATCTTTTTTGAACCCAGATACACTAACTGCACTAACTACAGCCTCTGGCAACAAATTCCAGGGCTTAGTTGAGCGTTGAGTGAAAATGAATTTTCTCTGATTAGTCTTAAATGTGCTACTTGCTAACTTCATGGAATGCCCCCTAGTCCTTCTATTATCCAAAAGTGTAAATAACTGCTTCACATCTACTCATTGATTTCCAATCATCCTAAAATTGTTGTGGATTGGGGGGAGAGGGGCGCACAAACTTTATCCCCTCTCTCTCACACATACTCACATGTTCATTCTCTCTCACACATACACTGTCACATACACACATACATACTCATAGAAACAGAAATGACGGCAGAAAAAGACCAAACGGCCCATCCAGTTTGCCCAGCAAGCTCCCACACTTATTTTCCCATACTTATGTTTCACCAACTTATTTTCCCAACTTATCTGTTTCACCAAGTTCAGGGCCCTTGTTGGTAACTGTTTGATTCAAATTTCCTGCTACCCCCTGCCATTGATGCAGAGAGGAATGTTGGAGTTGCATCAAATGTGAAGCATAAGGCTTAATGGTTAAGGGTAGTAACCACCGCATCAAGCAAGTTACCCCTGATGCTTGTTTACCCAGACTGCACAGATCAATGCTTTGTTGAATGTTGTCTGAATGTAAATCCTCTTTTCCACATTTCCCCTGCTGTTCAGACAGAGAACAATGCTGTATATGCATTCAAAGTGAAGTATCAGGCTTAATTGGTTTAGGGTAGTAACCGCCACAATAAGCAAGCTACCCCCACACTTATTTGTTTGCCCAGACTGTGTAGTTCAGTCCTTGTTGGTTGTTATCTGAATGCAAATCCTCTTTTCCACATTTCCCCTTGCCGTTGAAACAGAGCAATGTTGGAGTTGCATTAACCATGTGAAGGCTTATTGAGTAAGAATAGTAATCACACCCACAACCGCTCTCTCAAACACCGACTCACTCTCGGGCTATAAGACCCTCTCTCTCCACCCCCCACCCCCCCACACAAACACACATACAAGCTCTTACTCCCCCGGATTCTCTCATACACACACACACACACACACACACACACATACACTCTCACTGGCTCCCACGCATACACACACACAAGCAAGCTCCCATTCATTCTCACACCGCTCCCCTGACCCTCAAGGCATGCATACGTTCATTCTTTCACACTCACACACACACACATAGTCCCCAGGCACCAATTCATTCTCACACATACACACACATAGACCCCCAGGCAGGCACCAATTCATTTTCATGCACACACACACACACAAGCAAGCTCCCATTAATTCTCACCGCTCCCCTGACCCTCAAGGCATGCATACGTTCATTCTCTCTCACACACACACACATAGTCCCCAGGCACCAATTCATTCTCACACATACACATACATAGACCCCCAGGCAGGCACCAATTCATTTTCATGCACACACACACACACAGGCAGGCACCCATTCTCACACAGGCAGACCTCAGGAAGGCACCCATTCATTCATCCACCCCCACCCAAGCAGTTACACATACACACCCACACACATGCTCTCTCCCCCCCCCTACCGACACACATAGACTCTCCCCCTCCCACCATCACACACACACACATAATGTCTTCCACACCCACATAGCCTCTCACCCCTCTCTAAACACACAGGCACTTACACCCTCCAACACACACACAGGCACTCATCCATCTTCCCAGGCAGGCGTCACCCATCCACATGCGCGCGCACACACACACACACACATATACATTCACATACTCTCACACAGAGAGACAAGCACATTTTCACTCACACACACACACACACACACACACACATATACATTCACATACTCACACACAGAGAGACAAGCACATTTTCACTCACACACACACACAAGCTTTCACATTTGAGCAGTACAGTAAGTGATCACCAGCAGGACTTTTGATAACTCACCTCCTTCTTCCACCACCCTCCCCACGGCCGGAAGAGGAAGGTGTGTTGCTTGGACCTCAGAGGCAGGAAGGAGGTCCAATCGCAACGGCACACATGCACATGCTTTCACATACACTCACAGAACAAGCATTCACATACACTCACAGACAAGCATGGTTTCACACACACTCAAGCTCTCCCTCCCTCCCTCCTTCCGGAATGCATAAGCAGCACCCTCCTTGGGCAGGCTTACATTACTGAAGCCTCCTCTGTCTATCTTGCGCTCTCTTTCTCTCTCCTGTTTGCAGCTGTGCAAGCACAGCAGAGGCTGCTCCTCTCTGAGTCTGCTCGCACCGCCAACGTTGCTCTTGTTTCGGCCGCAAAGGCTGGCTGACGCTGCTCCATCCCAAGTTGCCTTTCTTCTGGTCTGCGGGGGCGAACAATGCTCTTCCTGTTCCTTTGTGCATTGCGATTGGACCTCCTTCCCGCCCCCACAGTACCAAGCAACACCACTTCCTCTTCTGGATGTGGGGGTGGGAAGGAGGAGATGCAGTTACCAAAAGTCTTGCCTGCAGTTGCCAGTGCTCCTGCGTCCCTAACCCTGGGCAGCAGGAGATGTCGTCTGGTTAAATGTGACTCCAGCTGCCTGGTGTTAGGGACGTGTGTTTCCCCTGAGCAGTTTGGGCAGGGGTTAGGTTTATCCCTGCCCAATCTGATGTTTGACTTTGAGGGCAGGGTGAGGCAGAGGCTGCGGTAGAGGTGTAATGGAGGGGCACTTTTTTGCTGCTCCAAAATTCTGCTGCCTGAGGCCACCGCCTCACCCTGCCTCATGATAGAACTGCCCCTGCCTATACCAGCCCCTTTCCCCTTAGGTTGAGCCCTTGGGTTGTGGGGGCTGGTAGGTCTTAGCTGAGAGTCTCCTAGGTATTGGCGAGTGTGCAGGTCTAGGGCCAAGGTAGGTTCTGAGACAGGCAACAGATGAGAATGGTCCAAGTTCAGGCTAGTGTCAGTGGCAGGCAGCAGGCACAAATAGAGTTCAGGAGTGGGTCAAATCCAATAGGCAGTCTGAGGAAGGTGTAGGAGACCAAAGAAGGACTGAAACAGCAGGGCAGGATGGAAGAAGGTAACTGGAAGAGACTGGGCAGGAGAGACAAGGCAGGCTAGAATGAAGAGACAAGACAGGCTAGATTGGACAGATGAAACAGGCTGGGCTGGATAGAATCAAGAATAGAAAGGCAGGATCGAAGCAGCAACTCACACTACAAGGGGCTGTAGGCAACCCATTGCTGAGACAAAGTGGAGGCATCAAGAACCCTTTTATAGGGCAGCTGATATGATGTCATCAAGGTGTGCTGCAGATCCTTTAAGAAGAGCCAGGTTTGGCATACGTGCACCTATGGAACTTCAGGACTGAGTGGTAGTGGTGGTGTCCTGCTGCTGGAGAGCATGGTTCTGCCTTGGCGATGAGGTTTGACTGGCATCGGGGGTGAGTGCTGAGGCTTGTGGGGCCTACCTGCGAGCTGCAGAAACGTAACAAGCAACCTCTACTGGTGCTTCTATGGCAAAGATGATACATTACCCTTACCTAATTACTAGGCCATACTTCTTCCCAATAGGGCCCTACACATATACAATAATAACTCTAAAAATATTAATGATTTTAATTTTGTTACAAAAGAGACATTAATACTGTATTTAAGGTTCTGGAATATTCCTTGTTTTTAGCCATTTTCTATCTTATTGAATATAATGGACCTATTTACTCTTTGGGATCTGCCAGGTACTTCCTCATGACCTTGATTGGCCACTGTTAGAAACCAGAGATAGGATGAATGCTTGGTCTAATCTAATATGGTGCATTTTATGTTTTTAAGTCAGAAATTCTTAATCCAGTCCTTGGAACACACCTAGCTGGTCCGGTTTTCAGGATATCCACAATGAATATGCATGAGATTGATTTGCATGCAGTGCCTCTACTGTATGCAAATGTATCTCAGGCATATTCATTGTGGATATCCTGAAAACCTGACAATATGTGTGCCCCAAAAAATGAGCTGAGAACCACTGCTTTAAGTAAATTAGATCACTGCTGTGCTGGTCCTTCTCAGACTCCTATGCAGACATTATGCTATATGCATAAAGCATGAGTACCACCAAGGGTCCTACAGCAACCCGGGAATCAATTCTGCGGCAAGAGTTAAAATTCAGGGGCAAAGTTTTTAAAATTCTGCAGCACATTTGCATACAGTTTACATTACTTAATATGCAAAATTATTTTCCTTTAACAATTTAAATTGTTTTCCAACCTTTTTTGTGTGTCTAGATAAGTTGTGGTGCTCTTATTTGATTCTTGCTTTCTTCTTTTGTTTATTCCCTATTTTTACCTTTCACTATTTTTTTCCTCCCATTTCCTTTCATCTGTCTTCTTTCATGCCTCTCATACCGCACCATCTTTCTTATGCCAGCCTGTCTCTGTCTTTTCTCTCACTTGCCTCCATACTTCCAGTCTATCCTTTCCTTCCAGAGTTTCTCCTTTGTTAGATCCTCTTGCAATCTTTCCTGCCTCCAGGTTCTTACTTTTCACCTTCTTCCCTCCGTTCTCATCCCTTTCTTCTCTCTCAGCATTAGTGAGTGGAGACTGGTTGTGCAGTTTACCACAATTCTGCAGTCAGCAGCTATTCCACTGCCAGAAGCAAATTCTGTGGTAGCTGGCATGGCCATGGATTCGCAGCATATCTGAAGTGTGAATTGAGGGAGGAACACTTTTCTGCATAAGGATATGGCCAAAATATAAAGTCAACAACTTTTATTCTAATCTTATCTATTTAAAGAAGCGTTTGTGGATCGAGGTAAATAATTGTCTTGAAGTCTCATATATTGCTTATTTTATTTATAGTTGTTAATATCATGGTATAGCAGTCAATATCTTTAGATGACATCTGGTCTGATCTTATTAGTTTGATTTATTCTTATTGTTTCTGACTTTATTCTGTTTTTTGTAAAATAGTATAGTTAATTTAAAAAATTCAGGAGATGATTATTAGAATTAGGGTTTAATGAATCCATTGTATTTTTTTTCTTTACTATTTTTGGTTTTGGTTTTTACATAGTTTTTGTTTTATTGTTTTTCAGGTTATTCATTTAATTAGTTGATACCTATCTCCAATTTTTTATTTTATTTATTTATTTTTATTTTATGTTAATTCTTGTTTTTATTTCATAAATTTTATTGTAAACCGTTTTGGTCAGCTATTTGCCTGTGAAAAGACGGTATAGAAATGTTTTTAAATAAATAAGAAATAAAACATTTTACGACAAAAGAAAAAGGAGATCACTCCTTTCTCACCCCCAGGCTAGATTTAAGGATTAGGCATGCTTTATGAGTATTTTTTTTATCTTGCACAAGACTTTGCCTTCTATTACATTTCTGTATGACAGGACACCACCCTTGTTCTGCTCTGAACCATTGTCAGATCGCTGGAAACAACTGCACAGCCAGGCACTTGCACTAAAACAATGCATTCATTTTCTCATAGTGCCCATTTCTCCACAGGCAATACCATTCCACTCCCTGCAAGAGCAGGGCCTTCCAGGTTGACTTAAGCTCCATGCAGCAATCTAACACTCTTTGCTACTCTACCCTGTTTAAGCTCCTAAATCCAGCAGATGACTAGCCCAGCCTTCTTACATAGATAACCCCAGCTAGGCGATAGCTCTTGGCTTGCCTGGGTCATGTCCAATTGGGTCACTGCCTCACCTGGCAGCATTCTGGCCTTCTTTCGTCTGCTCCTGGCGATCTCTCTGGGAAGTTTTTCTCCCTTTCCAAAACTACATTTCGATTAGCCTCACCTGACTCCATGGGTCCTTTTTCTTGGGTACCATATTATCCAGTAGCCTTTTTCTTAAAATAGTATTACCTCTCTTCTCTTTTTCTGTCTCCTCTCTGATCAGATAACCACGCCTTATATCTGGGCTGTCTGACTGCATGGAGCCTCTCTGCTCCATCACATTTTGTCTTTGGTAAAAACTTCCAAAAGGGTTTTTTTTTTTTTTGGGGGGGGGGGGGGGTTAATGATTTTCATTTATCATCAAGAAAGCAAACCTGACAAACACAATGTGACAGAAAAAAAGAAACAATGTTCACATTTAACCAGTGAAACAAGTTTCCCATGTTAATTAGACTTCATAGGACAGACTTTTAAAGAAAATAAATCAAAAGGAAATTGCAAAACAGACAGTATTCAAAATACTAAATTCTAGCCTATTTATGTATTTAATGCCTACATGCCTAGGCCTACACTGCAAGAAGAAATTTAATTGAGCCGGTCCATAGAAAACATATTTCTAATCCTCAAATCTAATTTCACACTTACATTGAAATCTAAGCACAAATGCTTAAAACAATTTGCATCTAGATTGTGAAGATTTTGCTACATCAGGGAAGGTTGCTACCTTATGACCTAGGAACATTCTGCTTAGCAGGGCAAAAATATTCTTTAAACTCCAAATCTTATCAGGTTCAAGAGCATAAACTACCAGCTTTGGAAGCAACCTCTAGCTGAGAATCTTGAAAAAAAAGCTGTGAGTTTAAATTATCAGCAGGCAGGTCAGATCTACCAGGAACATTTATTTCAGAGAATTTTCCAGAGCCTGTAGGCAAGTAATAAACTCTGGCAATAGGTGGTATAGAATCCAAAGGGATTTCTTCAACCTATCTAAAGGTGCAGTAAAGATTAAACCTCTTCCACTGATTTTCTAAAAACTCTACCTTATTCTTATCTTTAATCGATGCAGCGTCCCATCCCTGCATCTCCTTTCGCTGAGCTTCCACAGACACCAATCTCGGTCCCTGATCCTCAACCACCTGTTCCTTTCGCTCTAAGAAAAATAACATAGATGCTTTAATAGGAAAGATCTTAAACTCCAGGCTGTGAGGCTGATGCTGGCTAGGCAGTTTGGCCCCCTCCATTATTCGAGATACCAACCCTTTATCCAGGGTCTTACCGTCATGCAACTTGTATGAGAAAATAAGTTTGGGTGAATCAGACCCTGCCTCAGACCCCTCCCTCCCCCCCCCCCCTTCCGACTTAACAATAGTTTTAACATTGCGCACACAAAATGAGTAATGATTATTATTATTATTTTTAACTCCTATTTCCTAGTAATTTTTAAGGAGGATCTGTGTGGCAGTATATACTAAGGGGCCGATACAATATGCCCATCGCACTGTTAACGTGCAGTTAGACGCGGGTAAAATAGGCGCTAATCAATCCCCAAATGCAATAAGGGGATTAGCGCTTATTTAACTCGCTTCTAATGCAAAGTGAATGCAATAGCGCTCTTCACATGCAAATGCATGTGAATGAGGCTATTAGGCATTCACTCCTGATGCAAAAAGAAAAATGTGCATCTCCGCACATTTAACTGTCATCTATTAACGCCTGCCAGGAACAGGCGTTAATAGATGTGCGCGTCAAAAAAAGAATAAAAAGAAAAAAAATAAAAGAAAAAAAAATTGACAATCGGGCCCATCACAAAAACCGACACCGATGTTATCAGCATCTTTTTTCGTGGCTGTCCGCCGCTAAGGAAAACAGACACTGATGAATCCGGCGTTGGTTTTCGTGACTAATAAAAACCAATGCCGAGTTTATCGGCGTCGGTTTTCTTAGCGGCAGACAGCCATGAAAACCTACGCTGATAAATGCGGCATCAGTTTTTGTGATGGGCCCGATCACTTCCTCCTACCTCGCTCCAGCGCCTGCCCCCCCTGTCCAATCGCAGCAGCAGGAAGGGGTGGGCCTGCAGCAGGACTCTCCTGTGATAGGCTCCCACCCTGTCTGTCTCGCCCTCACAGTAGGAGGCTGCGGGAGAGGTGCGGAGCTGCCTGCCGTGACGGAGCTTTAGCTTCCGGTCAGTGCCTGGGAGCGGACGCTGTAAGCAGTGCCCGAGAGCCCGGCCGTGCGCTCCGAAAGCGGGCAGCGGCCGCCCTGGCGGGAAAAGCCACTTAACACGGAAGGCGCAATGGGGGCTAAGGCTGGCATTGGTTTAAAACCAATGCCGGGTTTATCAGTGTCAGTTTCCCTGTCTCGAAAACCGACACCGGGTTTATCGGCATTGGTTTTCGTGACCGGCGTACGGCAGTCACGAAAACCGTTTGGGTGCGCGTTAGCAAGGATGCGCTAAGGGTCGCAAGCGATCCTAGCACATCCTTGCTAACGCGACCCTCTAATTTAAATATTGCATGGCGCCCCCCCATATTCAGTGCCCGCTTTCTGCGCACTTTTATTGCATCGGCCCCTAAGTTAAAAAAAAACCAAACGGCACATTTCTGGTGCAGTTTTGCTGAATCAAACATGTAAATGAGATTTATGCCTTGGGCAAAGAGCTATATAAGCAGGTGTGACAGGGTGTGGAGGATACCTGGTCCCAAGAGGGCAAAGTACACTGAATGTATGAATGCTGCAAGCACAGGGCGGGGAGGCAGAAAAGCTGAAACCAGCCCGTACAGTTTAGGAAAGAGGGCAGGTGAAAGTTTCCATCCCTCCCCCCATTTTCTCTTGTGGGCTGTGACAGAGGGGGCGAGTGCACCCTGGGAATAAAACATTTCTACTACTACTAAAGTAGCGAAACCACATGATAGTGAAATCATCTCCAGGCTGTACGTGAAAAGCACCACGGGGGTTGCATCTTTATGTTGCACAGCCACAGAGCTCCTATGCTTATGGCATGGCCAACTCAGAGCCTCAGGATTCGGCTTTCAGAGCCATATGTGGCGCCACGGCTGTGATTTATGACAATATCATCATATTCGTCAGAGATGAATTACCACTGTAGAATATAAAGAAGGGGGAATGCCAACTGATCATAGGGCCTTGCTTAAAGGTTTATTTATTCTGGAGCTGGAGAAGGGTAAATGTCACTGAACAAAAGCAGCTACCTTCATTCTGTAATTCATTACTACAAGAGAAAACAGGCAGGCCAGAATGACTACACCCTTTTACATGAGGGTGATGGTTTTAATGCGCTTAATCCATAAACTATAAATTCCTGAAATCATGAAGAAAGGCTATTGTTGGCTGTGCCTAGAGAGGCCACAGTTGCTCAGAGGCAGAGATCCAATCCTGTATTATAATGTGTTACGCTTCCCCCACCTGTCGGGATCCTGGAGCAGATTCTTCCCCTTCGGCGGTGGCAAGAAATCGCCGCTGCCGCAACCATTCGCAGCAACTCGGAATGCCACTAGCACCCCGAACCTGACTGCAGCATAGGCGCGCGAGTCTCACGTGGGGTCTTAATGGGACTGTGGCGGGAAAATTCCCGCAGTTCCCCGCTGTCGTCATCAAGCAGAGACTATTTCAGCCTGGTCCCTGCTCTCCAGCCTTGCCTGTGCAACAGGTTCTCCTGGAAGCTGCTGGCTGCGTTTGGGTCTGGTTCCTGCCCCCCTTGGTGCCTTCCTGCCCTTGTTCCTAGCCTCCTGGTTCCTCTTCCATACCCGTCCTGCTCCTTGCCCTCGGACTGACTCTTGGCCTCGACCTTGGACCAGTACTTGGATTCTGTCGTCTGCTGCCTGTCTCGACCCTTGGACTGTTTTCTGGATTCCGCTGCTAGCCGCTTGCCTTGACCAGTGGCGGATTCATGATGTCGGACCGGCCCGGGTATTCGCCGCCGAGGCCGGCCCAGGACACATCACGTGATCTGCCGAGCACAGCCGCGCACGGCAGACCACGTAACTGGATCGATCGGCCCACCGGCGGATGCCAGATCCCCCGATAGGCCAATTCGCCCCTGGCCTTGACCTTGGGCCAGTACTTGGATTCTGCTGTCTGCTGCTGGCCTCGACCTCAGACTGGTACACCAATCCGCCTCCTGATGACGAGAACCCGGTGGAACCTATCTCAGGTAGGACTATACTCGTCTTGGCTCAGGGGTCCACTGTCGCAAAATAATGTTAATAAACCATTCCTAGGTAAATGAAAAGTAACATGCACATCCCCGAACATGGGGACTGGCCAGATAAGGAGGTGCTACCAAACACTTATAGATCAATTTCCAAAGGCTTTTTAGGTTCCTAACTTTGGGAGCTGGCTCCTAAGCTGGCCCTTTTGAAAATTTACTAGGGTTAAATCCTAAATTTAGGACTCTATAATATGGGTGGCTACAGAGGCAAAGATAGGGAGAGCAAAAAAAAAGCATTCATAATGTTAGTAGCCTTCATTTTCATCACTAGGAACCTAACGTAAGGAGCCTAAAGTAGGTAAATGAATAGCAGGCCTAAATTTAGGTGACTTTTCAGCTGAAAACTTAGGCATCCATTAGGGTCATTCATCAAAATGCGTTATGGTTTTAACGCCCACGATAACAAGTTAACACGTGTTAACGCCACAGTGCATGTGATAGTTATGTTACCGCATGGTGCAAATGCAAATTTCTGGAAGGGGCGGGATTGGGGAGGGGTTTGGGCAGGATTAATGAAAATAAGGAGCAATATCGCACTGTGCGATAAATATCAAATTATGTTTGGGGGGGGAAGGGAGAGAGAGAGAGACTCTATTTATACTGCTATAGGAAGGCCAGCTAATAACTTGAGGTGAAGTTTTGGTGTGAGGTAGGTTTTTGGGGCCAGTTTCACATGCAGAGTGAGAAGTACAAACAGCACAATAGATCTTAGTGAAGGTTTGACATGATTTTGAGTGAGGAAAGTCACCCAAAAATGAGATTTCTACAATGTTCTCTCGCCCTAGCTTGATGGCTCTCTACCAGGGTACTATCAAGCTAGGGCGAGAGAACACTGAAGTAGTCTCATTTTAGTCTGACTTTCCTCACTCCAAATCATGTCAAATCTTCACTGAGATCAACTGTGCTTTTCGTACGTCTCACTCTGCATTTAAAACTGGCCCCAAAAACCTAGAACAACACCAAAACCTCAGCTTGAGTTACTAGCTTGCCCTCTTATAGTGATAGAAATAGTTTACTACTAAGAAAGCCTTATAAAGAGACTCTCTCTCTCTCTCAAGAAGTCACCAAAATGAAAAAACACCTCCAAATATTTCTGCAAAAGCTTTATTTCCAAAATAAAGCTGTTAACATAATTCTGCAGAAACCTAGATTGCTATCCATACGTTATTTATAAGGAACTTTTCTTTATTGATTACTAAAATGTACTCTTCTGTGAGAGTGGAGGAGTAACCTAGTGGTTACAGTGGAGAGCTGCCAGAGTTCAAATCCCACTACTGATGCTGCTAATGATCTTAGGTGAGTCCCTGAACCTTCTATTGACTTAGGTACAAATTAGGGGTACGCAGCTAAAATATTTTCATTTCATTATGGGCTTTTTTCCATGTTGTTTTTGTTTTAGTGTACACTAACTTTTTTTGTGCTAAAAACCATTTAGTGAAGGCTAAATTGATTAGTGGGCACTAAATTCAGTTTAGTGCCCACTAAAAATTAGCGCCCACTAAGCAAAATGAAAAGAATGACAACATATCCCTGGTTCAAACTTAGAGGTCTATTTAGTAAAGCATTTCTCCTATTTTGTCTCAATGGGAAAAATACTTATTAAATACCTTAGATTATAAGCCTTCTGGGAAGAGGAAACTACCTGCTGTATCTGATTGTAAGTCATCTTGAGCTGAAATTTGGAAAGGCAATTAAATCCAAATCGAAGTTAATAAAGAACCCAATTTGTTTCTTACTTTGCCTCACCCTTGAGTCAGCCGTCTGCAAAACAGATTTTCTAGCCTGAGGTTTTCTGGGATTGGTAACCTTCCAATGCTGGATATACTGAACACCTCCTTCTGAATTCCATTCTGATTCAGCTGGGAATGGAGATTGATGTGTGCTAAAATGTTTCTTCCATACTGTAGCCAACCAGAGAGGAAAGAGGCCCATAGCACTTGGCTTGCTTCTTCCTGCATTGAGCCCCAGATGCCCCCACCACCCTTCCCTCTGCAACATACTCTTCTCCCCACCTCTCCTTGCAGAGCCTCCTACATCCCTCTACCATTTCCTCATGTGCAGCCTCCTCTTGCCCCCACCACCCATCCTTATGCAGTCTCCTGTCCCTTCATCACGCTATCCTGTGTAGTTCCCTTCTTTCCTCCCCCCTTCCTTGCTCCAGATGGTGCCTCAGCATAGTGCCCTGGTCCTGTCTGCTCTTGCTGCACTTCCTAGTGATCTGACTCAGCTCACACTCGGGCCGATTCAGTAAAGTCCGTGGGAGAGCGGGCAAATGCCCGCTCTCCCAGCGCGTGCACAGGCTACTTGCCTGTGCGTGCAATTCAGTATTTAAATTAGGCCTAGCGCCTCCTTTTGGCCCGGAGCGGCGACTGTCAGCGGGTTTGACAGCCGACGCTCAATTTTGCCTGTGTTGGTTTTCGAGCCCGCTGACAGCCACGGACTCGGAAACTGGACGCCGGCAAAATTAAGCGTCCAGTTTTCGACCCGACAGCCGCGGGCCGACTTCAACTTTTTTTTTCTTTTTTTTTTTACCCTTCGGGACCTCCGACTTAATATCGCCATGATATTAAGTTGGAGGTCCCGAAGGGTAAAAAAAGTAAAAAAGAAAAAAAAGAAAAAAAAAGTTGAAGTCGGCCCGCGGCTGTCGGGTCGAAAACCGGACGCTCAATTTTGCCGGTGTCCCATCGCCATGATATTAAGTCGGAGGGTGCACAGAAAAGCGGTTTTTACTGCTTTTCTGTGCAGTTTCCCAGGGCCCGAAGAAATTAGCGCCTACCTTTGGGTAGGCGCTAATTTCTGAAAGCAAAATGTGCGGCTTGGCTGCACATTTTGTTTTCTGAATCGCGCGGGAATACCTAATAGGGCCGTCAACATGCATTTGCATGTTGAGGGCGCTATTAGGTTCGGCGGGTTGGACGCGCGTTTTCGGCCCCTTACTGAATAAGGGGTAAGGCAAAACGCGTGTCCAACGGAACGCACTGTAACTGTATCGGCCCAACTGTGCCTTTTGGTCGTGGCTGAGTTCCTACCCTGCCAAACCAAACAAACTTGCTATCTATAACCCTGCTCTAGACTTTTCAGCATGGAGAATTTTCAGTAGTTAATTTATATTTTCAATATGGGCTGTTGGTTAAATAAAGTATACTGTAAGACTTGTAAAGCTTTTTACAGTCTGTACAATGGAAATGTTTTACTTTCACACGGTAGAATGTATGACTTGAAAGAAAATGTGACTGGAGAGAGATAAATTTGAAGCATTTAAATGAGGGAACCAAAGTCAAGCTATATAGTAGTTCAGTGTTTCCCAAGTCCAAGGCACATCTGCATTAATAAAAATGTTGTGTGGCACACCAGCCTCCACTGAGCAGACAGTGCTGAAATGGAGGGAACTCTTATGGATATAGAAAGGGCTCTCTAAAGGCTAGAGGACAGAAATTTTATTTATTTATTTAGAGTTTCTTCTATACCGATAGCCGTTTGCACATGGTATCGGTTTACATACAACTAAGAACTTTTGGGCATGGCCCTTACATAGAACAATAACAATTATATGAAAAATAGAAAACAGTAAAATATATATGTATTAAGAACAAGGGACTATATAAAAGGGGTATCTTAGGCAACTAAAAGTAAAATAACTATATGTTAATGCGAGGAAATATAATACAGGGTATCATGCTAAAACTAGCATTACAATGTACAAGAGACTATAATGCATGGTACAGAGAGTCATGGTTATTCAAAAGCAGCGTTCTTGTTCAGTTGCAATGAGATAAAATAAAAGTCTGAGTTGGGAAGCTGGATACATAAAAGATTGATATGAGAGGGTCCCGGAGAACACAAAGTGACATTAACACACAGAAGCGAGAGAGAGCTACGCAGGCATAATGGATCCTCGGGGAGAAGGGTGAAGAAAAGGGTGCATGGGGGTAATCTGTACAGAGTGGCAGTTACTACTCTTAACAGAAGGCATGGGGATTACTACCATCAATCAATAGCCTTGATACTTTTGACACAACTGCAACATCGCTGTTCGTTTTCACGGTGGTGGGGGGGAGGGGGTGTGCGGAAGGGGATCTGGATACAGACAACATCAACATGGGCTCTGACTTTTTCGATTTAGGGTACTGACATGCAGACATAAGGGAAAAAGCATAGGACAGCTTCTAAGGCCAAGTACCAAAGCAAAGAACGTCAGGCAGCATTGTCTGAATTATCAAGAAGGCTCCTCGCCCAGTAAAAATGTTGCTAGCAGTAATTTATGGGTTTGGCAGTTGCTTGGTTTGGACTGATTGTAAATATTACTACCCTTATCATAAGGCTTGGGGGTAACTGCACAGAGCGGCAGTTAATAACCTTGAAAGAAACATGGGGTATCCTGCACGGAGCGGCAGGTACTACCATAAGAAGCTTGCTGGGAAGACTGGATGGGACATGGCATCTGGTCCTTTTCTGCTGCCATTACAATGTTAATACGTTACCTACCAATCTGTTCCCTAGACATATTTAAATTTTCCAAAGAGTTTGCAACCTTACAAGCCGATTCAGTAAGGTTCATGGGAAAACGGTGCTCAGTGTTGAGCGCCCACTCTCCCAACAAGCACCCAGCCACCTCTCCTGGGCGCGCAATCCTGTATTTAAATGAGGGGTCGTGCTAAAAAGCAGGCACTAGGGACAATAGCGCGTCCCTAGCACCTCCTTGGCAGCGGAAACCCAGGGGGTTCAGGGACCTGCCGCTCAATTTTAAGAGCACCGGTTTTCTGAACCCACTGACAGCCATGGGTTAGGAAAATGAATGCCGGTAAAATTGAGCATCCGTTTTCCTAACCTGATCGGCTGGCACATTTAAAATTTTTTAAACTTTTTTTTTTTTTTTTTTAAACATTTTTGGTTCCACAAACTTAATATTGCTAGGATATTCTGCTAGTATTTTCTGCTTTTCTGTACACTTTTCTGAGTGTAAAATGTGTGGCTTGGCCGCACATTTTTTTTTCAGTATCCAGGGTGCATAACTAATAGCCTCATCAACATGCATTTGTATGTGATGAGCGCTATTACGCTATTAGTTTCGGGGGGGGGGGGTGTTAGACGTGTTTTTGACAGGCTCATCCCATTACTATATAAGAGGTAATGGACACGCATCGAAAACGCGCATCCAACTGCAGATTAAACAGTGCGCTCAGCTGAGTGCATTTTACAGATTCAGCCTGTTAATGCCCAGCGATTGAATTATGAATGTAAATGCAAATGGACTGTAGCCAGGGTTGAAATCATGACCATTGGCACTACTGCTCACAAGTTTCAAACATGTGCTAATTCAAACCCTTTTTGTGTCTGCTACCATGTATCAAATATATACACATATATTTTTCTTAATAAACATGTGTAAATAAAGCTAGATCTGTAAATATGGAGTAGTCTGCATTTTTGAGATTGCATAACAGGATTAAACCTTCATACTAGGCAGTAACCACTTGAGGACTGTAACACCTGATTAACCTCCACCACCCCCAGATATTCAATACTGGCACACCGACTATATATACAAATGTCAGAATAGTAATACAAAGGGAATACTCAGGAACATGCACATAAATGTCACCCTTCTTCTTTCATGTCATTTTGTTTCTTCAAAGCCTTTCATGTTGTCATCTTTTCTTTTCTTTTATTGCAAATGTCTTAATGCTGTTTACTTTGATGGGCTCCAGGAGTTGTCTGCTATATTTAGGGTGGTGGATGCACAGGAACTAAATAGCATTGAAAAGCAATTGGAGACAAGTACTCCAGATGAAGTCTCACCAATGGCCTCTACAAAAGTAGTTTGTTTGCTGTTCCCACTTATACAAAAGTAGTTTGTTTGCTGTTCCCACCTAGCCATTGGAGATGCATTTGCATTTCTAATGTGTCTTTTTTCATTATTAAGTGAGTGAGATGACAAGAAGAGAAAGGATCATCTATTGTTATAAACTGCAATAAAGGTATTTGATGACTGTGAGAGAACTTGCATTTAAATTGGATTAGTGGGTGTAGGGATGTCTGACACAGGATTGTAAGGAAAACATTGGTCTATAACAACATAAACATGGAAACAGAAACTGATAGAAACATAGAATTTATTTATTTCAAATGTATAATTGCATCTTCCATAAAACTGCAAATCAGTTATGAGGGAGAATGAGGTCACAAAAAGACTGCAAGACCATCTAGTCTGATGCGTATGGCTTCTTGCTCCTTCTGGTCATGTTGCTTATGTAACTAGGACCATGGGCCAGCCAACACTCAGACAGGCCATTGCAACATTGTGCGCTCGGGCTAGCACACAGCTTAACATGCGATTGGATACGTGTTTTGAATGCACTAAAATAACTCCCAATGCAATATGGGATTAGCACGTCCAAAACACGCATTCAAACCAGCGCGTAACTAATAGCACTCGTTAAGGCATGCCGCATTCAAGGGCTCAGCCACAAAAACAAAATAAGCTCAGGGATGTCCAAACCGTTGTCAGAGAGGTTCTTTCTTATCCTAAATAGGATTTTTAAACATTTAAAAATAGCATTTTCAGCAGTGATAAAAAGTGCTCTAAAACATCCAAAAATGGAAAATAAAACATAAACAAAGGGAACAGTAGTATAGAGACTAAGAAACCTTCAAATGAGACTTTATATGTTTTAAAGTGGTAAAGTAGTCAAGTTTTATACCATTGTAATTTTACCTCTTTTTTTTTTGAGATAAATAAAGGGGTGAATAAAAGTTTAAACATTGAAAACTTTGTCAAACATCTTAAAAATGTTTGATTAATAATATCTGAGGGAGAAAGAATTTTAAAAAATTAATTTATTACATGCTTAAACTCCACTCTGGACAGTTTTGGCTAGTTCAGTCTGGGTTCTCACTACAGCTGTATCGCATGGCAGCATTCTCTGCTGCTCGAAATTACCAAGCAAAACCATTGCCATAGCAACCAGAATGCTTCGTACAGTAGAAGCAGGTGAAGCAGCCGCTGCAGAAACACCTTAATCTGTGCAGTGATTGTTACGCTCGCCGGTTGTGGCGGCCTGCGACCGGCTCCCCCCACTTATCTGTGCCGCAGCGCGGCCCTGGCCAGCCCCGGAAACCTAGTGGCGGTGGGGAGTCGCTGCAGACGCGGCTCCCTTACGCAATCTCTCCACCAGACCATCACCGCTGGCACTCCTTCCACTCGGAACGCGGCCAAACGCTGTCCCGGGCCCGCACCGTCCCCTGAAATGTAAAGGGACCGCGGGGGGGAAGTTGCTGCGGCTCCTCCCTCCTGAGGCAATGTCCCAGCCTATTTTAGGAAAGGCCTGGCCTACAGACCTTGCCTTGGCTTCTGCTTCCGTTTTCCCAGGAGATTCCTGTTCCTGCGTCTCGCGTTTCTTCGGATCTTGTCCTTCACCTGGACTTCGACCGAAGCCTGTGCTTCGGACCACAAGATTCACCGCCTGCCACGACTCTTGCCGGAGCGACTGCCAAGATTCACCGCCAGCCTCAGCCCGTGCCAGAGACCCCACATAAGTCCAGCCGGCCCCGGTACCCAAGGACTCAACCCGAGGGGAACGTGGGCTGTTAGTGGTGAAGCTCTAGCGGGGTCTCTGCTCCTTTCTGGTCTCGCCAGCCGACAGAGGGGACCTGTGGGGCTTCTCCCCATAGGTGGCGCCAACTCCCCCTCGGCCCAGGGATCCTTGACTCGTAACGGTTATTTGGTTCATGCCAGGTTTTAGAAAACATTTTCCCTAAAACCAATACCAAAAATTCCCACCCATATTCGTCCTCACTAAATAGGGGGTGCGAGAAAGATTATTGAGTTTTTAGTGGTATGTTAAGTTACTCCTTGGTACTATTTTTTGGTATAATGTCACCAGGAACAAGAATAACACTGTAAAGAAACATTCAGTTACAGTTATAGGGGCTGATGTAATTAGATCCGCGGCAAAACAGGCGCTAGTTATGAGTGCGGGTTTTGATCACCACACGCGGCTGAAGATACTGCTTCCGCAGGATGTAAAAAAAAAAAATTATGCAAATGATTTGCGTACATAAATCCACACATTTACAGAAAAATGCATGTACCTAAGCGTGGTAAGGGCCTATGTAGTAAGCGCCCACATCCGCACTCAAAACCCATGTCCATAATCCGCGCATAAAAGCGAGTGAGCGAACGGGTCTCCCTATTAAGTGAAAGTATGACCCTGGAAAGTATTTTTAATATTTCAAATAACCGTGCTGCAGAAAAAATATTTTCATGGAGCGAATATGGATGCTCTAACGCCCAGAAAGGCACCTAGCTAATCTTGCCACTCAGGCGCTGAGCTAGGCCTTACTTGGTCACGAATCTGTACGATCGGGTGCCCAGAAAGGCGCCTAGCTAAGCTGGCCTCTCAGACACTGAGATAGGCACTCAGCTAGGTGGTTTTCAGGACACTTTGATGTATTCATAGCCACGAGTTGGCGCTGACACTTAACTCGTGCCCTGACTATGGCAGTAAAAAACCTGCTTTAAAAACCCACACTAGCATTAGCGTGGCTCCCTGCATTGCCTATGATTAGCTAATTGAGTCCTTTGCATGCTGTTTGCACAGGAAAACCGTGGGTCTGTATGCACGTTCGTACGCGCTTTTTTCCCCCCGCACAAAACCCTTATTACATCCCCATATAGGGCTTTGCGCGGGAAAACGTGCTTACAAATGCATGTACATCCGCGCAAAAACCCGCGGCAGCTTCAGCGCACTTTTTTACATCGGCCCCATAGAATGCAGCAAAACGTCACAAGGTACCAAGAGCAGAAATACTGCTCAGATTCTCTGTCACAAAGACTATTACGGTGCCCAGATAAAGTTAAAAACACAAAAAAAGGACTTGTTTAGGCACATTAAGATATGAATGTGCATGTATGAGTGAGTTATTTTAAAGTATTCACTGTTTTTGATGTAAAATATCAAGGTAAGAGAGGAAAGCAGTTAATTGTAATGATAGCTGAGACTGCGGAAATTATACTCAGCTTAATTAGAAACTTGTATGAAAGAATAATGTGAGAGAAAAATCTATTTTAAGAACACACAAGTGAAAGAACAACTTCCAAGTTTTAACCAGATTTAATTCGTTAGAAGGAAGTTAATCATTATAATAATGCAAGGCATTAAAAAAAACCTCTAAAGGCTTCTGGTGTAATGTACTAAACACAACAGTGGAATAATTCAAAGTACAAAGTGGTTACTGCTCATTAGAACATAAATTGCTTAAAAGCAAATTATAAGTTCTCTCTAGATAGTTCTTGAAATACGTATACTGCCTGGAGAAGCCTTAGCTGAATAATATAATTGCTGCTGAGAAAAAGAAATGTCAAAAGTAAACCAGCACTAAATTAATTGCAACATTGCTCAGATAAAGGGAAAATTAAATATCTATTCAAAATTTTGGAATGAGATAATACAGGAAAAGATTATCTCAAAAAGCCTTGACCATAAGAAATTTCAATTTGAAGTAATTATTCTGGAAATATATTTTGAGAGTTCTAGAAGGTTTACTTTAGAAGAGAAAATAAGGATTATTCATACATATTTACATATATATACACACAATATCATTCCATTAGGATTAACATCTAAATAGTGACAGATAAGGAGGGAGAGGGACACTGTCAGCCTGATTTTAAACCTCCCCTGCGTGCGCCGAGCCTATTTTGCCCTGGGCTGGCATAAAATTTGCCACATTGGCCGCACAGGAAATTTTTTGTATTGCGGTGATTAGCTAATAGCCTCATCTACATGTACTTTACATGTGATGAGCACTATTAGCTACGCACTCAATTGGACATGCATTTTGCATGGGCTAATCCCTGTTTTGCATTGGGGGTTATGGACGTGTGTCCAAAACGCGCATTGGGCCGCAGCGCATGGTATTGCATTGGCCTGATAGTTAGCAGACAGTACAACCAGCCAGTAGGACAACACTTCAGGGAACATTCTAGATTGGATTTCAGAAGTTTTGTGCAACAGATGAGACAAGATTTCTATTTTTCTTTGGTTAAAGCAAGGCATAGTAGGGTTCTAGATTAAGATCCAGAAAACCTGAGGACCCAGAGGCAGGGTGAAAAAGACTTCCTAGCTACTGAAAAAGTACCTGCTAACAGCGCTCTTTAGCTCCAAATGCCAGCTGCAGTGGGGAATTGAAACAATGCCCCCTAGTATTGTTACCAAGCTACAAACTAACTCAGTGGTTGGTCAACCTTCCATATACCAAGAGCTAAGAAATCAGGATGCACAGTACCAAAGAGCCTCATGTTTTCAAAAGATGAAGGGTTGTGGGGGTAGGCCCCACCCTTCTAACAGTATCTCTCCCTCTCTCTATCCCGACACCAATCTCTTTTTCAATCTCTCTATCCTGTACCCATCAGTCCTTGTCAATCTTATTCTGCTCCCACTAGCCTCTCTCTTATTTTTCAATATATTTATAAATGATCTGGAAAGAAAAACGACGAGTGAGATAATCAAATTTGCAGATGATACAAAATTGTTCAGAGTAGTTAAATCACAAGCAGATTGTGATAAATTGCAGGAAGACCTTGTGAGACTGGAAAATTGGGCATCCAAATGGCAGATGAAATTTAATGTGGATAAGTGCAAGGTGATGCATATAGGGAAAAATAACCTATGCTATAATTACACAACTAATCCAGAGTGACTGGAAATCAAAAGTTTGCAGATATGGAGAGCAAGGGATTTTTTTTATCCTTATTAGTTTCAATAATTAAGTGTTATTGTTGGGATTCATGGACCCTTGAGCCGGCTGCGACAGATGTTGGCCCACTGTGAGAAGGCCCACCGTGGAGGTCGGAGCCGGGAGGCGGCACAACGCAGGAGACCAGAAGAATCTTCACCACTGGAAGCCCGAGGTCCCTCCAGGAGGAGCCCGTGAGGACCCGAGCCGCTTGGACTTACGTACGATCTCCTGCGGGCGGGAAGCTGAAGAGGAGTCCCGGAGTCGTGAAGAGAGGAGGCACCGAGGTCAGGAAGCCTACAGGAGCTTCACCACTGGAAGCCCATGGTCTCCCCGGGAGGAGCCCATGTGGACCTGAGCCACTTGGACTTAGGCGGGGCCTCTTGAAGCAGCAGAGCCGGATACCTGGTGTGAGCCTGAAGACAGAAGCCAGAGGACGAGCCGAAGTCAAAAGCAGCAACTAGTAACTCTGGGAAGAGTAAACCTCATTGCAAGGCAAGGTATGTGCCTAGCTGCAGGGTTTAAATACCCCTGCAGCGTCTGACGTCATCTGGAGTCTGTCCTGCATCTTCCCGCACTGGCCCCTTTAAATCTCGAGCCCTCCCGCGCGTGCGTGCCTAGGGGGCGGGGCCAGATGCGGCGGATCGACGGCATCTCCCTTGACGAGGGAGCGCCGCGGCAGAGGCTAGGATGGGCCTTGCCAGATGGAAAGGCATTTCAGCGGCCCGGGCCGGCCCCAAGGTAGGTGGAGGGACCGGGGCACGGCCTGGGACCGTAACAGTTATTTGATGTGTCTACTTTTGAAAACTTTTATTCCCAATGAGTTTTAAATTCTTGGATGTTATTCTGCTGATCAGCTGTTTTAAAATATATACAGGTTAATTTTAAAATGAACGCACATGCGCCCATATACTTGCACATTGGCGCATGAGTAGAGATACGCTGAAATTTTAAATCATGCGCGCACTTTAAAATACATCTACTACACGTAAGTATGGTAATTTTAAGAGGTTACTTGAGCAAACCTATTGTATGTATCTTACATAGTACTTTGCCGGCTTTAACACGTGTATGTAAGTGGATTTTTAAAGCATGCTTGCAAGAGGGACATTCCCAGTTTTTACAAATAGTCTACCAATTTGCCCAGTCAATCTTGAGGTCTTCCAGACTCCTCTGTTTCTTCATCCTGTATGCCCCCCAGTTGATCCAGAGTCTCACCCTGTCATGTAAGCCCTAAAACACAAGATCTGCAGACTTGCTCCTCATCAGGAATAGCAGTAACCTTAAGTGGCTAACAAGCTGACACGTACTGAGAAAGATATAGAACTGGTAGAAATATTAAACAAATACTTCAGATCAGTGTTCACTAAAAAAGGTCCTTGAGATGAACCATTGCTGATTGACAAGCCCATGGATGGAAGTGGGTAGATTCAACCTTGTTTATAGAAGAGAATGTATGGGAAGAGCTAGAAAAACTGAAAGTGGACAAAGCAGTGGGGCTGGATGAGGTACATCCCAGGATACTAAGGGAGCTCACAGATGTGCTGGTGGGTCCACTGAAAGAATTGTTCAATAGATCCTTGGAAATGGGCGAAGTGCCATGTGATTGGAGAAGAGCAGTGGTGATCCCACTTCACAAGTATGATAGCAGAAAGGAGGCTGGAAACTACAGGCTGGTTAGTCTTACCTCAGTTGTGGAAAATTTAATGGAAATTTTGCTGAAGGAAAGGGTAGTGAACTATCTACAAACCAGTAGGTTGCTGGACTCAAGGCAGCATGGATTCACCAGGGGAAGGTCCTATTAGACAAATCAGATTGATTTTTTTTGATTGGGTGACTAGAGAATTGGATCAAGGAAGAGCATTCAATGTGATTTACTGGGATTTCAGCAAAGCTTTTGATACAGTTCTACATAGGAAACTCATGAATAAAATGAGAAGCTTGGGAATGGGTGCCAAGATGGTGGAGTGGATTACAAACTGGTTGATTGACAGAAGAATGTAATGGTAAATGGAACCTATCCTGAAGAGAGAATGCCACAAGGATCGGTTTTGGGAACGATTCTGTTAAATATCTTTGTGAGCGACATTGCAGAAGGAATAGTGGTAGTTTGTCTATTTGTGGATGATAGTGGACACGCTAGAAGTAGTAGAGAGAATGAAAAGTGATTTAAGTGTGGCTGGACCCTCTAGTCTGCCATTAAATATCCATAGTTCCATTTCTTTTGCCTAAACAACTTTAGAGCTATCCATCCCCCTCATCCTCCTCCCACTGAGGAGAGCTGGGATTGGTTACTCATGCCCTATATAACCAGCCATTTTGTGCTACCAAGAAGATGGATGCCTCTCATATTAATTCTTTTGATTTTTACAGGATACTATTCTGCAGCCATAATAAATCTTTGTCCTAATGAATAATAAATGTAGATGTTCTGTCACACTTTATGTGATAGAAGGAAGATGGAGGTTGGAGAAAAGATGAGATTTTGAAATAGTTGTTAAACATTTCAGAGTATTTAATATTCCCCTCCTGGGAATATCCAGTGTGAATAAGTGAACTTCATCTGACTTTTGCTGGCAGAAATGGAACTAAAGGGGAGCATGTAAATTGGGTCTTTATTATTGTTTCTTGCAGTTCTATGGATGGTGAGAGAATCCACTTCAACCCAATCGGTGATGGCAGCATCTTCTGGTTGCCAGTAGTGACAGTGTTGGCTTTCATGCCAATTAACTTTGTTATTCAATTTACAGGAAGAATGAGCCCGAATGGATTATGTACATGTTTTGATGTGTATTTTCTATGTGTCTTGGGTTTAAAGTAAGATTTTCATATCTTTAGATTATGTTGGCCATAGTCTCCCCCAGGATAGCATGCACTGTGGTGGTAAGATATAATATTACACCCTCTTATTATTATGTGCATTTTATGATTTATACCTAGAAAAAAAACTGTTATTGAGTAAAGGTTCTTTCTCTTAGTATAAATGTTTTGTCGGGGGGGGGGGGGGGGGGGGAGAGCATTGCTGAACCCTCCAGTTTGTCACTAAATATCCATAGTTCCTTTTCATTTGCCTAAACAACTTTAGAGCTATCCACCCCCTCACCCTCCTCCCACTGAGGAGTGCTGGGATTGGTTACTCATGCTTTATATAAGCAGCCATTTTGTGACTAAGTGTGCGGCTAGTTTCATTTTAGAGCAGACACCAAAGCAGCAAGATGTAGAATTTTTTCCTCCCTGCTGAGGCCTCCTGCCTCATCAGGTTTCCCCTTATTTTGTAGGGGATTGGTTTTTGTGCACAACATGCCAGAGGATCTCTAAGTATTTCGTCCAGTAAGATAGATTTTTGCCAGATTTCCTTTGGGGCAAAAGGGCTCTCAATCCAGAGGACTGAAAATCCATGATAACCACTCTACTCCCTAGGTGGGCAAGACCAGTGACAGATCTTTCTGAGTGAGATATTTGATGGCTGAAATGTATCCTATTTTTTCAAGAAGGAAAATACACTTTTTTGTTGTGAAAAGGTTTTAAGCTACCCCTCTTCACTGGGAGCCAGGTTTGCCCCCAAAAGCCTTTTCAACCCATAGCAGCTTAAAAGAGTCAAGGAAGAGCGAGGAGACCCCATCCTTATTTCCATTAATTTGGACCCAGGACTGGATGTTCAGGAAGATGATGGACTATAAGGTAGGATTTTTGCTAGGCTAAAAGGGGATCCCTGACCTAGGAATTCCCAGATAAGCTGCTGGGAGATCTTTCAAGTCTATCCAGTAACAAGCGGTAGGAAGAGCTGCGTTAGTGCCCGGCGCACCCGCGGGTTGCCGCACGCACAGTGCAGCTCACCTACCGCTCGATCCTGTATGTAAATAGCTTGCAAATGCAAGCTGCGTCTAAGAAGGGTCCGTGAAGCGTTAGGCCCGCGCAACCCATTTTACTGTATAGAGCGCCTATACAGTATCCTGGGTGTGCGGGCCTAACGCTTCACGGCCACGTGGTATCTGTCATTTCAAATGACATTTGAAATGACAGATACCCCTCTCTCCTCCTCCCGAAGCAGAGCACGAAAAGCAGCCTTGCTCCGGGAGGAGGGAAGAAGGGACTGGCAGTACGAAGCGACTTACTTTTTGCAGCCCCCTCCGGACATCGGACGACCTCTCCTGCCTCCAGCTGCTCGCGAAGATGGACGCCTGCACGGCCGCTGAAGATGTGACGTCACGACGTTTGGCGTCACGGCATGTGAATTCACGTCTTCAGCGGCCGTGCAGGCGTCCATCTTCGCGAGCAGCTGGAGGCAGGAGAGGTCGTCCGATGTCCGGAGGGGGGCTGCAAAAGGTAAGTCGCTTCGTCGCTTTACACTGCCAGTCCCTTCTTCCCTCCTCCCGGAGCAAGGCTGCTTCCCCTTGCTCCGGGAGGAGGGAAGAAGGGACTGGCAGTGTAAAGCGACGAAGCGACTTACCTTTTGCAGCCCCCCTCCGGACATCGGACGACCTCTCCTGCCTCCAGCTGCTCGCGAAGATGGACGCCTGCACGGCCACTGAAGACGTGCTACAACCCAAGAAAGAAATCTAGGTGTCATAGTGGATAACACATTGAAATCGTCAGTTCAGTGTGCTGTGGCAGTCAAAAAAGCAAACAGAATGTTGGGAATTATTAGAAAGGGAATGGTGAATAAAACGGAAAATGTCATAATGCCTCTGTATCGCTCCATGGTGAGACCGCACCTTGAATACTGTGTACAGTTCTGGTCGCCGCATCTCAAAAAAGATATAATTGCAATGGAGAAGGTACAGAGAAGGGCAACCAAAATGATAAGGGGAATGGAACAGCTTCCCTACGAGGAAAGACTAAAGAGGTTAGGACTTTTCAGCTTGGAGAAGAGACGACTGAGGGGGGATATGATAGAGGTGTTTAAAATCATGAGAGGTCTAGAACGGGTAGATGTGAATCGGTTATTTACTCTTTCGGATAGTAGAAAGACTAGGGGGCACTCCATGAAGTTAGCATGGGGCACATTTAAAACTAATCGGAGAAAGTTCTTTTTTACTCAACGCACAATTAAACTCTGGAATTTGTTGCCAGAGGATGTGGTTAGTGCAGTTAGTATAGCTGTGTTTAAAAAAGGATTGGATAAGTTCTTGGAGGAGAAGTCCATTACCTGCTATTAATTAAGTTGACTTAGAAAATAGCCACTGCTATTACTAGCAATGGTAACATGGAATAGACTTAGTTTTTGGGTACTTGCCAGGTTCCTATGACCTGGATTGGCCACTGTTGGAAACAGGATGCTGGGCTTGATGGACCCTTGGTCTGACCCAGGATGGCATTTTCTTATGTTCTTATGTTCTTAAGGGCAGGGCCAGTGCAAGGATATTGGGCACCCTAGGCGACCCTTGCGCTGCCCCCTCCCCCGGTCGTGCCCCCCCCCACCTGTTTCTCTTTGCTGCGAGCGGGATAGGCCCCGTTTGCGGCACCACGTGGCTGCTCTTCGGCGCCCCCTACGGCTCGGCACCCTAGGCGACTGCCGAAGTTTGCCTAATGGATGCGACGGCGCTGCACAAGGGACACATTAAAATTCTTACTATCTGGGTCATAGATGAGAGTCTCCCCCATAGAAAGAATCCCCCCCACCAGGGATCATGAGTCAAATTGGGAGGTAGTCAGCTAGCCGGAGCAGCCCTGAAGTTGGCACCACAGCAGTGCATGCAAATATAATATACATGTTGAGGTATTTTTACCTCAGAAGTATTTTAAATGTCCTTTTTCACGTAAAATCTATCATATATGCAGAAATTTTAATAGTGTGTGGAGGGAAGGCTGGGAGGGAGTGCTGGGTGGGAGGTGCAAGACTCTAGGGTACCTAATACCTTTGCACTGGCCCTAAATCATCCACAGGCCCGCTCATTGTTTCCAGGGAGACTCACAACAACCGAAAGGAGTCCTGGAGGTAAGCATTCCTTTGCACGTATCTGTCGGATTGAATAATTTTAAGTATCAGTCCAGCACACACAATAGAAGCAATTGTGTGTGATAATAAAGAGACCTTTGATAGTGACAAACATACAGGGATAGAAAACATTCCGATGTTACAAACATGAATAGGATCTGTATAAAAGGTGTTTTTCTTTCCACATCACACTGGAAATACCAAGCTGCAAAGCTGGACACTGGCAGTCTGGATCTTGAATATGCCACAGAAGTCTTCATCCTGGGAATTATGGAATGCTCCTTGTTTTCCCAACCATTTTCCTCGCTCCCTAGGCACTCCTCAGCTGCTGCACAAGACCTGTCCCCTGCATAGCATGTAACTCTTTTCACTCCCCAGATCAGGGGTAGGAAACTCCAGTCCTCAAATGCTGCCAATAAGACTGGTTTTCAGGGTATCCACAATGACTATCATGAGATATATTTGCATGTACTGTTTCCACAATATGCAAATATATCCATACATATTCATTGTGGATATCGTGAAAACCAGACCTGATTGTGGCACTTGAGAACCAGATTTGCCTATCCCTGCCCTAGATAATGGATGAGGGTGGGATATGAGTCCAAGGGGGGATACCTCCTAACACAGGCATTAGATATGGAGGTTGAAGTGAGCCCCCACATTCCCCAGGTGAGAGACAGACCCTCTCCTCCTGCTTCGCCTGAGTCACTCTAAGGAGGTGGACAGTGTCCTAGAGTTCCTGTGAGGCAGTCAGCCCTACAGCAGAATCTGTAGCTGTTGTTGGATACAGAAAGTTGGGTATAAAAATTTTATACATACATGTTTGCAGGTTTATCTTGAACATAGAGTGGCAAACAATCATTTTCCTATAAATGAAGAACTATCAAAATATATGCATCATCATTTTTTTTTAATTTATTGAATTTTACATCTTTCAATGTATCCACTTTTGTGAAGAAACATGGCATTGAGTACACAAAGAAAATTCACAATAGCTAAGAACAGCCAACACCCTTTAGACCACCATAAATCACCAAAACTAAAAAAAAGGAATAGCAATGGCTTAACTTACAAGGCATACGCCTTCCAATAAAGGATGATTTTTAAACTCAAATGTTACTGGCTTGAATCAAAATCTTCTTAGAGTCTATAAAGCTTTTAAGCTGGTGCAAATTTCTGGTGCAAAGAATACATATGTTTCTCTATTATATTTAACAATGCATTTGCATGGGAATCTTAGGAAGAAGGTTGCTCCAATAGCCAGGGCATCCTGATGCAAGGCCAGGAAACCCTTCTCCCCTGAGTTGTTTTAGTTAAATCAGGAAATATCCTGATTTTTTGCCCCATGAACAATGCGTTTGATTTCTTTAAATGATTCTTCATAACAATATTGAGATCTTTTTCAATGAATAGAGATATCAGCAAGGTAGCTCGCTCAGATATTTCAAAATTAGATGATTCTAAATATTCAGATAAATTATCTGTATCAACAGGATAAATCTGAACCCGGGGCACTGGTGTAAGAAGTTAAAAAATATACCTTATCCGGGGGGAGGGGGGAGCCGATTTATTTGTAAATTCCAAACTTTCTAGGAAATATCTTCTAATGGTAACTTGAGGAATCTCTCCCAAAACCCTAGGAAAATTCACTACTCGCAAATTCAAATATCTTAAGGAGTTTTCAATAAATTCCACTTTCCTGTTTAAAGCTGAACAGTCTTGAATAATCGTAGACTGAACATTTTTAACATGTTATATTTCTTCTTCCCTATTCTTGAATTTATCAGAAATTTCCTGTCTGTTCACATCATTATTTT
This sequence comes from Rhinatrema bivittatum, assembly GCF_901001135.1. Lineage (NCBI taxonomy): Eukaryota > Metazoa > Chordata > Amphibia > Gymnophiona > Rhinatrematidae > Rhinatrema > Rhinatrema bivittatum. The sequence continues at coordinate 692,788,779 of NC_042615.1, forward strand.
TAACCATATTATCCTCTTGCAGTGTTAACAAATTAATCTTTGACAAGTAGCCTGAGAAAGCTTTCCCCAAAGAAGACATCAAGTCTAAGGTGACTACCGAAGGTTTTTCCAAACATACCGGTAATCCATTAGTTGAAACATTCAGTGCGGGTAAACATCCACCTCCCTTCTCAGCCTGATTTAACGGAGCGGCCGGTGCAGTTGAAATAGCATTGTGCCTTGCTTGGGGGCTCGAGATGGAGTCTGAGGAGACGGCCTGTGTCCTGGCAGAGTCGTGTGGTGTGGGAGGTGCTTGCCCCGTGGTTGCAATGTTGGGCCCAATCTTAGCAGCACGCGGGGCGGTGAGAGCTGGGTCAGTTCGCGGGTTCCGTTCCAGATCGTGTTCTCGTGGGGGAGGTGTAGCTAGGGGAGCTGTACTGGAGAGTGCTGCGGCTGGTGGTGTGTTTTCTCTCACGGCAGAGCAGTCCGGCAGATCTGTTGGTGGTCCTGGAGCACAATCTAGCGCGGCTGTGCCTGCAGCGCTGGTGATTTCGATGGGGCAAGGATTTCAGGGTCCTGCTCCTGGCTGGCTTAGTGCTGAAAACCAGGGCAGACTGGGGGAGTTGGGGCTGCCTGGCTTCGGTGGGCTGTGATCTGATTGGATGGGGCCATCTCGGCCTGCCCCTGCTATGTGGTGGGGTGAGGGGCAACCGATATCATTTGGGGACCCAACGTCTGAGTGGGGGGTGGCCCATGGGCAGTTGGCATGGGTTTTTGGAGTTTTCTAGGCCTCTGGGTCCTGCAGAGGACAGAATGGTCTCTAATCCGGCAGGAAGGTCGCCTTCTTTAGGGAGGGCATCTTGGGGGGCCCTTCCTGTGGGTGGCCATGGGGAATGGAAGGCTATGGTCCTTCCGCGGGTGTCCCTAGTGCTGGGGGATGGCGGACGATGCATAGCGGGACTCCTGCCTGGGGTGCATCTGCTGCCACAGCACGGGGATCAGAAAAGGTTTGGGGCTTGGCTGCGGGTATTGTGCCTCCTCCTGCGGTTGCCTTTGTTTCTTCTCAGGAAGTTCCGGTTTCAGGAACTGAGGATGAGCCTAGTACATCGCGGCACGGAGATTGGAGTAATGTTCCAACCTCTGCAGAATGTCAGATGCGGGATATCCGAGCTGGCGACGCAGGCCCACCAATGGCGGATCCGTCCCATCTGGGTGAGTGTTTTCATTCTTGGTGGTGGATCCCGTAGGGAGCCTAGTTCCCAGAGTGCTCCCATTGAGGGGGATGGTACAACTGGGGGGGGGGGGGGGGGGGCGCTCGACCGTGGGACGGATGAGGTAGGTGAATGGAGTGTTGCACCCGTCGAGGCCAAGAAAAAGGAAAAGTCCAAGCACAAGAAGGGGCGGGCTAGATCGAGTACTTTGGAGTCCTCATCTTCTTCGTCATCTTCATCTTCTTCATCCGACTCCTTGGTGTCGTCGGTGACCGGATCCAAGGTCAAGAATCCTAATAGGGGTACCCCTGCACTGGTCGCCTTTTCGGAACTCTGGGAGGAGGTACTGAGAATCTCTTCGCAAGAAGATATGCCATCGTAAGTTCATCGATATATTTCAGCTTTTGGAAGGTCTTCGTGGCAAGAGGAAGGAGAAGAAGAAGCGAGGGAGAGTTGAGCGTTTTCCTGGATCACAGAAAAAAGTATCACTCAACGTGCACAACTGGATTCGGTCCTTTTTGCGTTTGGCAAGCGTGATTGGCCAACGGGATCCGTCACAATATGGTCCATTATTGTCTTACGCGGATGCTATTTTAGCAGCGAGTAAGGAGTATGAGGGCTGGTCGTGGTTGAACTACGACGAGCGTTTTAGAGACCATATGGAAGAAAACAAGTTCATGTCCTGGGGCACTCAGGACATCGGCCTCTGGTTGACGTAGATGAATTCCAAAACATATTCTGCTGCCCCTGGGTCATGGCTGAATCAAGGCGCTGGTTTCAATTGGCCTTTTCGTCAGGGACTCCCCGCGAGTGATGCGGGTAAATCTGGACAAGGAACTAGCGACGTCTGTTGGCGTTTAAATCGCTCCAAGTGCATTTTCCCGGACTGCAAATTCAGACATGTGTGCTCCAACTGTGGTGCGGGTCACCCCGTCTCTCGGTGCATCATACGTTTGGGCAACGGACCTAGTTCCACTCCTAGCCCAAAAGGCTCGACCAAGTGAAGTGGTTAGCAGGGCAGTCTCTCCTATTCAGGTTGCATCGTTGTTACCGTGGTTATGGATTTATCCTTTGGGAGAGGTGGCTATGTTGTTAACTTAGGGATTTACAGATGTTTTTCATATCCCTTGTACAGGTGTGGGTCCGATTGGGGGGGGGGGGTGAAAATTGTCCGTCAGTCAAAAGGATGCTTAATGTGGTGAGGGACAAGTTGCAGAATGAAATTGAGTTGGGCAGGATTGCTGGTCCTTTTGTTTCTTCCCCATTTTCGAATTTGGTGTTCTCGCCGCTGGCAATTGTGTCAAAAAAGGAGCCGGAAAGTAAGGCTAATTTATAATCTTTCTTTTCCGGAGGGTAAGTCGGTTAATGACTTTATTCCTAGGGTGTTGTGTATTGTTCGTTATGCCTCATTTGACTCGGCAGTGCGCATGATTAAAAGATGTGGACAGGGAATTTGATGGCTAAGGTCGACATAGAATCTGCATTCCGCTTGTTGGCCAGTCACCCTAATAGCTTTCATTTACTCGGTTTTCGCTTTAATCAGGCGTTTTATTTCGACAAATGTATGCCTATGGGTTGTTCAATCGCTTGCGCTTATTTTGAGGCCTTCAGTACGTTTATTCACTGGGTGGTGGCGAGGCTCTCTGGATCTGGGAATATTGTTCAATACCTGGATGATTTTTTGTTTGTAGGCAAGGCAGGCTCGGACGATTGCTCCAGTCTTTTGTGTTGCTTTCATGAGGTCTCCGACACGTTTGATATTCCCTTGGCTTCAGGTAAAACAGAAGGTCCGTGTACTAAGTTAGTATTTTGGGGGATTGAAGTGGATTCGGTTGCTATGGTCTCGTGTCTTCCCACAGAAAAAGTTGAGCGGATACGGGTTTTGGTACGCATGGCTTTCTGCTGTAGTTGCAATCATTGGTCGGCAGTCTTAATTTTGCTTGCAGAGTGATCCCTATGGGCAGTGTATTTTTGCATAGGTTGTCGTATGCCATGTCCGGTGTTATGAAGCGTCATCACCACATTCCGCGAAGCTTCGTGAGGACTTGTATAATTGGACTTGTGAAATTTGGGACAGGTTTTTACTAGATTTTAATGGTGATGCTCTCTGGCAGTCTGATCCCTTGTCAAATCAGGACCTTGACCTGTTTACGGATGCAGCCGGTTCGGGTGGTTTTGGTGCATACTTTCAGGGTTCTTGGTGTGTGGCTGGTTGGCCTGAGGCCTGGGTGTCGTCAGGTGTCTCAAAAAATATCACGTTTCTGGTATTGTTTCCGATTGTGGTGGTAGTCCACATGTGGGGCTCGCATTTACAAGGTAAGAGAGTAGTCTTCTGTTGTGATAATCTGGGCAGGGTGGATGTTATTAACAAAAGAGTTGCTAAGTGCCTCATGATTTCCAAATTGTTGCGGAACTTTATAATCCAATGTATGTTATTAAATGAGACTCTATGGGCCCGTTATGTTCCTGGTGTCGCTAATGGTGTGGCTGTCTCTCTTTCTCGTTGCAAGTGGAAGTTGTTTTGAGAGCTTGCCCCGGATATGGATCCATGTGGAGCTTTGGTGCCGGCTTTCCTCTGGAAATTTGGTTCCCTGAAACCTGGAATTTGCTGCGAGCGTCATTAGCTCCTACCACATGGAAATGTTACGTAGTCAGCACCCATAAGGTGGTGTCGTTTCTGTTTTCTTTGGGATGGGCGTGGGGTCCCGTTTCAGACGTAGTCTTACTATGTTTTTTAGAACAGGCTAGACTTCAGGAATGCTCCAAGGCAGCAGTAAGTAGGCAGCTGTTTGGAAGGGACAGGGTCCATCTATCCTTCATAGGTTTGGATCTCTTCGTTAATTCAATTCAGGAGGCTTTGGAGGAGCTTGTTTCCTCACTAACTAGGGCTGCATCTTTGGGGGTCACAGAATATTTCATATCTGTGTCTATGGCGGATGGCCCGAGCCGCCACAGTTCATATTTTCTATGTGTTAAGCTTCATTCTGGTTACATTTTGGATTGGCAGACAACTGGGTGCAGTTGTCTAGTACAATGGTTCTCAACCTTTTTCTGACAGATGGTTCTCACATGCGTGACACACTGAACACATGATCGTCACGGGGCTAAATGTAAACATATATTCTGTATCTACAGGATCCACCCTGACCCCCCAACAATGGCTACAGAACAGAACTAGGACATTCCCCGTTCAATTTACCATACAAAAAAAATATTTCTGGTGTCAACTCAGTAACAGCAACATAAACACTCTTGCCTACCAGGTGCAATAGCCCTCCTTATGAAAAAACAGTAATTTACCACCAATGCATGTTCTATTGAGAAAACACAACAAATAATATTGATACAAATGCCTACATGCTAGTAAAATACTTCACCTCGGTCACATACAAAGAATTGACCTTCACCAAATACAGAAAGACCACAAATTACAAATATGGAAACAGAAACTGGAATGGAAACCCAAAAAAGCCACTCTACATTCTGTGCAAAACAGAAATATAGCACCTAACAGACTTTCAAGATCTGCAATAATGTACACAAACTAATGCTCACAAAGTTACACCTGCATTATGGAACTAAAACAGCAACAATCCTACCTATGAAAAGGCAGCACTGCAAAAATTACACCAGGCCCTACACACCAATACACCTCCTATTAGAAAAACAGAACAAGCCAAGCTGTTATAGATCCCTACACAGAAACTACAAGCTCGCAGAACACCCTTAGCTGGGTCACACACGCAGAACACAGACAGACCCTCACAGACAAAAGTGTTCCGTGATTGGGCTCCATTCTGATGATGTCACCCATGTGTGAGGACTACCATCCTGCTTGTCCTGTGAGAATAGAATAACATCCAAACATTACAAATTTTCAAAATTAATAAAAATTCACCAAACACCAATAAAATATTTCTAACAGCAGACACATCACATAATACCCAATAATTAAAATGGCAACCAAAAAAGATAAACTTAAAAAGCCACCTTTACTTACCCTCTCCAGTAATTCTCCTACTCCTTTCCCTTGTAGGCCAATAGCACATACCAGAATCAGCAAGGGCTGCTGAAGCTATGTCCTCACACTCTTCTTCCTTAGGGCCCATGACTAGTCTATCTCACACACACACACACACACACACACATACTTTCTCTCACATACACACACCAGTCACCTCCCTGACCAATCTCTTTCTCTCTCTCACACACACATGCCAGTCATCTCCCCGACCAACATCTTTCTCTCCCTCAAACACACACACCAGTCACCTCCCTGACCAATGTCTCTTTCTCACACACACACCAGTCACCTTCCTGACCAATCTCTCTTTCTCTCTCACACACACACACCAGTCACCTCTCTGAACAATTTCTCTCTCACACCAGTCATGTCCCTGACCAATCTCTTTCTCTCACATACACCAGTGACTGTCCTGAGCAGTCTCTTACTCTCACAAGTTTTCTCTCTTACTTACACACACATTCTCTTATACACTTACACACATGCTGGCTCACTCTCTCTGTCTCACTCACTCACCCCCAGCACAAATGGCAGCTACCGCACAAGGTAGCCGGTATGCTGTTATTAAAAGCAGAGTCCTGACAGGCTGGAAACTGCAGCAAGAGTGACCTCCCCCACCCCGCAACGGCAAGAAGGCAGCACTCAGCTGTTTGCTTGTGCTGCTATCACGGCACAGAGCAGTCAGCCGTGAATGTAATTCTATGCTTTTACTTCTCCCCACCCCAGCCTTTTATTTTTTTGCAGTTTATTATTATTTTTATATTTTCTTGCTGGGGTTATGCTGGCGAGAGGAGAGGTCAGAGCCAGGGCAAGGGGGGGTGGGCAGCGGCACCTACTCCTGCAGCCCCTGGCAAAATGGCCAGGCTGCACCGATTTTCAGCTCTGGGTCCAGGCAACGAATGGGTGGATTTCCCCAACAGCTGCACAGCAGGAAATCCCACCGGCCACATTCTCAGCTGACTGCTCAGTGCCACGATGATCGCAGCACAGGCAAACTGCTGAGTATAACAGGGCCGGGGAGAGCCTTGGGATGCGATTTCTGCAGCAGCAGCATGCAAGCATGGCCTTTTCTTCTTCCTGTGTGCCCGGTAAACATCACTTCCTCTTCCGGGCCACAGGGATGGGAAGAAGAAAAGGTCACGGTCCTGTTGCCGGCTTCCACAAACCCTGCTGCCATTCCCCTCAGCGCTTGAATGTGCCAATAGCCTGGGCAGGAACGGCAGCAGTGTTTGTCTTGCTGAAGTGAAAGGGGGAAAAGAAAGCAGGTACGCGACACACTAATGTGCCGTGACACACCGGTTGAGAACTGCTGGTCTAGAACGGGCTTCTTGCTGGGTGGTGGCGGGGGTCCACTGGCTTGGCTCCTTGCTGGGAGGTGGCGGGGGTCGGAACTCTGTTCAAGGCTTGGAACTACTAGCCAGGCGGCTGGTGCTGACCGTCTTGCTGGGAGGTGGCGGATGGTCACTGGACGACGTTGCATAATGTTAATTACTGGGCTCAGGCATCCCATGTGTTTGTATTAAAGCTGCAGCCCTGTTAAACCCAACGTGTTGCCTGTGTCTTATTTGAATTGTAAAAGGGAGGATGTGAGCGAGTGACGTCCTGGCTGCCTATATTATGACCATAACATCTGGGAAGAAATAGCAGAGAAAAGAATGAGATGGTGGCAGTCAGTTCCACAAAGGTATCCAGATTAGTGAAGACTGAACATGCTGGCCGAACTGAGGCAAACCATTTCATGAAGGCTCAACCTGCTAAAGAAATTGTATTAGCAATGTTTGCAGTAGCTGTAATAAGACCTGTTTATCTCTCATTGGCCTTTTTACTCAAAAAGGATGCTGTTTACAAGTCAAATAATGAAATACACATTCCATTGTCTGTTTAGACAAACTGAGACCTATAAAAACTGTGAGATGCCAGGTAATAAAGACAAAGTGACTCATTGTGAATGAATTCACAGCAGGTTTAAGGGCAATTGACAGATAACAGAAAAAAAGAGCAAAGTCCACAGTTACACTAATGTGCATTTGTTCTGCTTCCGGGAATAATGGCTTGAGTATATGCTACGAGAATGTTAAAATGGGGGGGGGGAAAGGCAATCTGTGGGAAAGGACAAAGGAGAACTCAAATCAAAGGAGTAATGCACTGATGCAGCAGCCAGAAAAAGGTTTTAGAAAAAGCTGAATGTGCATAAGGATAATGCCAGGAGGAGACTCTAACCTGCGCTGTAAGCCAGATAGTGGTTAGAAGCATCCCTGGACCTGGCAAGGTTACAAGAAAAGCTTTAGGTAAGAATGAACTGATCTTGACAGAGGTTTCTCCAGTAAATTTGGCACACGTTTTCCATCTAAGGAGTGCCTGGCTATTTTATTTTTTGTGCCACTTGTTCCTTAGCCAAATTTATTATGCAACAAGCATACAAAAAAACCCTGTTTCTTTCTGTTTATATTTCCCTTTGTCTCCTGCAGGAACTTGTTCTAAACCTGTTCTTTTTCTTTTTTTGTGTGACCTGCTGCCAAGTTTACAGTATCAGAGAACCTCCAGTGGTTAGGAGATGCTACTGAATAGGTTTCACCAGCAGGGCCGGAGGAAGCACTAGGCGACCTACCAGGGGCACCAGCTGCGATGAGCGACTCTTCCATCTCACATGACCCGACTCGGGGTGGGCACCAGGTTACCGCATGGCTGACTGTCAGTGCCTGCGCTGTGAGGGAGAGAAACGCGTTGGCCAGTGCCAGGAGAGGAGAGACGCACGCGCATTCATCTCTCGCAGTTATCATTCAGCCAACGGTAGTAGCTGCGGCTTCTGTCTTCCCTGGCGGAACACAATCCCCAGAGCACTTCCCGCCTTACCGGCACAAACCGAGGAAAGCCCGCGCTTCCTTGGAAATAATTGTCCCGCCTATCACCAACAGTCCACCACTTCCATTGGCCACACTAATAAACACATTCTGCCCATCTTGTGTGATCATTGGATAATGTGAACGTCTATCCGTTAGCTCTCCTCTGACTGGACTACGGGGCCTCCTATCAAACAGATTACCCACTCTGACTGGAGCTAGCTCGTGCCTGAGGTCCGAGCTTTCCCATTGGCCCCGGAAAGTATAACATGCACCTGCACCAAACCGCCTGGGGTTTCTTCCACTCTGATAGATTTCTGGTGGCCAATGGTTGTGAGTGTAGCACAAGCTCCTTAGCGCTAGATGCTGAGGTTGCTGCTTTAGCCTAGTAGTTTTGCATGCGTTATCCAAATAATGCGCAACATAGTAATGCAGCCCACAGGCACGTGCTCTGGTTCTGCTGTGCTAGTCCACATTGCCCTTGCTCACATTTCATTTCTAGCGTGGTGGAAGGATCCCGCAGATTTTGCTGCTGTTTCTCTTTTGTACCCCAGAGCTTTTCCAGGATCCTGCTGGCAGCTGCTGAGCTGCCACTACTGCCGGCTGAATGACAACTGCGAGTGGTGAGCGTGTGCGTTCCCCCACCCCCAGGTACGCGCCAGCGCTTCTTTCTCTCCTTCGCAGGCACTGACAGCTAGCCATGCGGTAATCTGATCTCCTCCCCCCTTCCCCTCACCTGCGGTGGCTCTCTCAGGCTGGACCTCCGCTCGCGCCGCTTCCCGCAGGGGCGGGGCGGCACGATGGAGGGGGGCAGAAGGTTCACCTAGGGCGCCTAATACCCATGCACTCGCCCTGTTTACCAGTACTGTGCCCTATCTCCTGAGCATTCATTGGGTAGAAAGTTCATCTTGCACAAATAAGTATAGGGGTGCTTCAGGGAATATACAGTAAATATCTCCTGAATGGTCCTCATTCATGTCTGTGATTCAGGCAGCAGGGGCCTAAAAGAGAGAAATCCTCCAGATTCCTCATCCACTCCTGTCTAGCTCTGCCACTGATTCTTCCTGTATTACCTTTGTGATGGTTTTTGGGCTTCATTTATAACAAATGCCTTTGAAATAGAAACAGACTAGAGGAAATCCCTGATAAATCAGGCTCATTGCAGGTAGAAATAAACTGGGAGGGATGGCTGATTTGGGGATCCCTGTATAAAATAATTTTAAGACCCCCTTGTGCTCCCTCCTCCTCCCTCCTTAGCTCTGATAAAGTCACTGCCTTTTCCCTGTCTTCTCTAGTGGATCAGTCTTGCCTCATCCAATCTCCTCTCCTCTCCAAGGCTCTCATTCACCACTGCTCTCTTTCTCCCCTTAAAGGCTTTGATCCACTGCAGTTTCCCCTCCCCCAGCTTCCACTTCCTCCTGGTAACCTCCTCTTCACAGCTATCACCCTCTGCTTCCTCTTGTTCCCAGCCAGTGTGGGCCAATGACACCTGTTCCCTCCTCCCTCCTCTCTCTGACAGTGCTGACTGCTGTTGCCTCCACTACAATCCTCTTCCTTTGATTCTCAGCTCCATTCAGACTTAGGGTTGTCAACTTTCAAAATCACAAACAAGCTGGGCTCCTCCTCCCCCCCCCCCCCCCCCCCACTTCTGCAGCAGCTCCTCTCCCATGGGCCTTTTCTTTTCAAAACAGGGCCAGTCGCATGATTAATTGTTGTGGTAGCGGCACCATTTTGGATGCCAGACCTCAGCTGCCTAACAATGGAGATTAAGCTCTTTCTGTTGCGCTTGTGGCTGCTCTTCGCCCTCGCTCCACCCTCTCTACCTCTGTGGCGACTCCCTCCGGGTCTGACGTCTCCATGCCGCTTCTCCCCGGCGTTCCCGGACCGGCTCGACGCTGTGGATCCGCCATGTTCCTGATGACGTAGGGTGCACGCGCTCTGAAGTATGTACCAGCAAGGGTGCGAACCTCAGGGGCGTCCCCCTGTATTGACGTCATCCGCTTCCAACATAATAGGTCTTCACCTGTGCTTACGATTTGAGTTAGCAAGGATTGATTGTGGGGATTCATCTGGACCCACTTCTCTCTACGCTACTCTGCCTCCTCGGACTTACCAGGGGTACTCGCTCCTTGGGGGCCTCGCTCTCTTTTCTTGGTTTCAGATTGCAAGACAGGAACCGGTACTCGCTCCTCGAGGGCCTATGTTCCTGAACACTCAGAAGACTCTCTATTGCCTGGAAGCGATCGCAGATACAGACATTTGTGAGTTACTATTTCAGATTGCATATAGGAACCGGTACTCGCTCCTCGAGGGCCCATGTTCCTAAACACGCTGAAGATTCTCTACTGTCTAGAAGCTATCACAGGTACAGACATTTGTGAGTTACTATTTCAGATTACATATAGGAACCGGCTCCCGCCGCGAGGGCTCATGTTCCTGAATACACTGAAGATTCTCTACTGCCTGGAAGCCATTACAGACAATTGTGAGTTGCCATCGCTCTCTCAGAGCTTTCCCTGGAACCAGGTACTCGCTTCTCGAGGGCCTAACTCTTTCCCGCTACTGAGCCTTCTTAAGAATCTATGTGAGTGTGTCATCTACTACTGGCTATGTATAGAGCATACCCTGTCTACTCACTATCTATAGTCTCTCTACAGCTCAGCAATCCTGGGATCGCAGTTCCAGTATCTGAAGGACTTCAGCCCTGCCGGGCACATCAGCTCACTACTGCCACCTCTGGTGGTTCTACAACCTGTCTAATAAAGAACTATCTGTGTCTGTCTCCATACCCAAGCCTAGCCGATTGTTCCTCTCAGGATATCCTCCTGGGAGCACTGTCATCTGCCATCGGCCCAAGGATTCACCTATTTACTACAGTGTGCTCACTCCTCCCACTTCAGGAGCTGAGCACAACAGACTGTTAACTCTCATCTGCTTGTCCCTCGCATCAGCATAGCAGGTGCTAACAGACTGCTAACTCCTCCCTTCTGGCGGAGCATATTATAACAGATTGCTAGCTCCTCCCCTCTGGAGGAGCAGATTATAACCGATTATAACACTTTCACAACTTGCTTCACTACAGAAGGCCTTAAAGAGAACACCAGAGACAAAACAACACTTTGTAACCTTCATACAAGAAATGTTGACCAATGGTTATGCAGAGCTAGCTCCACCTTTGAAAAAGGATGAAGAGTTTTGGTATCTACTTACATTTGGGGTGTATCACTCTCGGAAGCCAGGTCAGATTTGAATTGTATTTGACTCCAGTGCTCAATTCCAAGGGGTCTTACTTAACAATATACTCCTCTCTGGGCCTGATATGATCAACAGCCTGCTGGACGTCTTGATTTGCTTCAAGAAAGAGCCCATTGCCATAACAGCTGACATCCAGCAGATGTTCTATAGTTTTGTCGTACACCCAGAGTACAAAAACTGTCAAAGATTCCTGTGGAATCGCAACGATGACATTAACAAAGAGATTGTGATGTATAGAATGCGAGTCCATGTCTTTGATAATAGTCCATCGCCTGCAGTGGCCACCTATGGGCTCTAAAGGACAGCCCAAGAAGGAGAAAAGGAGTATGGCACAGATGCCAGATAGTTTGTAGAAAGAGACTTTTATGAGGACGATAGATTGAAGTCCTTATCCACTGAAAAGGAAGCCACTGATTTGTTAAGAAGAACACAAGCAATGCTAGCAGAGGCCAACTTGAGACTCCACAAAATAGCCTTCAACAGTGCTGAAGTGATAGCAGCATTTCCTTCACAGGACCATGCAAAAGATCTAAAGAATTTAGATCTGAGAGTAGACACACCACCATTTCAGCATAGCCTCAGCTTAAGCGAGATGTCTTTACTTTCCAAGTCTCAACACAAAAGAAGCCATACACTCGTCGAGGTGTCTTGTCCACAGAGAACAGTCACTGCGATCCACTGGGATTTGTGACTCGGGTCACTATACAAGGCAGATCTCTGCTATGAGAACTTTCATTAAGTACAGAAGAGTGGGATGCTCCATTGCCTACATAACTGAGACAAGAATGAGAAAGTTGGAAACTCTTGAGCAATTCCAAATTCCACATATGTACATACATTTTTATACCATTTAGTGTTGCCTGCTGCAAACAGCTTTGCATCTTCTCAGACGAATCTGTAAAAGCAATAGTCGCAATGGCCTACTTGAAAGTAACAGATGCAGATGGAACATCTCAAGTGGGATTCATCTTCGGCAAGGCCAAGTTGGCACCACAAACAAATCACACCATTCCATGTCTAGAGTTGTGTGGAGCAGTATTAGCAGTAGAAGTGGCAGAGTTGATAAATGGATATTCAGTAGATATAGTCAACTTCTACAGTGACAGTAAAGTAGCACTGGACTACATCCAAAACCAGACCAGGAGATTTTAAGTATATGTCAGTAACAGAGTTGAGCATATACAAAAATCAACACATCCAGAACAATGACATTATGTGCCTACTGGTAAACAATGTGGGTGAAATTTATCTACACTCTCAACAGCAAATATTGTAACACACACATATACAAGAAAGTGTATAAACTTTATTGTTACAAATTAACTTGACAAAATACCATAAAATGTGTTGATGGCTTGACAACACTCACTCTTATACACATCCACACACATACCCATTCATTCTATACATTAAAACAATAGTGCAATCCTCATTATTGAACAACTTTGTTGCACCAACTCACAAGTGACTTCAAATTAGTTCAAGCATATATCAGTATGCTAATGGCTAATATGCCATTTACAGCACTTAAAGAACAATTTCTATGTCTTATAGCATTCTATTTTTCCCTGATCAAACTTCAGGGAGCTTCTTTGAGCTTGTGGACCCTGATTCTGATGCAGAAGTTTGTCCAGGAAAGACTTCTCCTGTTATTTTTTAGAGTAATCTGGGAGCTCATCGCGCCTCACTCTTCTCAACATGGGTAGCATTAAGGAGAGCCATAGCAGCAGGAGCCAGGAGGATGCCACCGATCCTCCGTGGCTTGCCCCGCCCCCTAGGCGCGCGAACAGGGGCTCTGCATTTAAAATGGCCAGCGCGGGAAATCTAAGCACTGCCCTAAGATGACGTCAGACGCTCCCAGGGTATTTAAACCCTGCAACAAGTCCTATGCCTTGCAACTAGTTGCTGTTCCTGACTTCGGCTTTCGTTCACTGGCTTCTGACTTTGGCTTTCGTCCACTGGCTTCTGACTTCAGCCTTCGTCCTCTGGTTCCTGACTTCAGCTTCCGTCCAGGAGGTCTCGCCTAAGTCCAAGTGGCTCAGGTCCTCACAAGCTCCTCTCGGGGGGACCGTGGGCTTTCAGTGGTGAAGATCCAGTTGGCCTCCTGGCTCCTGCTCTACTCTCATCTATCCTCTGGAACTTCTCCTCTGGCACCTGGCCTCAGGAGACCGCTCGTAAGTCCAAGTGGCCCAGGTCCTCATGGGCTCCTCCTGGGGGGACCTCGGGTCTCCAGTGGTGAAGATCCGCCTGGTCTCCTGCCTGTGCCACCTCCTGGCTTCGACATCCACTGAGGGCCTTCCCACAGTGCATCTTCATCGGTCCTAGTCGGCTCAAGGCTCCACGAATCCAACAGTTTGCAAGGCCATGGACCCGGCGGACATGGTGGGCTTAAAGGCCATCCCCGGGATTGCCCAGCGTCTGCAACAACAGCAAATCTGCCTTGATGCTCTGTTGGCGACCGTAGAGAGCCTGGCCATTCGTATAGATGGAGCACCCACACTCGTACCTCCTGCGCCAGTTGCCGCAGCCGACCCAGACCGGCAACGCCCACACAATTGCCGGCACCTTCACGGTACTCGGGGGAAGCGAAGCACTGCCGCAGATTTCTCAACCAGTGCTACATCCGTTTCACTCTGCTGCCGTCCCAGTTTTTGATGGATCTGATAAAGACCAGTTACATTATCTCCTTGCTAGACAGGAAGCCTCTGGCCTGGGCCTCTCTGCTATGGGAGCATAAAACCCCATTCTGAGGAACCTGGAACAGTTTGTCTCAGCCTTCCGACGTGTCTTTGATGAACCCGCTCGCAGACCCACTGCTGCCGCCGAGTTACTCCAACTACGCCAAGGCACTCGGTCCCTTGCCGAGTATGCAGTGGAATTCCGTACCTTGGCCGCCGAGCTAGACTGGAGGGATGACAGTCTTCCCGACATATTCCTAGAAGGCATGTCTTCGCGTCTCCAAGATGAGCTAGCTACGAGGGACCTTCCTGATGACCTGAATAAGCCTGATTGATCTGGCTGGGCGGGTTGACTGCCGAATCCAACGCCACTTTCGTGAAGGGAAGTTCGGTCGTAGACCCAGTAACACGGGGTCTACATTCCCCCAATCGGTACCCTCCTCTTCTGCCTCTCCCGGAGCCCAAGGGTTGAGCCCATGCAATTGGGACGAGGTCCGATCTCACAGGAGGAGAGAAGACATCGCCGCACTCAAGGCCTGTGCTTATATTGCGGCAACAAGGGGCACTTCCTAGCTCAATGTGGTGAGCGGCTGGGAAACGCCAGAACCTAGGGATCATAGGGGAGCTGACCCTAGGTAATACCAATACCGCCTCCTCATGCACCGTACCGGTTACCCTCGTCTACCCCGGGGGCACTTTTGATACGCTGACTTTGATCGACTCCGGAGCAGGAGGGAATTTCATTCACGTGGATCTCGTCCGGCAGTTACAGTTTGAGGTCCAACCCCGATTCCCTCCACTCCGAGTATCTTAGATCCATGGCATTCCTCTCCCGGGGAGCATCTCTAACTGTGCCAAGCCGTTGATTCTACGAACCTCCTGCATACCGAGGAGATCTTGTTCCTCACTTAGAGAGGTTCATTCACCCTATCATCCTGGGCCTGCCCTGGCTTCAGAAGCATCCCCAGTTATCCACTGGGATACTCTTCAGATCTCATCTTGGAGCCTGTCCTGTTTTGACTCTTGCCTAGCGACTATTCCTCGACCCAGTGTGCCACTTCTGACCACATCCATGGCATTCCCGCCGCAATATCTGGATTACTTGGATGTCTTCTCGAAGGAGAAAGCCGAACTCCTTCTGGAACATCAGCCCTTCGATTGTGCAATAAACTTGGTTCCCGGTGCTATGCCTCCCAAGGGGCGGGTTTACCCCTTGTTGCTGCCTGAGACTCGTGCCATGTCTGCCTATATCCAGGAGAATCTGGACCTGGGCTTCATTCGGCCGTCTAATTCCCCCACCGGGGCCGGATTCTTCTTTGTTGCAAAGAAGGACGGGTCACTCAGACCCTGTATCGATTACCATGGGCTCAACGCCATCACATGACGTGACAGATACCCTCTGCCTTTGATTCCTGAGCTCCTAGACTGCCTGCAAGGAGCCAAGGTCTTCACCAAACTGGACCTCCGGGGCGCGTACAACCTGGTAAGGATTTGACCTGGTGACGAATGGAAGACCGTGGTCAACATGAGAGATGGGCATTATGAGTATCTGGTCATGCCCTTCGGCCTATGCAACTCCCCTGCGGTCTTTCAGAACCTTATGAATGAGGTGTTAAGGGACATGTTGCACACCTCTGTTATAGTATATCTAGACGATGTACTAATTTACTCTAAGGACCTGGCTATACACCATATACACGTTCGAGTCCTGCAGAAGCTTTGAGACACTCGTCTCTTCGCCAAGCTAGAGAAATGTCAGTTTGAACAAGAATCCCTGCCCTTCCTTGGATATATCATCTCCTCCACGGGCTTCTACATGGATCCAGATAAGGTAACGGCCATCAGGGATTGGCCTCAGCCGCTGGGGGTCAAGGCACTGCAACGCTTCCTTGGCTTCGCCAACTTCTATCGCCAGTTCATATCCCATTACTCCCGCTTGGTGGCTCCATTGATGGCCCTTACCAGGAAAGGGGCCGAAGCCAAGAAATGGTCCTCAGTGGCGCTAAGTGTCTTCCAGGAGCTGAAGAAAGCCTTTCTTCAAGAGGTCTGTCTCCATTATTCAGATCCTCAGTGTCAATTTATTGTGGAGGTAGATGCATCCGACCTCGTGGTGGGAGCCGTTCTGACCCGAATATCTCCGAAGGGCAAATCCTTGCCATGTTCCTACTTCTCTCAGAAGTTCTCATCTTCTGAGAGGAATTACGGCATAGGGGACAAGGAGATATTGGCCATTAAATTTGTGTTTGAGGAATGCGCCAGTGCCTGGAAGGGGCCCAATATCCTGTGATTGTTTACATAGATCACAAGAACCTGGAGTTCCTGTGCCGGGCCCAACGCCTTAATCCTCGACAGGCTCGTTGGTCTTTATTTTTTAGCAGATTCAACTTCATCCTTCGATACAGACCAGCTTCTAAGAATGTCCAGGCGGACGCCCTCTCCCGCACTGCGGAAACAGAGGATAACTCCAATCAGCCTCAATATATCCTCGATCCAGCCAAAGTCCTCCTTGCAGCATCAGAAGTAGTCCCTGTGGGCAAGACGGTGGTACCTGCTCACCTGCGCAAAAGAGTCCTGTTATGGGCCCACGACTTGCTGACCGCAGGTCATGTGGGAGTAGCTCGAACCTTGGGTCTGTTGACCGAATACTATTGGTGGCCTTTGGTCAAGAGAGATGTTCTTACTTATGTCAGTTCCTATCCCATCTGTGCTCGACAGAAGCCTCTGACTTGGCTGTCCCTGGGGACTCCTCCAACCTTTGCCCATTTCCACTGAGCCATGGACCCATTTGTCCACTGACTTCATAGTAGATTTACCTTCCTGTGAGGGGAAGACTGTGATATGGGTCACGGTCGATAGATTTTCAAAGATGGCCCATTTTGTGCCCCTCACTAAGTTACCAACAATGCCTGAACCAGCAAGTCTCTTCACCCAACACATCTTCCGCCTACACGGGCTTCCTCTCCATGTTGCCTCAGACCGAGGCCCGCAGTTCACGGCAAAATACTGGAGAGCTCTCTGTAAGAAATTCGGGGTCCAACTGGACTTTACGACGGTTTTCCACCCCCAAGGCAATGGCCAAGCAGAGTGCACAAATCAGACCTTAAAGGCCTTCCTCTGTGCCTTCGTGGGAGACCTCCAAGACGACTGGGTAGCCTTATTGCTGTGGGCAGAGTTCTCCTACAACCGCCATAGACATTCTGCTACCAAAATGTCTCCCTTCCAGTTGGTCTACGGGAAAAGACAGACCTCCCTTGCCCTTGCCTCTGACGGTCCCGTCCCCTGCAGTGCAACTTACAGAACGTCAGTTACTTGATCTTTGGAGATCCACCCAGATGAAGCTTCGTCTGACTGCCACTACCGCGAAGAAATATGCAGACAGGCTATGACGTCCTGCTCCTATCTTCCTCCCGGGAGATAAGGTGTGGTTGAGCACCAAGAACATCCGATTACGTACCCCCTCTATGCGCCTGGCTCCCAGGTATATTGGCCCGTTCTCCGTAGCGGAGCGAGTGGGTGCAGTTTCCTACCGTCTACGCCTACCATACACCCTGAGGATCCACAACTTCCATGTATCTCTCCTCAAACCCTTGATCCTGTCTGTTTTCCATGACAAGCCTCCTAAACCCACCACCACAGCACCTGAACAGGACGTCATCTATCAGGTGAAGGACGTCTTGGATGTGCGGTTCCACCGTTGTAGATGGGAGTACCTCCTCTCCTGGGAGGGTTATGGCCCTGAGGAGAATACGTGGGAACCGGCCTCTAACATCCTAGACAAAAGTCTTCTTCGCCAGTTCCACTTGGATCACCCTGCAAAGCCAAGACCCCCGGGAAGGGGGCGTAGGAGAGGGGGTACTGTTACGGTTCCGGCCCGTGCCCCGGTCCCTCCACATACCTCGGGGTTGGACCGGGCCGCTGGGATCTCGCTCCGGCCGACACGAGCCGGCCTGGCTCCTGCCGCGGCACTCCCCCCGAGAGGGAGACGCCGCCGATCCTCCGTGGCTGTCCCCACCCCCTAGGCGCGTGCACGCGCAGGGGCTCTGCTTTTAAAGGGGCCAGTGCGGGAAATCTAAGCACTGCCCTAAGATGTCGTCAGACGCTCCCAGGGTATTTAAATCCTGCAACGAGTCCTCTGCCTTGCCTTGCAACGAGGTTCGCTCTTCTTAGAGTTGCTAGTTGCTGTTCCTGACTTCGGCTTTCATCCACTGGCTTCTGACTTCAGCCTTCGTCCTCTGGTTCCTGACTTCAGTTTCCATCCAGGAGGTCTCGCCTAGGTCCAAGCAGCTCGGGTCCTCACGAGCTCCTCTTGGGGGGGACTGCGGGCTTCCAATGGTGAAGATCCAGTTGACCTCCTGGCTCCTGCTCTACTCTCATCTATCCTCTGGAACTTCTCCTCTGGCACCTGGCCTCAGGAGACCGCTCGTAAGTCCAAGCGGCCCGGGTCCTCATGGGCTCCTCGTGGGCGAACCTCGGGTCCCCAGTGGTGAAGATCCTCCTGGTCTCCTGCCTGTGCCACCTCCCAGCTTCGACATCCACTGAGGGCCTTCCCACAGTGCGTCTTCATCGGTCCTAATCGGCTCAAGGGTCCACGAATCCAACACTGCGTGTCAAGCATCTAAGACAGAAGATGGCAGATTTGCCAATAGACCAACTTAGCACTGAGCTACCATTTGTTTATGTGGGTTTAGACATCTTTTGACCATGGCCAGTCATCTCAAGAAGAACCAGAGGAGGATGTGCAAACAGTAAACAATGGGCAGTAATTTTCACATGCATGAGCATCCATGCAGTCCACATCGAAGTAATCAAGTCTATGAACACGTCAAGCTTCATCAATGCCCTTAGGAGATTCTTCTCAATCCATGGCCCAGCCAAGCAAATGCGTTCTGTCTGAGGATTCAACTTTGAGATTGCCTGCAAGTAATTGAACATCAACTCAGAAAAGATCAACAGTCATACTGTTGAGGAGTACCTGAGTAAGCAGCGTTGCATGTTGGTCTTCAATCCTCCTCATGCTTCATTTATGGGAGAAACGTGGGAGTGCATGATAGGGATTGCTCATCACATCCTCTATTCCATGCTCTCAGAAACTGGAATAACCCAACTCACCCACCAAGTTCTGATTACACTCCTGGCAGAAGTGTCTGCCATCATTTAATGCAAGACCTTTGATTCCAGTGTCTTCAGATTCAGAATCACCTTTGCTCTTAACACCAGCTATACTCTTGACCCAAAAAACCAGTGCAACATCAAATTCATCTGGAAATTTTGGTAAGAAAGATCTCTTCAGACAATTTTGGAGACAAGTTCAAAGCCTTGCCAACATTTGTGGGTGACTGGAGTACCTCCCAACCCTGCAGACTCACAAGTGGCAGTTCAGTCAAGCAAACATCCAAGAGGATAACCTTGTCTTACTTAAGGACAATCAAGCACAACGCATCTGCTTGGAGGCCAGAGTGATGTCACAGAAAGACTACAAGCCACTATAATCCTGTAGTCTTGTTGCTGTTGGCCTTTATGGTCATGTGTTTCCAACTCCCATTGATTCTTTGCACTTTCTATTGGCTTAGAAACTGTTTCATGACTGCTGGGACTGTTTCAGTTTGTACATGGGGCTTCTGAGAGAAAGAAGAAAGTGGTCTCTCATCTCTCCTACTCCTTAGGAATGCATTTCCTTTTTATCTAGATATACTTACAATAAGTGCACTTAAATCTCCAGTACAATTCCTGCAACAGCTATTTCAACTCTAGATTCAGTGCACTGAATCTATAACCAACCTCTCCTCTTCCCACCCCCTCAAGGCTACTACCAGTAATTTACATGTTTTGATTATTGTGGGAATAAACACTGTTGGAGTTAAGACAAGTTGTCTTCATTAGAGATTAAGTATTTAGTTTAGCTGACTGATTAGCAGGGCATGGGTGCTGTGAGAGCAGAACAGTGCTTTTATTTATTTATTTTTTTACCAGTAGTTCAGCTGGAAACTGATCAGCACCTTAACAGCTGTGGAGATAGGGTTTTCACTCTGCTTTGTTCAATCAAAGTGCCCAAGTGCCACCTAGGCCTTATTCCAGAAAGAGGAAAGAGAGTGTGCCCATCTGGCACCAACTAAGGCGGAAGGAGAAGAGTTCTTGCCCAACGCTGTGTAGCAAAATAAGGAGAGAGGAGCTTATGCAGAGCAGATCATTGGACAAGGCCAGGTACATGGTATTTAGCACCTGGTACTTAGCGCTCATCGCCTGACCATTTGGAGACAGAGGCATTCCCCCTACCTGAAGATAGAGCAGTCACAGATAAACCGCAGAGCTCATCCATGCAAGACAGGGGAGCTGATTTTGTAGTGACAGGGAGACCAGCACCAAAACCTGAGACATGGCCCTCACGCAGTACTTTCTATACCTTTATTTGACTTATTACCATTTTGTAATGTTTTTCTACCCTTTTATCTAAATCATTCTGTATGCTACTTTGACAACATCTGTAAAACTGTCATGCCAATAAATTTATCTGAATCTTAAGACTAGGACAGACTCATCAGAGAGCTAGAACATGAAGTGAGAGTTTTTATTTATTTATTTAAAATTGTTTATGTACCGCTTTTTCAATAAAATATTGGTCAAAACGGATTTGTATGTGGGGTTTGTTTTTTTTACACGTGTTTCTTTTAAAATGTTCAGACTTTCAGATATAATTTTAAAGCATTTAATTTTCAAATTAAGATGTTTAAACATTTTTTACATACTCTGTTGTACAGCTCCTAATTTGTCCCAGTCCTCAGTAAAGAATCTATAAAAGTTGATACTATATACAACCATGCCATCTGGAGGTCAAGCAGTGTAAGTAAAAAGCCAGCCATAGGGAGGGTCATTCCTGTGGGTAAAATAGTGTTTTACCCACAGCCATGGCATTCTACAAAATTGCCTACCCGTTATGAGGGCAAACCTCCGCACGTATGTCCTGAGTAAAGGCATTCCCAGGGGTAGATTCGGGGAGGAGGGTTTGCATTTACACCCATATTTTAGGATTTTCAAAAGTATGGGCATATATTTTCCCCCAGATTTTCTGAAATCATAATAGCAGATGTACTTGGGTGTGGTAAATCTGTTTGGTATAATTTTTCAAAGTGGTCTTTGAAAATTTATGTAACTTGCATGCATTTTTGATGTGGACTGTTTGAAAGTTACTCCGTGCTGCTCAGTCAGCAAATACTGTATAACATGCCGTAGCACAGCAAACACCTAGAAAGCAAGCTGCATGCATTTTGTGGTTACCTGTTGTTTATTTAGTCAAGCATATAAATGTTAATTCATCATCAGGTGTATTTTGGCAAGGAGCACGGTGAATCTGTTTATAACTGCATGCTATAGAAAGTTTATGTAGTCTGCATCTGTAAAAGTGACATCTCTAGGCCTCAGGTGAGTACACTTGTGCTATCATATCTTCTGCTTCTCCTCATTTACTCCGGGCAACAACTTAACAGTAGGCACTTCAGGTTACCATATGTCCTGGTTTTTACTAGGAGGGGCCTGCTTTTGTCTTCACTTTTTATACCCTTCTGTAAAATGAAATTGTTACAGCTTGCACTAAGCTCTCTGGTCAGAGTCTGGTGAATAAAGAAAGTCCTCCTCATTGGTCCTACCGTGATTCTGATCATGTTTTTTTTCTTTTTTATTGGACTAGCATTTTTCTCCTTGGACTTCCAACTCTCTCAAAACCTGCTTCTGTTGGGCTGTAACACCAGCCTTCATTCCCATATTTTCTCCCTATTCCTTCCATCTCCGTCCACCTATCACAAGGACAATACTCAGCAGTTTCCCCTGAAAGCTGGCTAATGTGGCTGTCTGGCCATTAGTTTTCACCACTGAGTGATGGCTGAGACTCCCTACTGTCCCCCCCCCCCCCCCAGGAGCTGCAAACTCTCCCACTGCAGCATTCCCAGCCTCAGTCAGCTCAAGAAGCAAAGTCCTAGCCCAGGAATCACTTGTCACCAAACCAATGGGTCAGCTGTATCCTGCTGCTTTTTTAACTCTGGTTCCCTCTGGCACTGTTACAGAAATGTCATGTGGAAGTGCCCTGGCAGTGTGCATGTATTTCTGAGCAGCACTTCTGCAAGCGGTAGAGAGAGTAAGTCGGTGAAAAAGTTAGTTCACTGTCCATGGCCTCATTAGGGCTCATGTTTAGGTGAATTTTCAAACATTACACACACGAAAAAAAAAAAACCAACTTATCCGAGCATATGCTTCTAATCATGTATGCATCACATATGCATGAAGATCAAATTTTCAAAACTGCTCACATACATGCGCATATCCACCATCACATGCACATATCCGCGTGAAAACTAAAGGCAGTCTAGGGGCGTTCTGGAGCACGGCCAACACTTACATGTGTAATTGCTATTTTAAAAGACACGTGCATACAATAGCCAACTTACTTGTGTATTATTACACCTGCAAATTATCTGGTGGAAGTGATATTAAGCTTGTTTATTGTATTTTACTGACTGGGTGGGAGGTCTAGGTGGAGTTTGGGCTGAAAAATCAGGAGATTCTTGCTGACCTGGGGAAGGACTGAGTGAACTGATTAATTTCATTGACACGTGCATGTTTTAAAATTGGCCAACTTATGGATGTATATCGGGACTTACTTGAGCAGGTCCTACTTTACTTTCAATTGTAACATATACCCGCATATATTATTAAAATAGGTAGGAAAAGCATGCGCGTTCAGTGCATTGATATACGTGGTTTCAATGCATTGTATGCATTCATGCTTAAGACTACATACGTGTGTATGTTGATATGTGCATTTTAAAAAATGCACACATATCATAAATGAGGGTTATAAAATACTATGATTAAGCTGCATGCGGCCATATACGCTCATTTATGCTGCCGTGTGCAGTTGTTGAGAGTTAACCTCTCTCTGTGTTTGTAAAGTGTCACTGCTATTTGTTCTGTAAATACAGTGTCCCTTCACTCATTGTAGTGTCCTAATGTGTTTCAGAAATCAGGACCCAGCTCAAAAGTAAACTAAAATGATTTAAGACACATCATGGAACGTATAGTCAAGATAGTTGTTCTCCTGCTTCTTTTGTTTGTGTAAAGCCTGAACCTCTGACCCCTGGCAGCAGGGGCGATTTGGCCAGTGGGCCAATTGCTCCCATCATGCGTTTTTGTTGTTGTTGTTTTTTTTAAAGCTTCTGGCCAAAGAAAATGAGATGGGCTGCTGCGGCCCAAAGAGAGGTCTACAAGGTCGCCGCAGAGCTGATCAAACCGCACTGGAAGTGAAGCCTGTGGGCCATGGCAGAGCCCATCCTGCCACAGCCTGAAGAGAGATCTGTGGGGCCGCTGAAGGGGACCTACTGACCACAACAGAGCTGATCAAACCGCACCAGAAATGAGGCCTGAGGGCCAAGGCAGAGTCCATCCTGCCAAGGCCTGAAGAGAGATCTGCAGGGCCGCTGAAGGGGACCTACGGACCACAACAGAGCTGATCAAGCCATGCTGGAAGTGAGGCCTGTGGGCCATGGCGGAGCCCATCCTGCCAATGGGGAGTTGTGAAAGCCTCCAAATATGAAGTGTCCTTGTGTACATACAGTCAATCCTATTGACTTCATCAAGGGGCATCTTTAGCCATGGACACGCGGGGCCTGTGCCCTGAGTCTCCTGAATAGTGCTCTGAGTCCCAGCAATCACTATCTCCAAAAAAAAAAAAGTATAAATTCCGTTCGGCTGAAGTAATCTGCTGACCAAGATCAATCTTTAGTCACATCCGACACCCAGTTGATCCACTACCTGGGGTGTTGGGCCTCAATAGATCAGAATATTTTCAGACCTCAGCAAAAGCATACGAGCAGGGCCTGTGAGGCCTGCAACAACCTTATCCTTTGCATTGGTTCCCTTGGTAACAGGAAACCTGTACAAGAGGAATGGGAGAGGCCACCACAGAGCCAACTCACAGGTTCTGCTCTGATTTCTTTTTTTATTGTGCTGAGGTCTGAAGAGTTCCTGATCCTTCAGGCTTGACTCCCTATATATTGGATTAGCTTGGTTGATCAGAGGGGAGAAGGTGTTGCTAGGGAATGAAGGGCAATGGAGAAAGAAAGAGAAGAGGATATTGGGAGTTAGAGAGAGAGAAGGGGAATATTGCTGGGCACTGGGCAAGGGGTGGGAGAGTAGAGAGTGGGCTGCTGCTATATATTGGGGTGAGGACCAAAGAATTGGCCATAGGGAGAAGAGGGAGAGGACTCTGCTCTTTGAAATACTGAAACATCCAAGGGTCAGCAAGAGCAAAGACAGCCCCAGGTCCCATGACCCTGAACCCTTTCTCTCTCAGCGACACACTGCTGCCATGGGCCAGACTTCTTCTCAAAGCTATGGGCCCTCCTTTCTTGCAGTATCACACTGCCACTGCTGCTTCCTGTAGCCGTTGCCCCACAAACTCCACCATCACTCCACGATGCTGCTGATCCTTAACAAAAGTAGATCTTGGCTCCCCTGCCTCCTCCCTCTCTCAGCCCATAAACAAAACAAAACAAAACAAGGTAACTAGCCCTGGAGGCTGCAGAAGAATGCAGGCCCAGGCACCTTAAAGGGGCAGCATCACAGACACCAGCTATCACTGTAAGTTTTTAACTAAATACAACTTTTATTTTAATGCAGTTGGGGGCTTTACTGCTATCAAGGTGCTCCTTCACTGCTCACATAGAATACTGCGCTATATAAATGCTTCCCCCAGTGCTCATGCAGGGCTGCTGCCACTACCATTCTCCAACTCTCTCACCTTCTTCTCCCCTCTGTCTGGATCTGCATCTCCCTAACTGGATGGACCATTTAGTCCTTCATCTGCTACCATTTACTATGTTACTTGGTTCAATCAGTTGTTTGAACTACGTGGTGTGCCCTAGATACACAGCACCATGCATTCCAAACAGTTGTTCTGTGAACTGCATAGGAGAGAGATGTTTGTCTCTGGCAGTAGTGAGTTAGGAGTACCAGGCTGCCAATGCTATTATACTGCTGGTTAGGGCCAGGCCACAGACGGGGCAGGGAGGTATAGGGATCTAAAGCAATTTGGTTTGTTTTATTTTAGCAGTAGGAAGTATATTGGTATTCTAGGGCTGTTGTAGTATTTGAAATGTGGGCATTTTATAGGTAGGGTTGTTAGAGTCATGGTGGGGACTGCTGGTTTTGAGTGTTGTTTTTTGCAGGATTTTGTATTGATTCACAATGTGCCTGCTGGTAGAGGTCACATCTCTACTGCTGTTATAAAGATGAAATCAGAATTTGAATTTTTATTTTCTTTTATATGGTGAATTATAAGAGAAAATGTCCTATTTCCTCAAAATGGTGCCATTTGCTTCGGTGAATGCACCATAGTTTATTAACTCCAGCATAACTTCAGCAGACGGCGTTAGTTGAAGAAGAAAAGAAGAGGAGGACATCGTCAAAGCTGCGCCGAGGCTGGGCTCTAGGCCTGGGCCTGATCCTAGCTCAAGGCCCAAGCACCTGAACCAGCCTCTAGGCCAGGCCCTTGCATCGGGCCTGGGTCTGGGCTGAGGCCCCGGCATCAGGCCTGTGCCCGGGCTCCGGCCTATGCCGAGGTCTAGGTGTCAGGATCTGACCTCCGTGCCAAGGCCCTGGCATCAGGACCCAGTCTCTGGGCCAGGCTGCGTCATAGGACCTGTGCCCAGGTTGAGGCCCAGGCATTGGGACCTAGCCTAGCCACTTCTGCGGATACTCGATGGTTCAGGTAAGTGATTGTTTGGCGGGGGGTTGGCTTGGGTCTCGGTTGAGACCCTGGCATCTCTGTTTGGTCTAGGCCATGGCCCCTGCTTTGGGCCTTGGTCTATGCTCTAGAATAGGCCCTGGCTTCGGGCCTAGATCTAGGCTTAGGCGCACTGGTGTTGCGTTCGGGCCTAGGCCGCAGTCCCTGCTTTGGGCCTTGGCCTATGCCCTAGGCAGCGGCCCAGCTTTGGGAATAGGCCTAGGCTGAGGCGCTGGCATCATGCTAAGGTGTAGCCTGCGGCCCCTTTTGCGGCCCCTTTTGCGGTGTAGCCTGCGGCCCCTTTTGCGGCCTATGCCCTAGGCGAGGCCCTGGCATCGGGCCTAGGCCTACGCCCAATGCATTCATTTAAAACAAATTATTTATTATTACATCTTTTATTCTGCTGGATCCATTTTGTACAATGAGGATTACAAAATAATATACATAAAAAGCACAGATAAAACAATTAAAAACATGATTTAAAAAAAATTACAACATACATCTTATGTTTCCCAAATTTCATATTAATACTCCCTCTTCTACATTATTAAATGCCTTTTTTAATTGTTCTGCTTTTAACAATTTTCTAAACTGTAAATAATCTTGCTCTTGACGTAAGCATAACGGCAGCTTATTCCACATAATGGGAGCTATGATAGACAAAGCCCTCGATCTTGTTCTAACTAGCCGATAATCCTGCACTGAAGGTAGTCTCAACAGTTCTTCAGAGGATGATTTTAAGATACGACCAGGTACATATTTATCTAATTTTCCAAACTGTTTGATTCCTGCATGATTGATTTATATATTATAGTGTACATAAACTGAATTTGATGTATAACTGGGAGCTAATGTAACTTTAATAAAAAAGGCTTTACAGATACTCCCCAAGGTAAATTAAAAATCACCCTAACAACAGCAAATAAGGTTTGTTTTATTCAGGAAGACAGTGCACTACACTGTACACAAAGTCCAAAAATACAAATAAAAACAGATCTCAATCTCTCTTACTTTTTCTCTACACACACACAACCCTCCCCAGCTCTTGGTAATGTATTCTTCCTCCCTGGGCCCTCTCAGTACCTTTAGGATTTGTAGATCCTCTCAGTCCCTCTATCTCTCTCCCTTGTCTCTTAGTGGAGTCTCTGGCTGTTCAGTTTAGTCAGTCAGCACTCCTGGGGACGTTCCTGGGGCAGGTTGCCTCTCTCTGGAGCTCCCAAGACCAACATCTTTACTGCATCCTGTCTCTGACGAGATTCCTTCCTCTGGGGGCCCTCAGATGCAGTTTCTTCATACAATATTGGATTCTCTGAAGACCTAGGACTTCACCCCACCTGGGATCTGGAACATCTCTCTCCGTTCAGACATCCCCTTGTCCAGAAGGAAATCACTCCTTCAGGCCCTGTCCCACCAAGTGTCCTCCACAAGGAAAGACACCTGTTCCCTCAGCCCTGTACTAAGGCTGATTCTCAATTCCTCCTGTGTCACATGGATACAGGAGTTTTAACAACACACCAACTCCTCCCGATGGGGAGTGGTACACTATACTAACATACTTACAGTACACTGATCTAACACTTAGAGGCAGGGTCTGCATGGAAACGTCTGACTCACACTGCTGGCAGGATGACCTGTTGAGGCCACAGTTGCCTTTACTAACCAGAGGCAAATACACTTCTGAGAGTAGAAGGTGTATGGATGGAGGAGATCTTAAGGTCCCCTTCTTTGAGATAGTATAGCCCTGATAGCAACCCTCAATGCATCAGTTTCCACACTAAATGGTTGCTGTGGATCTGGATGTACCAAGATTGGGGCTGTCATAAAGGCTTTCTCCAGATGATCAAAAACCAGTAGATGCTCATGGGACCTTTTAAAAGAAGTCCCTTTCTTAAGGACCGCCATTAGCAGAGCTGCCAATTTGGAGAAACCCAGCATAAAACATTGGTAGAAGATTTCGGACTCCAAGAAGCATTATTTTGCCTTAACATTTTTTGGGTCAAACCATTGGGTCACTGTGTTTATCTTAATGGGGTCCACTTGTATACTTCAGGAGAAATTATGAGTTCCAGGAATTCCATCGATAGGTTGTCAAATTCATATTTCTCAAGCTTGGCTTACAATTTGTATTTTCAGAGATGGTCCAGGACCTGACAAACCCACATATCAAGATGTCATCCAGATATATGACCACACTCTGATCCACCTTATCACAAAATATTTCATTCACCAGGTTTTGAAAAGTAAGAGGTGAGTTTCTTAATTCAAATGGTATCACCAAATATTCAAATTGGCCATATGGCATTCGAAACACCATCTTCTGCTCATCTTCTTCCATGATCTGGACAAGATTATATGCTCCACTCAGATTGAGCTTGGTATATATTTGGGCTGCTTGGAGGTATTTTAAGAGCTCATGGATAGAGGCACAGACCCTCTTGATGGCAATGTTCCTTTTCCTCCTCATTGAAGCAGTGTTTCATGCCATCAGTTGTTTTCAAATCTTTACGGGATGCTTCCCCTGCTTACCAGTCCAAATTATTTACATGGTATCCCCCTTCTCGGATCTTAAGCTCTGCTATGTTGCATGTTTTGGAGATTCCAACAATAAAGGAGATACAATTACATGAAACTAGAAATGGAGCTTTGTCAGTAATTGGTCCAGAATTAGTCCAGTAATTTTTCCAGAAGATCTGAGTTCCTTTGATGATTTGAAAATTTTCAGAAAGTCGCTCAAGGCCCTCTTATTTAGAAAAGGCCTTTGAATGAATTAGAATTACATGCGTGTTTTACTGTTTGGGCCTGTATTGTTTATGTGATTGTTATCCACTTAGCATAATTTTATTGTTATAAGCAGACTATAAATATTTCAAATAAATAAACCAGCATGGGCTGTTTGGAGGTTAGTGGTATGCTGGTAAGGCCTAACTGCCCCTTCATGGTTTGTAGTTCTCTTTATTTCTCTTGGTTTTGTTCTGCGAAGTATATCTCAGTTTTTGTACATAAGGTGAGCAAGGCCTCTAGGTTGGCTGGGGGTTCTAACGGGGCCAATTCATCCTTGATATGGGCTCCTAGACCCCATTGGAAGTGACCAAGCAGGGTTTGTTCATTCCAGTCAGATCATTCACTAGCTAGTTAAACACCATGGCATATTCAGTTATGCTCTATTGGTCCTGGTGAAGCCCCAAGATCTTTCTTTCCTCCAGTTGAATGCAATCTGGGTCACCAAAAGCTTTGGAGAGAGCAGCCACAAACGGTTATATTTGGTTCAGGATGGGATCATCTCAGAAAAAGCATTACCCTTGTCAGGGTCTTCTAGGTGAGCAGGCTAATCATAAAACTCACATTGAGCAGTTCTGATGGATATGAGTATGGGTATAGCTGAAACTATAGCTTGTACTGGTGCAAGAAACCCTGTAGCTTACTTCTGTTTCTGCCAAACTTTTCAGGAAGTGGCAGTCAGAGTTGTGGAGGTGGCAAACCCGATTGGGACTGCTCACTCTGACTGGCAGTAGAACTCTGGAGAAGTGCACCTTCAGCTGTAAGGCATAAAGCTGAGCCTGTATCCCTTGCACTGCTTCCATAAGGTTCTTCTTGTCTTTTGATCTGTAGGGAGCTGCTCCATTTTAACTGTGCCTCTCTTTGGGTCGGTCCAAGGTATCCTGGCCGCCTCCACTGTGGGGAGAGAGTAGCTGTTGTGCCTGGGCAAGGGCATGCCTCAGAGAGGCTGGGTGCATCTTAGAGAGGGCGGGCACTCTAGAGCAGGTGTTTTCCACCTGAAGCAGCTGCTATACCCTATAAATTGTAGCCTTAGGTGCAGGCAGCCGCTAGGACTTAGCAATCAAAAAAAGGATACTGGCAGGAACCCGGATCAGAGCAGACTCAGGAACAGAGCCAAGGACCAGGAATGGAAAGAAGCCAGAGACAACAGGAATGAGGAACAAGCAAAAGGCAAACAGTGATATGGAGCAAACTCTTTGAGGCCTGATGGACCAGCAAAGGTGTATCAGGTTAGAGCTCCTTATATTCAGCCCTCATTTTGGTCTAATGTTGGTCTAACGGAGTCTCCAGAAGCTTAACTAGATATTTTCTACAAGATTCTCGATGAGCCAGAATCCCTGTGGCTCCACAGCAGGATCCCCTAGCCTTGCAAATCAAGGTCTGTGGATTTCATACCTGCTGCCCCTGACACTTCATTTAAATATCTTAAACTTCATGTGACACTTCCTCACTGGATTTAATGGTGGGAAACATTATATGCAAATAACTAAGATGCTTGTTACTAGAAAGAGAGACACATATTCTTATACCCTGTAGCTTACTCTATAGACATATACATATAGTTATTGTTATGCTCAGGTTTGTGAACCCTTGAGCTGACGGGAGGATGGTATACCTTAGGAGGAAGATCCGTAGGTTCTCCTGTCGGGTGGCGAGGCAGGAACAGAAGACGTTGACCAGCTGACCCTCTGCACTGGAGACAGAGGAGACTGTGGAGGCAGACGAAGAGTCGTGACGTCGAGGAGGAAGTGTGTCTTCACCACTGGAAGTCCGTGGTTTCCCCAGGAGGAGCCCGTAGGGACCTGGACTGCTGGGACTTAGGCGGACCTTTGAGAGGTCAAGAAGTCAAGCATCCGGTGCAAGGGCTGACTGGAGCTTCACCCCTGGAAGCCCACGGTCCCCCTGGGAGGAGCCTGTAGGGACCCGGGCCGCTGGGACTTAGGTGGGCCCTTGGAGACGACGGTCAAGAAGAAGTCGAAGGTCAAGTGCCAGAGGGTCATCGCTTACCAGTCCGAGGTCAAGCACCGAGGGATCACCACTTGCCAGTCCGAAGTCACACACCAGAGAATCACTGCTTGCCAAACCGAAGTCAGATACCAGAATCACCGCTAGCCGATCCAAAATCAGGAACCAGGAACACCAAGACGAGACAGGAACAAGGATCCAAAGCACAAGAACTCACCGAAGCAAGTAGACCTGACCAACCATGGAAGTTGCCAAGTCAAGGAATGAGCAGAGGAAGCCTCCTTTTATACTTCCTCTGCTCTGGATCATTGGAAGCAGCTGTGAGTAATTAAAGGGCTTAGGTCCCTTTAAATCTAGTGAGGGGGCGCGGCCTTGCGCCTAAGATGGCGGCGGCCATCTTGGATTCCGGCCGCGGGGGAGAAGCTGTAGCTGCCACGCCGGGGAAGCAGGAATGGCTCCAGCCGTGTGGGCACCCTGGGGGCCCGCAGCACCGTACCAGGCTCCTCACCCAGTGTTTGCCACGACGGGTCGCTGCCACGGTCAGGTAGGGGGGGCGCGCCCATGGATGGCCACGGGCGCAGAACACAACAGTTATACTCTATAGATACAAGAAAGCAATGGAGCTTTACATTCAGATTAAATAGCAATACAAGCAAATCTTTATGGGGCAATTTTCACTTGCCCGTATTGAGTCTAAATATAGCAAATGAAATACATATGTATGCACTGTATGGTAATCTACAGCTAGAGTTGTTGGGATTTTATTGTCCTGGTTAGATTTAGGGAAAGTTTCATCTAACTCTCTAGATTTAAAACTATCCTTATACTTAGGGATATACATATAACCTTGCTACAAATTTGTGCTAGCCAGCTAAATCCTTCCCCCCCACCGTCCCCCATGCACACTCTAACCCAACCACACCTTCAGAAATGCCCACTTTTTGAGTTGCTAAATACAGATGTCTGAGGTGAACATAGATGGCTCTCTTTAGCCACACAGCCAGTGGTAGATTTATATCTCTGGCTACTCTTAGGGATGTGACTAGATAGCTGCTTCCACCCCCTCTTCCCACAAGATGGCACAGCACCACAGCTGATGTAAAACAAGTGATTTACACAGCAGGTTGGATTGCCCTCTGAGGTAGCTGTCACAGACACTTGCCTATGCTGCCTATTAGTAAATATGCACCTGTACATAGCAATGGTAAATTTTCAAAATCATGGATCTAACTCCTTAGTTAGGCAGCTAGATCATTTTGAATACCTAACCCTTTTTAGAAAAATATACTGTATCATCTCCCATCTGACCTTAAGAAGTAAGTGCAGATCTTGTTTGTTTCCAGTCAACAATTCTAAAACAGGAAGAGTTCATGCAGAATTTGTATTCTTTAATTATTTTGCATATGCAATGCTCTGTGAAGCTGTAGTTATTTGAGAATGAAAATGATTAGTAAAAAGGGCAAAAGCTGAGGCCATGACAAATCTAAAGAAATCTGAGTTTGCCACCAATAAAATAAATGGAGATATCTGTGATTTAAAAATCAAATACAGATTTCTCTTTTGAGATTGCTACTTTTGTTTTATTCTTTTAAAAAATGTGCATTTATCTAGGCTTATTGCTTCAGAAAAGACTGACTCCTAGAAATGGGGTGCCTTTGAAGTGAGCCTAGCATGAAGACAATAATTTTTATAGTGTGCATAACTCAGAACATACATGCATAAGTGTGCTTAAAGTTACATTTGTATTTTATAGAGTGTACAGCAGGAGTGGAAAGCAACAAAGGATAGTGGTAAATGGAGTTCACTCTGAGGAGAAGGGCGTTGCTAGCGCTGTGCTGCACAGATAGATCCTTGGATTGGTTCTTTTCACCATTTTTGTGAGCGATATTGCAGCAGGATTATTGGGAAAAGTTTGTCTTTTTGTCAATAATACCAAAATTGGCAACATGGCATTCAGCCAAGAAGGTGTGGAAACATAAGGCGGGATCTAGTGAAGCTTGAAGAATGGTCTAAAGTTTGGCAGATAAGATTTAATGCTAACAAAATGCAGAGTTACACATTTAGAATGAAAAAACCCAAGGGAGAGGTATAGAAGTGATATGCATTCATTTGAAATGAATGGGTAAAATGTAATAAATGAGAACATTTTTGTTTCATTCATGGACCTCTGAAACAAATGGAGGTTGCCCATGAATTAAATGAAAATTTTTGTCTAATTCATTTGTGTTTCCCATTCATGTCTACGGCACATTGAAAAGTGCCAAACTGAGAAAGTTAAAGTAAGACTGGTAACTATAGCAACCAACCATTGCCTGTCAGAGGTAGCAGCTAGGCTGGAACTGAGGCAGGACAAATAGGTAAAAAGACAGGATGGAGGTCCAATCAAGGTGAAGATTTGTTTATACTAGTCTATAGCTAGCAACTGATCAAGTAACACTGACGTTCTCCCACTTAAAAATCTGAGCAGGTGCAAAGAAATTTCAGTTTCTCTGTTGGATGTTGCAGAAATTCTCTTAGAGTCAAACAAAAACTTTAAAAAATGAAACAGAGGGAAGAATTTTGGCATTGGCCAAGGGCTTTTTCTGATCTTTGCTGCCCATTTGTGGGAGGGGGGGGGGGGAGAATATACCTGTATTTCATAATCTATGTGGCCAGATACACACAGATTATAGAATACTACAGTAGATCTCTGTGCACTCATATATGCGTGTATACAGGGCTACAAGGAGATCTTTGAAAGTAATCCTTTTTGGGTGGTTCCTCCTCTGCTCCAGCTATCTTCGAAGTTCTTTCCAAATTTCCTTTTCTTATAGTACATAAGAACATAAAACATAGAAATTGCCATGCTGGGTCCGATCAAGGGTCCATCAAGCCCAGCATCCTGTTTCCAACAGAGGCCAAACCAGGCCACAAGAACCTGGCAATTACCCAAACCCTAAGAAAATACCATGCTACCAATGCAATTAATAGCAGTGGCTATTCCCTAAGTAAACTTGATTAATAGCAGTTAATGGACTTCTCCTCCAAGAACTTATCCAAACCTGCAGCTCTAACACTAAACTTTCAAAAGGGAAACTTTGATAAAATGAGGAAAATAGAAAAAAACTGAAAGGTGCAGCTGCAAAGGTTAAAAGTGTTCAACAGGCATGGACATTGTTTAAAAATACAATCCTAGAGGCACAGTCCATATGTATTCCACACATTAAGAAAGGTGGAAGGAAGGCAAAACGATTACAGTCATGGTTAAAAGGTGAGGTGAAAGAGGCTATTTTAGCCAAAAAAAATCCTTCAAAAATTGGAAGAAGGATCCATCTGAAGAAAATAGGATAAAACATAAGCATTGTCAAGATACGTGTAAAACATTGATAAGACAGGCAAAGAGAGAATTTAAAATGAAGTTGGCCATAGAGGCAAAAACTCATAATAAAAACTTTTAAAAATATATCTGAAGCAAGAAACCTGTGAGGGAGTCAGTTGGACCATTAGATGACCGAGGGGTTAAAGGGGCTCTTAGGGAAGATAAGGCCATTGCAGAAAGACTAAATGGATTCTTTGTTTCCGTGTTTACTAATGAGGATGTTGGGGAGATACCAGTTTTCAGGGGCGATGAGTCAGACGAACTGAACGAAATCACTGTGAACCTGGAAGATGTAGTAGGCCAGATTGACAAACTAAAGAGTAGCAAATCACCTGGACTGGATGGTATGCATCCTAGGGTACTGAAGAAACTAAAAAATGAAATTTCTAATCTAATAGTTAAAATTTGTAACCTATTATTAAAATCATCCATTGTACCTGAAGCCTTGGAGGTTGGCCAATGTAATCCCAATATTTAAAAAAGGCTCCAGGGGTGATGCCTTCTTACACTTTTTCTTTGCACTCTCTTTCCTTACGGTTCTTATTGGCTATTGGTTTCATCTGGTATTTAGCTTTCAGTGGATTATAGCACAGCTAAAGGCAGGGGAAGAAGAAGTATGGCACCCAAAACTAGTGCCACACACTTCCATTAATATTGCTTCTCATGTAATGGAGGCAGTATTTGGAAAAACTGATTCAGAAGAAGAATCATGACCTTGATTCTTTGAATCGCAGGATATCGAACAGCTAGTGTTAAAGAGAATATGGGGCCTTTAGTCAATAGCATCTTAGTCTCCACTGAGGAAGTGGAGGTGGCAGATGATACTGACAGGGCTGAGATTATACACAGCAAAGGGGAAGACCAACTCCAAGCTTGTACAGCTAGCCCCTTCCCCTTATTATGCTTCTCATAATGCTTCATGCCATTTCTTCTGCTTTGAGCCTCTATCACTGCCTTGGTGCTTTTTCTGATACTTCTGGTACTTTCTTCCCCCATCATGGTGTCTTGAGTCATTTATACCACATTTGGTGCTGCTTTTCCCCTCTCATGCTGCCTTGGGGGGGAATTAGGGTTTCATGTTACATTTGTTTGTGCCCTTTACTCCTCTTTTGGAGCATTAAGGTGTTCTGTCCACTCATGCTACTGCTTTGCTCTTCTTTTTTTTTTAACTTTTATTTTAAGATTTTTTGGCATACATCATACTCTAAATAAACAATATAGGAAAAATATCCATATAAATTATAGAAGGTTATACAGGCCACATACAATATCTGTAAACCTTTACAAATGCATCTATCCTAACTAGCGTTCTCCCCAATTATTGTATTACAAAGAAAACAGTCTATCTAGGCCAATAATATTAATGATGTATACGCCACACAATTTCATATTTAAACCATTTCCCTTTTAGATTATATCAATTTTTCAAAATCCACATATGAATTTGGGCCTGCAAATAAGTCAGACAAGGGTTGGTTTTCCAGAAAGTTGCAATTATGAAGTGGGCTGCCAAAAATAACTGCCCATCCTCTGTCCTGTGCATTTTAGAAATGAAGGATTCATCCTATTGCCCAAGGAGGTCCAAAATAGGTCTAATATGAACTGGTTGACCTAGAATCTCGGCTGTCTTCTGTACAATCTGCAACCAGAAGTAGTGTATACCTTGACTGTCCCATCATATATGAAAATACATAAATCTCCCCACACCCTCTCCAACACTCCATTGGGACATCTGAAAAAAGTTTGGCATAATAAAGGGGAGTCTGATACATTCAGTGTAATAGCTTTATCATGAGCTCAGTCCTTCTAATACAAATAGATATCCAAAAGGCAGAAGCCCAAATAGCTTTCCAAGCCTTGGTATCTAAATTCAGACTCATCTGTGTTCCAGGCATCAATAATAGGTTGTGGGTTACCACCCCAAACTTAGCTGCCAATATTCCACAATATAAAATCTTCATGCTCTTAGCAGAGGCCTCTACATCGATAAGGAAAGTCTCCATATCAGTCAGAATGTCCAGTGGTTGAGTCAAGACCAACCTACTTCTAACACTGTAAACCTTTGTGATGGTATGTCTGAACGATGGTATAAAAAATTTGACAAATAAAATAAATAAATACTAGGCATGCGCTTCATTTTATTTTATTGGATCGTGCTTTGG
The DNA here is from genome assembly GCF_901001135.1 of Rhinatrema bivittatum. NCBI lineage: Eukaryota > Metazoa > Chordata > Amphibia > Gymnophiona > Rhinatrematidae > Rhinatrema > Rhinatrema bivittatum. Next base: position 692,824,799 of record NC_042615.1, read on the forward strand.
TTCGGGTCCCCCGCGGGAAATATCTGTTTTCCCGTGGTTCTTTTTTTTTTTTCGTGTTTCTATTGCTTTGGTGTTAGTGCACACTAACGGGTTTTGTGCGCACTAACTCTATGATAGTTAGTGCACACTAACCGTTTTTTTAATTTCAGAGTTAGTGCACCCTAATAGGACTTAGGGTGCACTAACTGGTTTTTAGCACGCACTAACTAAAGTTAATGCACACTAACAAAAAATGTTACCAATAAGTTAAAAAGTGTCAACTGGGGGGCAGTTTGTTAGCTAGAGGTAAGGTTCTGCATTAGCATTGGCTGTTTTCCTTCTAAAGAGACAGTTAGGAGACAGCCAATGGGAATGCAGAACCATACCTCTAGCTAATGGTCTACTCCCCAAGTGACACATTTTGTAACTTATTGCAACATTTTTTTTTAGTGCACACTAACAACCAGTTAGTGCTCCCTAAGTCCTATTAAGGCACACTAACTCCGGAATTAGAAAACTAGGTAGTGCGCACTAACGGAAGTTAATGTGCAATAACATGTAATTAGTGGGCCCTAGGGCACACTAAGCCTGTAACTTAGTGCACACTAACTGGATTTAGTACACACTAACTACATGTTAATGCGCATTAACTCCCGTTAGTGCACAGCAACATGAAAAATGAATTTTTCCGAATTATCGGAAAAATTCCCTTCGTTTATCGGTTCTCCCGATCCATGATGAATTAGACAATTTCGTTGCAATTGTCTAATTCGTTTAAAATGAATGCACATCTCTATTCTCTACTGGTCTTCATAATTGCAAGCAGAATACTTGCAAGTTTGGGTCCAGGTCATATTCCGACTGCAAATTGTTGACAAGTCTGAAATTGCTCATCATCCCAAAGCTGGAATAAAGAACATCCAGAAAGATCCAGGTTTCAGTATATAGGAACCACCGGAGAGAAAGGCTTTCAATCCCTACCCAGGAATTTTCTCACCTGCATCCACACCTACAAAGTATCGGCTAGGATAGGACTAGCTCTCCAAATACAATTAGTGAGGGGAGTCTGATGGTAGAAAGGGAAGCATTGCTAAACTAACAGCCCCAGCTTGATCCTTCTCAAGCACCAACCATGGCACCTTGGAGTTGTTTAGCCATGTCTTCAAGCCCACCAGTCTGGCCACCCAATAATAAACTTGAACATTAGGCAAGGCCATCCCACCTTATTGTTTAGGGAGCCAGAATCGGGTAAGCTTAATACACGCCTTCCAATGTTTTGCTCTTCTGATGGTGCCTTGGAGAACTCTTGCCACTGTGGGTAGTGTTTGCGCTATTACAGGTGCTAGGGCTATTTATGCCACTTTTGGTGCCACATTGACATAGCATTGATGCATTGGAATGCTTTCACCTTTCTGATGATATCTACTGATACATTTCATTAGAAATGATTAGAAAACCCCAATTTGGAAGTTAAAAATAGGCTGCATTGCTTCCCCCATGTTACGCGTGCTGCCCGCAGCCACCCCGCGACGTGCCCTCTCACCTCTTCAGATGGACTCCAGCTGCTGGTTCCTCTTTGCTGGCAGCGGTGGGCCACCAGCTCTGACCTCGTATTCCCTCTGGTGCCTCTGGCCCTGCCACGTTGCCCAGTGTTGCAGACCAGGATGTCCCTGCTCATCGGGCCTCTCTGCATGGCCTGCGGAGAGACGCCGCCACCAGCGCAACACCCCTTCCTAGGCCCCTTCCTAGGCATATGCATGCGCATCAGTGATTCTTTTAAAGGGCCACGGTGGGAAACTGGCCGGGATCCGGATTCTGACGTCAGACCCTTCAGTATATAAAAGCTCAGGCCTTACTCCAAAGTGTTGCCTTTGCAACAGGTCTCCTTGTACTCATTGCTATTCCTTGGATCGTCTAATCATGTGTTCCTGTCTTCCTGTGGTTCCCGGTTGGATTGTGTTGCATTGACTCCTTGGACTTGACCTTCGCTAAGCCTGACCATTCTTCAGCTTCTCTCCAACCCCGGACCTCTGCTACGCCTGACTACTCTTCAGCTTCTCTCCAGCCTTGGACCTCCGCTATGCCTGACTACTCTTCAGCTTCTCTCCAGCCCTGGACCTCCGCTACGCCTGATTACTCTTCCGCTTCTCTCCAGCCCCGGACCTCTGCATTGCCTGATCACGCCTGCCTTCTCTGCGCCCTGACCACTGCCTTGCCTGACTACGTTTGCCTGCTCCATATCTTGACTATTGCTTGGACTGACTATACCTACCTTCTCCGTGCCCTGACCTTCGCTTTGTACGACTATGCTACAGACTCTCCTTCATCCAGAGTTCTTCATTGCTTGCCACAACTACTATTCACAGCTGGCTCCGAATCCAGCCTGCCAGTGACGCCTCTCCTCGCCTATCCTCTGGACGTGGACTTTCAAGGCTCAGGCCTTTCTTTGCTCGGGTGCCTTCAGTTTCCTATTGTTCCTTTGGCACTGAGCTCTTGTACCGAATCCAGTCCAGGATAGAATTACACCATCCACCGACTGCTGTCTCTGGGCTGTTTAACTACTCATCTCTCGCTAACCTCGAGGCCCACCTAAGTCCTGCTGGCCCCAGCACCCAAAAGCTCAACCCGAGGTGAACGAGGGCTGGTATAGGTGAAGCTCCAGCGGCCTCTAGCTTCAGCCCACTCCACCTGCTGAAGGTGGGAACCCATAGGTCCTTGCCTATGGGTTGCGTCAACCCCACCTCAGCCCAAGGGTCCACCTCTGACGCAACAGGTTGCAAAGGCCATCGACTCGGTGGAGCCACGTGCCCTCCAGGCCATTCCCGGCTTGGCATCTAAGGTTCAAGAACAGCAGCAATTTCTGGAGGCATTGGCCTTTTCCTTGGATCGTCTTCACGCCCGGCTTGATGACCTCATGAATAACCCGGCTCCTCCTCCTCCACAGCCACCTCTATAAATGCCTTGAACCTTGTTGGCACTTCCAGCACCTCCACGCTTCAATGGCGATGCCAGACTCTGCAGAGGGTTCATAAACGATGACACTCATCGCGCTGACTTACGGACTGTCCTTGAACGTCTTCGTGAAAACCATCTGTTTGCAAAATTGGACAAATGTCTGTTCAAAAAGTTCAGCCTGCCTTTCCTGGGTTACATAATCTCCGGGGCTGGAGAGAAGCGGAAGAGTAGTCAGGCGTGGCGGAGGTCCAGGGCTGGAGAGAAGCTGAAGAGTAGTCAGGCGTAGCTGACCCTGAGAAGCCACAGTTGGTGCCGAAACAGGTAGGGGAGGGCGTGACCGGGGGAGGAGGCAGCGCAAGGGTCACCTAGAGCGCCCAATACCCTTGCACCAGCCCTGGTGCTGTGGCATTTACGTGCATATCAGGGTGGCTTTTTAAATCTGCTCGATGCATGTGAGCCAGTCATATTCCCGCATCCCCCAATTAATGCCCACATTGGGATTTTAAAATTCACCTTTTAAGGATTAGCTATTACTTAGCACTGCACAATAGCAGCATGGGATCTATTTACTGTTTGGCAACAAGATGGACCCTTAGTCTATACCCTTAGTATGGCAATTCTTATATTCTTGTATTATTTGCTTTTAGAGAAGATGTTGAGTATGAAGTAAGATAGGAAGGGAGTTGGGAGATAGTGAGAGATTGTGTAGGATGTAGGGTCTGGCATGAGCCTTTAAAAAAATGAGTGCCACAATCTGTTGTAGAGGGAGCTGCACTATCTCTTTAAAAGCTGCTGTGGTCATAAGAATGTGAAGTCAGTAATTTGCAGAGAGCACTTGATTTGTTTTTTTGTTTTTGCTTTTTTTCACATTTCCCTCCATGGTATATGACAAAGTAAAATGGCATGGCTTGTTTAAACTAGGTTTCCTATTTTTTTGCCTTGAGGGGAAAATAGATTGTGAGTGATATAATTGTACCATAGTTTATAATGTCGGTTATGTAGCAAGAGAACTTCCAAATATACAGTATTCCAACCTTAGGTAGGAGTACATATGTTTGGCAATTGAGGAATCTGGGAGACAAAGGTATATATGTATGTAGGTAAATAATCATTTGTGGTTTGAGCAAGCAGAGGATATTAATGCAGCTTCTATGGTGGCTGGGTCTCCTGCATGCCTCAAATACCTACAGTACCTGAATGTAATCCGCTTTGAAGTGCTGAAGAAAAGTGCAAAAAGCGGAATATAAATCTAAACATAAATAAATAAATAAATGTAATCCACTTTGAAGTATCTGAAATGTAGAATATAAATCAGTTCAATAAATAAATTTATTTTTGAGCTGTGTTGAATCTCTGGTGGACCACCCTGAATATCTCCTGAAGATTTCATTTACAAGGTTGCTGTTTATGCAAATAACCTTTGATATTTGCCTTGTGTGTGTGTGTGTGTGTGTGTGTGTGTGTGTGTGTGTGTAACTGCCAACAACAGCATAGGTAAGGTAAACACTTGTAGTTTGGTGCTTAGGGAAAATGTCTGACCTTTTAATTTTATGTATTGTTATCACCAAATTGTCCCCTTGTTACATTAGCTGGTTTGCGGGACGCTCCTGCGAACTGGGGCACTTGCACAGGCTTCCCAACTGGCCATGCAGCAGGATGCTGCCGTTCCTCCATCTCGCAGCAGGACAATGCCACTCCCTCTTCCTTCCAACGTACCCCTAGGTGTGCGCGTGCTAGAGTCAGCGTTATTTAAAGGGCCCATGACAGGAAAAGGCACCCAATGATGATATTACACACATAGCCCTATAAAGGGCCTTCCCTGACTCTCACTCACTACCTCAGCAATGGGTCGCCTGCATCCTAGAATGGTGAATTGCTGCTTCGAGTTCCTGGCCGTGAACCTGACCCTGATCGCCTGCTTCTGAGTTCCTAACCCTGAGTTCCAGTGTCCATCTCATCTCTCCAAGTCTTACCTGCCTGCATGCCTCATCTCTCCAAGCCCAGCCTGCCTTGTTCTCCCTGTCCTGGTGTCCTCACCCTTCCAAGTCCTCCACGCCTGCCCTCGGACTGTCTTCCGGATCTGATCATAGCTTGGATCTTGTCCATTCTCACCTGCTGTGCCTGCCTCTGACCTCAGCCTGGATCTCGTCCATTCCCATCTGCTGCCTGCATCTGACCCTAGCCACAACAGTTACCCTCTACGAGACTTGCCTAAGTTCTCCTGGCCCTGGAACCCGAGAGCTCAACCTAAAGGGAAAGGGGCTGGTATAGGTGAGGCCCTAGACAAGTCTCGCATCAGCCTATTCCTGCCAGCTGTCAGGGAGGACCTACAGGACCTTCCCTATAGGATGAGTCAACCTCTCAACAGCAACAAGGGTCCACGAACGTTATACCCTTACTATATACCTTAGAATCTTTACAGATGCTGAATGTGTGAAGTCATAGAGAGCAGGAATGTGTAGTGGGAGGTGTCTTGCAGGACATGGTATGTATTTAATAAAATCATGTGCCCACTTTGGTTGTCTGCTGTTTCTTCTACCTCCTTGTCCTTTTCTCAGTGAGGAATTGTGATGTTCCTCATCAGATAACGCCGTGCTATTCATTCATTTAAATTTGATTACCTGTGATTCCTACAAGGCATCAAAGTGGGGTACAAAAATGTTAAAAGATAACAGTTACTGAAGATAGACATTTTATTTTGAAAGAAAATCATCACAGTCTTGGGAGATGCAGACTTCTGGGAACTCATCCTCGGTTTCTACTCAAACATTTGTGTGTTTTTTCTCTGCATGGGCAATTTTTTCTTTGAAATGATGCAAGCAATTTTGCACATTTTTACTTTAATTTTGCACAATTTCTAAATCAAACCCTTATGGTCTTGTTTGCTTTTAGGGGTTGAAGTTTGTGTCCTGTGCTATCTATGGGGGTCATTTATCAAAATGCGATAAGGCGTTTTCGCATGCGATAGGCCCTTACCACGTGCGAAAATGTGTTTAACGCATGCAATAGCACCATATCGTATGGTGCGATGCAAATTCAGAAAATAGGAGGAGTTAGGGGCGGAGAATGGGCTGGGTTAGCCTGTCTGGTTTGCTTGGTGGATATCTCTTACTAAGTTTATCTGGCTTCCATGTAACTTCTTTCAGACTTGTGACTTTGTATAGGACTTTGATAAATGTTATCTTCACTTTGGCGTTCTTGTACTAAGGAATATATTTAGGGGTTTTGCTACTTGTTTTAAGTATTTCACTGGAATTTCAGTCGTTCCCATGGGTATTGGGATTGTATTTGTCTTAGCAAATATATAGTTTTCTCAGAGCTGTTTGAATATATCCAGGCCGTTAGTATTAGCCGTTCATCTTTTTCCTTTATCTCTGTTATTTATTATTTCAGTTTTTGTACATTGTCTATACCTGTTTATTATCACATTTATATATTTTGTTTGTTTTTATTAGGTAGATCTATATCCAGACTACTTTATCTTTTTATTTTCATGGTGTTCTATATATTTTGTAAATGCATATCTTTATTTTGTTACTCGTCTTGAGCATTTCTTTGGAAAGACGGTTAGAACTCTAAATAAATAGTAATAAAAATATCATCAGATTATATTTCTCATAGAAGCTATGCTTTTGGAGATGAAATGCCAGCTAACTCCCTAAATATTTTGCATAAATCTCTCTTCACTAATCTCCACTTATTTGAATGAATAGCTGCTTTAGTTAGCAGCATTTGCAAGGAAAATGAACAATAAACAGATTAAATACATGCAAAGCAAATGTAGGAAAATCTCTGGCTTTAGTGCCAGTCCAAAAAGAAGTATCTGGGATTGAAAGCTGGGTGACATCCAATTATTCCTCTTCCTTCTTGAACTGATATGATAAAGGGAAATCCTAGTAAAGCTATAACTGTCTCACTATCATTTTTCTTTTCTATTGGTTTTGTCTCTGTAAAATTATTTTATTTTGAAAGGTTAAATTATTTTGTAATATACATTGGTTGGATAGACTGAAAGTGAATTCTTGGAAAAAAAAAAAAGTCAGTTGCTTATGCCTTTTTATTTATTTATTTCCAAATTTTTGATATTCTACTTTTTTCTAAAAATGTCTCAGAGTGGACTGCAATCAAAGGCAAGGCTAACAGGTACAAACCATCAGTACAGACAACAGGTACACACACAAGTGATAGCATAGCATATGTTGAAGGGCAGTTTGCAGCTGTCATAGAGACAGTTCAGAACCAGCTGGCAGGTCTACCTCATTAGTGAGCAGTCTGAGGGAAGGCCTGTTCCAACGATCATGTCTTTACCTGTTTCTAGAACTGTGCAGCTAGGTAGAGATGCACTCTCTACCTAGCTGCTATCAAGCTAGGTCGAGAGTACAATGCACAAACCTCATCTTTGTGTACCTTTCCTCACTCCAAATCACATCAAATCTTCACTGTTGTGTACCGTGCTGTTCATACCTCTGACTGTACATGTAAAACTGCCTCCTAAAACCTAGGCCACTACCAAACCTTACCCCAAGTTACTTGTTGTCCCTCCTACAGTGATATAAATAGTTTACTTATATGAGAGTCCTATAAAGAGGCTCTCTCTCTTTTTCCAGCAGCCTAAAACATGGTAAAAGCCTGTCTGGGCACTTCTCAGCTTGCAACATGAAAACATCACAGGTGCAATAAATTTAACACACAGTGCAGTAAAACACCTATGCAATATCTCAAACATTACCCTAAAATCACATCCCTTATTTTAACACAGGCACTATTCATACAAAATTTATAGCAAAATGATCATAGCCAGTTAAGTTTAAAAGTTATTTGACTACATATACCTGGTTAACTTTATGCAAGGATATTCAGCAGGATGTTTATCTTGCTCAATATCCCTGATAAATTATTCAGCTAATTTTTACCAGATAAGTTATCTGTTTCCATTTGTTTTTTAATATTGGCCTCAACACATCTAGTCACCCCAGCCCAAACTTCTCATGTGCCCCTGATGCCCCTTACTCTGTTTTTTACCTTAGTTTCCTATAGAGAAACAGGCCAGTTCAGTTCAGTACAGTTATAATCTCATGGAGGTCAGAGCACACTATGTTATCCAGTTGCCCTGCCATTGACTAGTGCTTGGGTGTCTCTGATCATATCTTTTGAAATATAGCAATGTGTCATGCAAGTCATCTCTCTTTAAAGAAGGAAAACAAGATGTTGAATTCTCAAGGAGGTTAAAGCACATTGTGATGTCATCAAGGATTTTCAGAACTGCCCTGCGATTGGTTAGTAGTCATGACTATGTGCAAATTTCTGTACCAAAGAAGGAAACTAGGCATCATAAAATATTCACACATCCTGTTGTTTATGAATTAATCAATCCAAAAGGATATCATCTATATCTCTGTATATACTATACTTTGATTATAGGAATGAAAACTGCAAAACCATCTGTCTGTTACAGGCACTTGTATAGGGTTCTGTTCTGGACCCACTTAGTTGGTTGCGCAGTCTCTTATGTGGTTTTGCCTTCTCTGTATTACATCCCTCTCCCTATGACCTTTACCTCCAGCTGCACACTGCCTTCATCAGATTCCCCCTTGGGAGCTAATCACTTGCTCAAGCAAAACAATATATTCCCTTCTGTTGCTATTTTGGGATACTTCCCCCCCTCCCAACCAGAGCTTCCTAGCAAGTAATTATGCTTCCTTCCTCCCTGCTTTAATGAACAGGAGAGATACTGTGGAGCATGCCACCCCCCTCCCTCTCCTACCTCCTCAGACTGAATGGGAAAGCACGCCTGCGGAGCACCGCACAGCCATGGAGGCTCTCACCTGTCTCCACCAGGTGACTGGATAACAAAAGTGAATAGCCAATCCAAGGCAAGGAAAAGGTTTCGGTCTGTTATGGTTGGTGATTATCCCTTCTCAGTCCTTCTGGAATTGGTATTCTTGGGCGGAGCCAGATCTATAAATGCATGTACAATTCAGGCTTCACTACCTGTTGACATTCCTCATTTTGGAAGTGATTTGGATGAGCAGGTATGAAGCTAAAACGACTTAAACTACTTATTTTCCCCATTTCCTTGTGTCTTAAAATTATATGTGTAAAGTACTTATCACTTAAATAGCTACGCTGTCTTAGCAATAATGAATTACTTGGCAGAGAGCCCCTTTTCCCAGAGATCAGTTTTAATTTTTATTTGTCAGTATCATATTGCTAGCAGCCATTTAATTCATCGTATGAATTGAGTGAACGGATGGTTTTTATTTTCTGTGTCAGCTTCTTTGTCACACCGGCTCCAGTCAACCACAGCCATCTATTTACAAGGTGAGATACTATCTAGGGGTTTGCATTTCCTGTGATGATACTTTTTTTTTTTTTTTTTAATAATCTGCAGTGGCCGACCATTCCATCATGCCTAATACAGAACTGGAGGGGGCCATGGACACACTAATCAGGATCTTTCACCATTACTCAGGCAAGGAAGGGGACAAATACAAACTCAATAAAGGAGAACTCAAACAGCTCCTCCACTGTGAGCTCACCGATTTCCTTGCAGTAAGACCTTCTATATTTTTTAACCTCTTGCAGTCAGATTTGACAGAGGGTAGGAAAAGCCGTATTTATTTTGTTTATTTGATTCATATTCTGCTTTTTGGCACTTCAAAGCAGATTACATTCAGGGACTGTAGTTTAGCAAGACTGGACTGGACTTGCAGAGTAAAACCTTCTTACCTCTGTATCTATAATGACAGTAGATTGCATGGATTGGGGGGCAGGAGGAAATAAAGGTTTACCCACCTAGTTTCCAAGTGTCAGCACCTGTGCCATGCATTTCCTCCTGGGCAGTCAAGCATCATGAAATTATAGAGTTCTGCCTGTTATGATGTGGTTTTGATTTGTTTGCACCCTGGTCCCCAGATGCAGTTTGGGGCTCAGCAAAGTGCACCAGCCATCTCGGATAAAGAGAACAGCCGGGATGCCAGCTAAAGCTGCACAACGTGCCTGGCATCTGTTGGAATTAGGATGTGTCAGGCTACATATGCGGATCCTCTTTGTCCGTTTTATCATAGACAGGCATTGATTTAAGAATGTGCAGTATTTTCCTTAAGCCCGTAACTGAGGCTCCTTGTCATACCGGCAGGGACACAGACGGCAAGAGCTGGGGGGGGGGGGGGGGGGCATGTTCTGCTTTCATTGCACTTGAGCTGTGTATATGTACCTGGAATATCTGCAAAAGCCATGTTTCAAAAATAACTTTTATTGCTTACAGTTGATGTAGCCGAGCAATTTCTTTAACTTATTTTATTGGCTCTTGTTTTACTGCTGATGGTATAGTGCACATGCAGGTTTGACATGGTTTATTTATTTGTTTACAGTTTCATCTTGTACCTTTAAAACTATATTCTGAACCTATCTGGTCCCTACATTTTACTGTCAGGCACACATTAATGCGCCTGCCTGATGCTAAAATTTGCTGTGTAAAAAGGAGTCCCTTGGTCTGTGTGAGGCTGCTCTGGGACTCCCAGCTAACATCTGCGTCATGCAGTGCTTCAGATTCCCCTTTACAATTCTGCTCCATTACAGTGCAAAGAAAACAGAATACAAAGCTCAGAGTGTGTGTGTGTGTGTGTTTTTATAGCTGATAATATCAGACAATTATGTGGAATCGCTGTGTAAGTGCTATTTCATAGTATATTGGTTGTAAAAAGAGCTTTGCCTTTGATTTTTTTTTTCCCCTTTCTGGCTCCCAGGTGGTAACATGTCATTAGAATGAGCTCATGTGCAGAACTGGGCTGGAAATCATACAGCAGTCACCCATAAACACCTTGCAGCCGTTGGAACAAAGTACTCAAACTGTGTTGATTCATAATGTTGCATCAAGTCTTAAAGAGTCACTTTGATGTGTTATCCTTCTTCAAATCTTGAAATTTTTTTTATGATATTATTAGCTGCACTCTGTTCAGTGACATGTAAAATATTGTGAGGGGTGAAAGATCCCCTGAGTGCTGAGAGTTACCGCTTGCTTTTACAGTCTTAAAGCAACACTGAGCTTGCAGAGTCTGAGTTTTCACACTAGCTAAACCTATTACAGCTAATGGCAGGAGCTCAAAGCTTTGAAACCTGGTGGCTATAGATGGTTTAGTAATCCCTTGCAAGCTTTCATTTAAAGAAAAAGTTCAGCCAATGTAGCAGTTCCCTTATTAAAAATAGAATAGATTACTGAAGTTACTTTTTTACAGCCATCTTGTATTTCATGCTGAGTTGCTTGTAAATTGCATCCACTGTGAAAGAACTGGTCAGTGAAAGGAGTACAGTGTGTTAGTAGGATTTGGGGCATAATTCCCATGGGAATAAATAAATACTAACGCCAAGAAAAAGGACCGAAGCTCTTTAAATGTCTGCGGTAAATACTGGAACAAATAATACCATAAAAATCCTGCGCTCAAGAAGTATCATTCACGCACAAATAAACCTGAGTGGTTTTAAATGATTTCTCTTTCTTTCTTTTTTTTTTTTTTTTTTTTTAACTCCCCCTGCTCTCATAGTGCCAAAAGGATCCTCAGCTGGTAGACAAGATCATGAAGGACCTTGATACCAATAAAGATAACGAAGTGGATTTTAATGAATTTGTGGTTCTGGTTGCTGCATTGACCGTAGCATGCAACGATTTCTTTGAAGAACAACTGAAGAAAAAAGGAAAATAGAGATAGTAAGCAATGTAATTAATCACGCTCTCAGGAAGAGGTGATCAAAATGTAACTGACGTATGCTTATATTTATCGGCATTATGATGACAGATATTTATTAATAAACCTGAGAAACATTTACACTGCCTCTGCTTATTGGTGACATAATGTGTGCAATGCAGGCTGACCTCTGTAGATTCGTGGATAAGTAAACAAAACAGGCTGTGAGCAACTTGGTAACATAGTAGGTATTGGCAGATAGGGCCTCTTAACCCATTTAGTTTGCCTAGTTTCCCCTGCCTACAGTATTCTAGCTAAGAAGCATATCTCTCTCTCACTTGTGAGCCATATAAGCCTGACCCCCCTGTAGGAGATTGTTCCTACTCCCTGGGCAGAATCAAGTTTAGCCAAATCAGCCTGCAGCTCATGCTAAGTGGCACCTCCTACAGATAACAACAAAGAATATATCAAAATATTGTTGTCATTTCATATTGGTTGATCTTGCCCCCTTTTCTTGGGAGCTTGATGCAACTCTTCCATGGCTCTGTTCAAGTTGGTATTGTCAGGTTCTCTTTTTGTTTTGTTTTTTTTATTGTTCTATGTGATTGAGCATACAGGTTTCATAACGAGTCCAACACCTGGGTACCCTCTCCTTGTTTCTTTTACCTACCACTGCCACAGATGCCCTTACCATTGTCCTGTGAATCTGCCCTAAGCATGCTTAAATTTGGTTATGCTCTTGGCTGCTGCTATTTTTCTGGTGGGTTATTCCAGGCATTGACAACCCTCTAAGTGAGTGGTTCCCAAACATGTCATGGTGAACATGTACATTTTATCTCATGCATATTCATTGTAGATATCCTTAACACCTGACTGGCTAGGGGTCCCCCAGGACAGGTTTGGGAACCTCTGCTCTAAGAAAAGAAGTATTTCCACATATTTCTCAGGAAACACCCTGCTTCCAACTTCCTTTAAGAGCCCTTGTCCTTGAATGTATGTTTTATGGAAAACGCTTCCTTCTAGTTTATTGAACTGCTGAATGTCATTTACTTGGAATTCAGCAAAACGTTTGATACTTCCCACATAGGAGGTTTACGAATAAAATAGGCAGCTTGAGAGTGAGTCCCAAAGTGGTGGATTGGATTAGAAATTGGTTGACTTGGGAATCCTACCTGAATTCAATGTCCATGGCCTGCCTCATCAAGTGGAGAGTGAGAGAAAGAGAGGTGGGACAGGGAGAGTGGCGCCAAATTCATTCTATCTGCACCAAAGTTCCCCATATAACAATTACAATAGTGATGTGCAGGGGGAATCCTATCTGAATTTGAACATCTGTGCCCTGCCTCGTCAAGTGGAGAGAGAGAAAGAGGTGGAACCAGGAGAGCGTTGCCAACGTCATTCTACCTGCGCCGAAGTTCCCCAAACAAACCATCTCAGCAGTGGCGTGCAGGGTGAATATTACCTGAATTCAACATCCATGGCCTGCCTTGTCAAGTGGAGAAAGAGAGAGAGGTGGGACAGGGAGAGCGGCGACAACATCATTCTATCTGCACCAGTTCCCCATATAACCATCGCAGCAGTGGCGTGCAGGGTGAATATTACCTGACTTGGATGTCCATGGCCTGCCTCGTCGAGAGGAGAAAGAGAGAGAAGTGGGACTGGGTTAGTAGCGCTGACGTCATTCTACCCTCGCCAAAATTCCCCATATAACAACGGAGGCAGCGGCATGCTAAAGCCGTGCACCTAAGGGGCGCCCCTCTTCTCTTCTTCTTTTTCCTGTACGAAATGGGCAGGAAAATAAAGAAGAAGATTTGTTTCCCCCCCATGACATTGACTCTGGTTGAGTGGTCTGATGGACTCTCATTTAATTTGTTTAAATCTTGTGTCTAATGCTTCTTGGGATTCTACAGACGCTTTACTGAGACCTGAAGATCATCTGCCACCTACAATGCCCCAATGTCCCCTGTTATTGCTGGGTGAGAGGTGCTCTGAGTTTGTTTTGATGACCCCAGGAGATGTATCGAGGATCTTGCCAGCTGGAGCCCAAGGTGTTTTTGTCCTGCAAAGGGCTTTCACCCAGGGAACCCTTTTAGTGAACAAAGTTGGCTCTTCTGACCCTGCCTCTGTTTGGGTAGGAGGCTCCAGGAGACATAAAGTAGCCATTCCACAACCGGTTCTACTGGTTCAATCTCACCTTCTGTAAGGTCCCTCTGAAGATATTCCAGAGCCTACAGAAATCTCCCTGAGCGATATCTGGAGGGAGATGTCATACATGGAAATGTCAATAGCCCAGCCAATGTTTCAATTATCCCAATTTTCATCAGCAACTTCTCTGAAAATAACTGAGATGGATCAAAGGTTAGAAATATTGAGTCTTCTACATTATCTTATGACTCTGCCATCTCTAATTTACAAGCTAGTGCAATGGTGGTAATCAAGGGCAATTCAAGTGTTCATTATACATTCAAGTTAATGAAGAATAAGTCTAGGTCTAAAAACCTATTGAAATTTTCAGTTGATAAAGTTTTTTTGATCTCTAATTGTTATTATGTACCCAAGGTTAAAAAAGCTTCCAAGTCTGTAGAGCCTTCTTCTGATATATTAGCTCCTAGAGATAGCTCTGATCTTTCTCCGTTTTTACAAAATTCCAAAGATTTGATTACTACGAGAGGGACATATTATTTCCTTTGTTCTTGTCAGATAATGAATCTGTCTTTCACCAATATTTTAAATATAAAAATATTACATTTTGTGGCCAGAAGATCCAGATTTTTCCGGATATCTCCAGGGAAACTCAAGAGAGAAGGAAGCTTTTTCTCCAACTTACTCGTGTTTTACAGGTTGGGGCTACCATCTTCCTGAGATTTCCTTGTAAAGTGAGGTGGTTCGCTGTAAGAACACATTTATTTTTGTAGACCCTCTCATCTGGAAAACTTTCTAGTAGATAAGGAGCAAGCCAGTTAAGTGCCCATGGGATAGGTGGTACCACTTGGACCTCCAGTGTTTGTTCTTTTCCTTTTAATAATTTCCTAATATTTCCCCAATATTTTTACCTGCTTATAAATAAGGACATTTAATATTAATGTTATAATATTTGCCTACATATATATGTATTGAATTATTGTCATTGCCTAATATTTGATTCACATGTTATGTGATAAAAATTCATAAATAAATAATAATAATAAAAAAGAAATTGGTTGACTTATAGCTAGGGTCCTTTGTTTTCAGTTTAAACTGATTTTCACCCTAATTTTAGGCTGATTAAAGAGAAGCTCCAGAACCTGCAGATGCAGCATCTCAAGGCCGCAAGTAACTGCTGGAAGCCAGTGTGGGCCAAAGCACCTGCAGTATTTCAAGCCCTGCCCCCCCCACTAGCGAAAATGCTAGCCCTCCAGTGCTACAGATATTTATTTATTTATTATTTTTTTATTTATTTTTTTTTTTTTTAGATATGGCATTTCAAGTCTCTCCTCCCTCTCCCCTTTTTCCTAAGCAGCCAAAGTGCCTGCTGCTGGGTGCCACTAATGCAGCATTTGAAGCAGACCATGTCCACCAGAAACACTTCCTGATAGGCTCCCTGGCCCTGCAAAAAAAGAAGTGCAGTGCTGCATAGCACAGCCACTGCTGAAGGAGAGACCTGGAGCCACCACTAGCAAGGATGAATGCTGTTGCTTTGGGGGTTGGAGGAAAGAGAGAGATTCCCATTGGGAGTGTGGGGAGAGAAAGGGACATGCTAGGCAGGGGAAGGGGGTAGATATAGGGATGTTGGTGAGTGGGAGAATCTACTTGTTTTATTCTGTCTACCAAAATAAACTCTGATATTGACCCAGAACAATAACGAGTCACATTTTTCCACTGATTTTCTCCTGCTTTTGTTCTTGATTAATTCCCAGGAAAAATTAAAAAAGTAAAAACCGTAAGTGAAGGTCCCTACTTATAGACGATAGAGAGTAGAGGTAAATTGGAATCACACAGAGAAAAGAAAGGTGATTAGTGGAGCATCTCAGGAATCAATTTTATGGCCAGTGCTGTTTAATATCTTTATGAGCAAAATTGTAAAGAGATTAGAAGCAAAAGTTTGTCCTTTGCAGATGACACTAAGATCTGCAACGGAATGGATACTTTCGAGGAATACACAGAATGCGAAATGATCTAAGAAAGCATGAGGAATGGTCATAATCTTGGCAGTTAAGATTCAATGGTAAGAAGTGCAGAGTCAGGGAAATAGAAATTCAAAGCAGCTACATGTAGTAGGGGGTCAGAAACTGATGAGCATAGATGGGGAGAGAGATCATGGGGTGATATTGTCCAATAGTCTGAAGGTAGTGTAACCCCACCCCGGTGTGCTTGTCCTGCAGGGGTGGGGGCCATAAAAGCATGTATTTCTCTTTGGGGCTGGAACCTCTCACTGCCTAGCTCCTCTATAATCTCTCTTACTTCCAAGGCTGGATCCTATGAAGTTGATGGGGGGGGGGGGGGGGGGGGATATACACTTCCAAGGCCCAATAGAACAGAGGTGACCTTCTTACACGTTCCCGCTTCCTTTGTGTTCCCTTGAGAGAGGGGACTTATCCTCCTGGTGGGTGCAGTGAGTGCAAAAGAAATACTCTGTGTCACTCTGCTAAGTGTCCAAAATTAAAGTCTTTACTGTTCAACAATAATGATGAATGGCACAATAACTCAAACTGCAGCATCACAGAAACCTCTTGTTTTCTTTTCTTACAGTTTCTTCCCTCTATCTGTGCAGGCTTCACATATCAGGGTCAGGGAAACATCCTCTCTCTTAGATTTGGTAAAGTGGAGCTCCCAGGTGGGCAGGATCTCTTTAGATTTGGTCAAAAAGCCCCTTCCAAACTGATAAAAATGGTAAACATTATCTGGCACAGAGAGTAAGTCTTCTCTCTTTCTCTCCCCAGGGTAGTGAAACACCGGATGGGGGTCCACAGTGATTTTTTGTTTCCCTTACTCATGGTTAGCAGATCTTCAGGATCTCTTTTGTTCTTACACAGTCTCATTATTTCTTTTTAGATCCCTGGTGGAAAGGATCCCCTTCAAGCAAGCAGCTCTTTTTGCTTAAAACAGGAAGGAAGGGCAGCCAAAACTTCTTCCTGGATCTTGAACTCAAAAGTCTGTTCCCCAACAGAATTTAACACCAGAGTTCCTCCTCACAATGGATTTCCACCATTTCAGGGGCAAGTCTTCCCTATCCCCGGCGTCCCAGACACAGAGTTCCCTAATCCCTGAATCCAAGAAAGGCCCAGTCCAGTGAGGTTCCTACCACTTAAAATCTTAAAACCCGAAAAATAGAACTAGAAGGAAAATTCTAACCAGTCAGTGACTGGACTGGAAAAGAAAACCACTCCTGACCCTGGTCAGGACCATGAGGCAGGGTTTGCCTGGTTCCTCTGACAGCGCCTGAAAAAAACAACTGAGAAGAACTCCTCTCTACCTCCAGGACTGCCTCTGGAGCTCTCTGGAGGGATCTGCTATGCAGACTCTCAGGGGGACGGCCATTCCAGACCCCTCAAAGGGACAGGCTGCATTTGAATGGCAACCTCCTCCTTACACTAACCTGCACTGTTACTGACTAAATTAAAGGATCACCCAGGTCAAACTGGTCACTTAACTGAAGGGTCCGTCATAGTAGCAAAGCAGTATGACATGGCAATGATTAGGGCCAGAGGGATGCTGGACTGCATAGAGATATAATCAGTAGGAAAAAGGAAGTGATAATGTCCCTGTACAGATCATTGGTGAGGGCTCACCTGGAGTACCGTGTTCAGGTCTAGAGACCTTGTCTCAAAAAGGATAGGAAGAGAATAGAAGCAGTCCAGAGAAAGGCAACCAAAATGGTGTGGGTCTACAGGGCTGGATTTTTAAAAAGTTACGCGCGTGAATGAGTAATAGCCTCATTCACATGCATTTGCATGTGATGAGCGCTAACTCATTCACTCTGCATCGGACGCGCGTTAAATAGGCGCTAATCCCCCTGTTGCATTTGTGCCTATTTAACCCGCGTCCGACAGCGGGTTAAACAGTGCGCTCGGCTGAGAGCACTGTATTGCATCGGCCCCTTAGTCCTTCAACATTGAGTGATACCTTTTTGTGGATGACATTCAATTTGTGTGTCAAAATTGAATCTGACCAAAATTCCTCCTTTGTTAATCTTGATAATTGCCTCACAGCAGAAACCCAGTGGCTTAGTGACCATAAACTCAAACTGAACCCTTCCAAATCAGAGTTCCTTTGGATCAGCCATCAAGATTACCTTTTCAATTGCTACCTTCCTTGTTAGGAAGCCTAGGGGTTCTACTCGCTCAGAATCTCAGTATGGAAATTTACCTCGTGAAGGTGGTTAAGAATCTCTTTCATGCATCTGCGCCAGATATGCCAACTGCACAACTTCCTGGAAAAACATAATCATGCCACTGGGATCCATGTGTTAATAACCAGCAGAATCGACCACGGCAGCTGTTTATTCAGCAGCAACTCACAACTGGGCATGAAGTGCCTCCAGCTCCTGCAACATACAGACACGAGAATTCTGGTAGAAGCCAAAGCAACAGACCACATTAAACTAATACTACATCAAACTATACTGGTTCCAGGTTGAAAGTAGGATACAAATTAAAAACTTTGCTTTGTCTTCAAGTGCAAGAATAAATAAATCCCAGAGCACCTTGTTGTAGGTTCTGTTGGAGTGAGGTGTGTCTTATGGTCAGACAGACTAAGAGAATAATAACACTCACTATGTCTTTTTGTGAAATAATGACAAGCTGTATTTTTCTGTATAACATAAGTACAGAACAGGCATTTATGAGAACACCTGAGACAAATAACGAAACAAACAAACAGATATACAATACCGGAGACGCTGAATCTTTCTTTCTCTGTTCATCTCTTGTTCGCAACAGTCCCCCGCCCCCACCTTGCATCTGCATAGTTGTCCTTGGCTTGCGCATGCTTAGAATAATTCTCTTTAGGCTGAATTTTAAAATAAAAAGTGCCTCGGGTAAAAGCCGGGGGATACGCACGTGGCTGGGCCACGCACACTCTGCGGGGATTTCCAAACGCCCGCAGCCATGTGTGGATCTCTCGGTACGCGCAGAAGAACGGGTTAGGGAAGAAGGGGCGGGCCAGGACAGCGCCATTAAGTACTGTCCCACTGAAGCACTCGCCGGCAGCCGACCGGCCCGCGCAACCTGCTACTGCTCCGGAGAGCAGGTAAGTTATAAAACAAACAAACAAAAAAAAAAGTAGAGTAGTTAGTGGGTTTGTAGGGGTCGGAGTTAGTAGGGGAAAAGGGAGGGCGGTTAGGTAGGGAGTTTAGGAAGTTCCCTCCCGGTCCGCTCCTTTACTGGAGTGGACCAGAAGGGAACGGGGAATAGGGCCTATCGCGTTGCTGCGCGCAGGTTATGAAATCCCCCCCACTCCACCCTGGGAAATTCGGCACTCGCATGCACATGTGTGCACTGATATAAAATCGTGCGTGCATGTGCACAAAGGTAGCGAATCTTATAACATGCGTGCATTGACGTGCACATGTTATAAAATTGGCGCGTCCATGTGCATGTGCTGGGAACCGCACACATGGACCCCCGCGCGGGTTAAAAGTTGTCATCTTTGTGTATAGCTTCTGAAGTTTTGCCAACTACTGAGCTCATGCTTTTACCATTCTGTGCTCAGCACTGCTTGGGGCCTTGAAACTTACAGTTTCAGCTTAGAAGAAGGGGGAGAAGGCGGGAGAAAAGAGCAGGGGGTCTTGGGAGACAAATGCCCACCGCCCCACCTACCACCTCCTGAGATGCAGTATCGCACGGCATTTCTGAAGATTTCCTCCCACTACGGAAATAAGCTGCTTTGCATGCATTTGCATGCAAAAAAGTGCCTAATGCATGCAAAGCAGCTTATACATAGGCAATTCTATGTTAATAAAATACTGCAGTTGACTAAGAAATAAGTCAGCCCCATTATTTTATTGCATTTGAGGGAGGTACAGTTATTTTCTTGGGAGATTATCAGGATGCTAATGCAGGTCCCTGATGATCCTGCAGGAAAGTTCAAATGGCCAAGGTGTTGAAACCCCCCCCCCCCCCCCAAACCCAGAAATAACCCCAGGTGGACCCCCTGCTCTCCTGTCCCCCTCTTTGGAGATCCCTGCCCTCCAGCCCCCCCCCCCCCCCCCCCCCCCCCCCTCAGCTGCCTCCTGAGGTAGCTCTGGTCCCACAGAAGTAAAAAAAAATTGCAAGGCAAATGCATAGTGACAGCCCATTGCCTTTCCTAACCTCTCCCCTTTTTAAAAAAAAAGTCCCTGCACTTTATGAATCTCCTTCCCTTCTAAGCATCCTCCATCTACCCCCATTCTCCACACCTCCCCCCCCCCCCCCCCCCCCACGGTACAAATAAAACATATCTTGGGATAGTTTTGGGTTGCCTGGCCCTTTAACATGATGGTGGCTGCAGTCGAGGTGGGTCGCCATCGTATGTTTAGGCTCCGTACTGTGGCATGATTTTTTTGTCATGCATATGTGCCATGATAAAAAAAACCTGAGCCAGATTACTGCTGAGATAGTTTTTCAGGGAGGGGCTCAAGATCATGGGGACGCTTCCCACGATATTTGGCTCATCCTGCAATAAACTAAAGCAGTTTAGTAAATCTCCCTATAAAATAGATATTGTCTGTTAAATTCAATGAAATTTGATATAATTCATCTTGAGGCCATCCTTGGTAAACAGCAGGATATTCAATGCCTATAAGTAAATAAATAAACAAATAAATAAAATTAATCTGCCTTATTCAGTTTGGATTTCTCATTCATTTTAAATGAATGAATATCCAGAATACCCTTGGTGACTGTGAAAATTATTACAAAACTTGGTAATAAGACATAAAAAGGGGCCTGACTGGTCTTGTAAGAAACAAAGCTGAAGAAGGAAAGACCTGAAATAGCTTTACTGGCAGGGGCTGTCTGTCACTTCCTTCACTGAGCCATATCGTCCATGTATCTCACCCCCTTCCCTTCCTTTTACATTGCCTTCCACCCTCTCCCTGGGTCATTCATACCACCACTTAACCCCCCATCAACTGTCAAGTTCCCACTGTCTTCCCAATCCCTACCTAGTCTCCATGTCCTCCAAACCAGAGTACCTACTCCCCCTCCACTTCCCCAATCTCTGCTCTCTCCCTGAATTCCTGTCCAATCTCTGAATCCCTGCTCTCAACCAAACACCACCAAATCTGTCCCCACTCTCCTCACAATCCGTATCCAATCTCCAAGTACCCCACTCTCCCCCAACTCTTCACTCTCCTCAAACCTCACCCAATTCAAGTCCTGCTTTCCCACAAATCCTCAAGTTTTCACACTCCTAAGGAGTTTTCCCCAGACCTTGAGTCCTTACTTCTCTCAAATTCCTGAATCCCCATTGACCTCCAGACACCACTTCCCCCCCTCCCCAATCTCAGATACCCCATTTTCCCCTAGATTCCCTACCTCCCAGGGCTTGTGCCTTTTCCCTCTCGCTTCCCTCTTCTGTGCAACAGCGCTGGGTCCTTGCATCTGACTCTGCACAACTTCTGGCTCCTGATGCTCTCTTCCACTTCCCACATGGTTTAATGCTATTCTATTTGAACTGTATGGTGCTCTATGTATGGAGCACCAAGGCTCAAACAAAAGAGCATTGACTTATATAGGAGAGGTGAAGCATGCTGGTGACCAGAGGTCTGCAGATACATGGACCACTTGCACTGGGGTCGATAGGAAGGAAGTGATAGGAAGATCAGGACTCAGGGCTGAGCAATATCTTTTCCTTCTGCTCTTGACTAGTTAATTCTGCAGCTACTGTTGATGCTGATGCCAACTTTTCCTATTCTGCACAGGTTATGGATGCTTGGGTGGGCTTAACTACAAAGTGGCCTACCCAGGTCCACCCATGGCTACACCTTGATCAAAAATTTCTGTTGTGCCAATCACTTCCTTTCAACAGTTATTTGTATCTCAAGGAATATTAGATGTAGTTGTGTCTATTAATGAGACTGCTTTTACCTATGAATAATTCAAGAGTTTTGCAAACAATAATTTAAAATTTGTTATGTCTTCATTGCTCCTTGCCATTCTTAAGCCAATGGACAGGCTGAAAGAAGGGTATAGCCAGTCAAACATACTTTAAGAAGGAAAAATGACATTGATTGGCTGACTAGTCTGACCAGGTTCCTTCTTGCTCAATATGTCACTCTTTGTCCGACTATTGCAGTCAGTTCAGTTAAGTTGCTTATGGGATATTATCTCAAGACCTGCTTGGACTCAGATCTATATGATCTTGGTTTTGGACCCAAACCTCTATGATTACTTACAGCAAAAACAAAAACAGGCTCCTTATCATCATTATCCTTGCATTCCTTCACTCTTCAAGATCTTGTTTTTACAAGGTGCTACGGGACTAGTGCAAAATGAATTTCTGTTACACTTACTTGGAGGTCGATTTTCAAAGCGTTGCTCCCACATAAATGCTCACATACATGCATATATACCTGTGTGTGTGTGTCAAAAATAAGAGAGTAGAAAAGGGGTGGGGCATGGGTGGAACACTGGCATTCCAGGGCGGGGCCAACATTTACATTTATTTATTTATTTATTTAAAAACTTTTCTATACCGTTGCTAAGTTATATACCATCGCAACAGTTTACAAATAGGCACATAGACTAAGGTTAGTAAATCTAGGATATCGTACGTTCTAACAGGTGCCAATAAAGTTTGGTTACAATTTCATAAATAAAATCATTATTTGAGTAATGTTGGTCAAGTCCAGGTATATTATTGAGTTACTATCTCTTTGAAATATTACTTCTTAAATGTAGGATTGAGTAAATTCATTCTCATCTGCATTACTCTGTACTTTCATTCTCTACCCTCCACACTCTTTAGTGTGGAGGATAGAGAATGCATAACTCCGCATTTTAAAACTAGAGATCGTGGCGTGTGTCAGCTTGTTATCCGTGTAAATTTAATGCTGCTCCAGACGAGGAACAAGCCGTAGATCTTGAGGTTTAGGGCTCACAGGATAGGGTGAGGGGCCTGCGTCAACAACGAGGCATGCAGGATGAAGAACCAAAGGGGTCTTGAAGACCTCGATATTAACTGGGCAAACTGGTGGACTATTTGGGAAAAAATGGGTTGTCCCTCGCGCAAGCAAGTTTTAAAATCTGTCTACATACGCGCATAAAAGCTGGAAAGGTTCTAGGAAAGATACACGAAGTGCGTTTTCTCAAGCAATCTCTTAAGCTTAGGTGCATACTTACACGCGTGAGGTGTATTTAAATTGCAGCTTATCTCTGCTGACGCACTGATACCGCATGTGTGGGAGCACGCATACTCATTTTAAAATTAGCCTGTAAGCGTATAAGACATATTTCCTTTATTTATTTATTTATTTACGTTTCTTAGATACCACATTCTCTGATAATCGAAGCATTTTACAAATAGAACATACAGTATATAAAATATATAAAAACATATATAGAGAACAAACTCAGTTACATTACATTACGTATTTAAATAATCAATCAGTTCAAACATTATTATGCATCTCCTTTTCATTTATACTTTAAATCAAACATGACAGCTGACTAAAGCAGACCTTCTTTCCAATCAACACCAGTACCAAAGACCTGCTGACAAAGCCAAGTTTTCAACAGTTTTTAACAAATTTTTATGTCAGATGTTACTCATAACTCTTCTGGTATGGATTTCCAAATTAAGGGACCAGCCATGGAAAATGTTCTCTGCCTGGGCATGATGCATTGTGGGGATCTCTAATTACCCTTTATTTGCTGAATGTAATGTGCGCTGAGGGGTGTATATTCTCAATGTCGATCCAAGCCATAGGGCATCAGTGTTAATAACTTTATGGATTATTAGAACATATAAGAACATAAGATATTCCATACTAGGTCAGACCAAGGGTCCATCAAGCCCAGTATCCTGTTTCCAACAGAGGCCAATCCATGTCAGAAGTACCTGGCAAGAACCCAAACATTAAATAAATCTCAAGCTACTATTGCTTATTAATTAATAGCAGTTTATAGATATTTCCTCTAGGAACTTATCCAAACCTTTTTTAAACCCAGTTACACTAACTGCCGTAACCACATCCTCTGGCAATGAATGCAAGAGCTTAACTATGTGCAGAGTGAAAAAGATATATATTTTACCCTAAATTCAGTAACCAATGAAGCCGGGATAAAATGGGTGTAATAATATGGTCATAACACAAGTGCCCTGTCGGAACTCTGGCTGCTAAGTTCTGCAGCAATTGCAGTGACCTTAAAATACTGCTGGGGAGGCCAAGGAATAACAAATTGCAATAGTCTAATCCAGTAAACAAATCGGTTTGAAGTACCATATGGAAATCTTTTGAATCCAATAATGATCTTGAATGCTTGAACAGTTGAAGCTAGTAATATCCTGATTTTATTAGACTGTGTTTGGGTATTTTCATAGAAAAATTTGAATCCGTTAATATCCCAAGATCCCATACAAATAAAGAATCGCTGATTTTATGTCTGTTGTATTCAAAAGGCGATATGTCATGTACTAGTGAGCGTCTATACAACAGGACTATTTCAGTTTTAGAAGTATTTAGAAATAAACAGTTGTAAAACAATTTCCAACCGTTTGAAGGTGGTAGATATTGGATGGCATACAGGAATGAGAAACTGTTTGCCATTAACATAGATTTGAAAATGTAGTCCTAGTCCACTCATTAATTTGCATAGTGGCGATAAATACATGTTGAAGAGTATGGCCGAAAGAGCCTGTTCTCGTTTCTGACCATTTCAAACTATTGTTACCTCTGTAACCCTTTCTTCTGGATTGTCCGTATTTCCAAGAAACACAAAAACGAATTTCTTAAATGGGGCTACCTCCTCAGTCTCTTTTCCCCATTCTTTTCCAAGAGATGGGTCCTTTCTGTGGGGGTGCAGGAAAACCTTCTTGGCCCAGGCAGTGGTATATGATCTCCCTTGCGAGGGTGTTGCTATAGCTCTTCGGGACAGGCACACTTACAAACCAGGATAGACTCTCTATTGATGTGTGTTCAAATTAAAGTTTACTGTGACTGATGTCAAAAGAATCAAGAGATGCAAAAAAAATGAAGTGTCCAAGCACATCCAGGGTCCTTAGATTTACATGAGCCAGGGTTTAACTGAGCTCTGTCTCTGTGAATGTGTCCCTCCATGCAGGGGCTTGAAACTTGCTTATCCTCCAATGGATGAGGATGATAAGTATCCCAAGGGGGCTGGGGCTGTCCTAACCTGACTGGATCCCCCTACCCAGTACTGGCGTCCATGTTTAATCCCGGGGTCCAACCTGGCAGTGTCCTGTGTCCCCGGGGTGGAGATTCCGTATGGGTCTCCAGGTCTCCCTTTTCTCATCTCTCCCTCTGACTCCACTTCAAAAGATAAACTCAGACCTTCCTGGAGGAAAGGGCTAATAATACTGAAAGCAATCCTTCCAGCTTCCAGCTCAGGGTAAGGAAGGGTGACAGAAAGTGCTTCCTTCCCTCTTGGTGGGAAAAGCTCAGTCTCTAATCAAAACACTTTTCTTCTCTGTGCAAATTTTCTCTCATGCATATTCTTTGTGGATATCCTGAAAACCCGACTGGCTGGGGGGTCCCCAGGACAGGGTTGGGAACCACTGTTTTAGGGCCTGGTTCATTAAGGTCATTTCCCATAGAAGAAAATGGGAAGAAGGCCTTAGTGAATCAGATCATTAGTCTCTAATTTTTCATGTGTCTGCACCAGGCCTGTTCTGTATAATTCTTCACCCCCCTCCATCGGCCTCTATCCCTCCTCCCTCCCAAAAAGAGAAAACCGTTTTTTGCCCTTTATCAATTCTGAGAGGAAGGAATGTGGCCGGTTGCTAGCTCTGCTTCCTCTGATTTCCAGAATCTGTACCTTCTGGCAGAGCCAGGACCAGCTTTTTCTGCGCCCAGGGAAGACTTTACGCACCTCCCCATCCCCCTTTCACTTACCAGTGTCCGCTCTGACACAGCGCTTTCTCCTTTAGCAGCAAAGGCACAGCTTCAGCTAAGCACCCCTCTCTGTCTCTCTCCCATCCTACCTGGCATATCCCTCATTCTCTTTCCCCCACCTCATGCCCAGCAATCCTCTCCTCCCCTGTATCCCTCTCTAACCCCACTCCTTGTCCTGCATCCCCATACCACATGCCCTCCATCTTCCTCTCCCTCCCCCCCTACTTATGTTGCATTCCCCCTTTCACCCTCAGGAGTCCCCCGCTCCTCCATCACTCTGCCCAGCAGCTGCAGCCCCCCCTCTCTTTTTGCCCTCTCAGTCTACTGCACCACTCTTTACCCCAGTCAAGCGGCAGCCCCCTCCCCTCGCCCTCTTTCTGTCTCTCCTGCCTCCTGTGCTCCTCAGGCTGCAATGCTGTAGATCAGCGGTTCTCAACCTATGGGTCGCGACCCCGGCGGGGGTCGAACGCCCAAAACACAGGGGTCGCCTTGTGTCGCGCGCTCCCAGTCTCTCCCGCTGCCGTTGCCGCCGGGCTGTCAGCATGTTCAAGCCCAGCGGGAACGGCAGCGGCGCTAGAAGAAGCTGTGCACCCGTGGCTGGGCCTTTTCTTCTTCCTGCGCCTGCCCCCCCCCCCCTCCCGTGACCCGGAACAGGAAGTGAATCGCGGTGCGCGGGAAGGAGAGAGAGCTGCGCGAAAAAGTAGCAGCAGCGGCTGCAGCATCGGTCCTCGAGCAATAGAAGCAGCCGGTAATGGAGAAAGGAGACAGCAGCATGAGCCTCCCGCGGCCGATGGGATTCTTCTTTCTTGGCCAGCGGAGGCTGCTGCAGCTCCCATTTGTGCTCGGGGGGGGGGGGAAGGAAGTGAGTGAGAGAAAGAGAGAGAAGCAGCCAGCCAGCCTGTGTGATTGACTGGTCAGAGAGCTGATGTGTGTGTGTATGTGAGAGACAATGAAAGTGATTGCTCAGGGAGATGACTGATGTGTATGTGAGAGTGTGAGACATTAGTCAGGGAGGTGACTGATGTGTGTGTGTGAGAGAGAGAAAAAGCATGGAAGTGAGAAGTCTGGGTATGTGAGAAAGCATGGGCGTAAGAAGCCTGGTGTTGTGGGGGTGAAAGAAAGCATGGGAGTGAGAAACCTGGGTGAGTGTGCATGCATGAGAGAGAGAGACTGCTTGGTAAGGTGATGGTGCGTGTGAGAGAAAAAGACTGGTGTGTGTGTGTGAATATGAGAGAATGTGATTCAGGGAATGAGAAGCCTGTGCACGTGGAGAGAACAAGCATGTGAGTGAGTGAGTGAGTGAGTGTGTGTGTGTGTGTGTGTGAGAGAGAGAGAGACAGAGAAAGTGATTATGAGAGTGAGAAGCCCATATATGTAAGTAGAACACGGGAGTGGGAAGCCTGTGTGTGTGTGTGTGTATGGCATGAGAGAAACTGTTCAGGAAGGTGACTGGTGTGTGTGTGCCAAAGACTGTTTGGGAGATGATTGGTGTGTGAGAGACAGAAACTGGTCATGGGGGCATGACTGGTATGGTGTGTGTGTGTGAGAGACATGGGCACTAAGGAAGAGGACCATAAGTATAGAGCTTAGCTTCTACTGCTGCTTCTGGTGAGTGCCACGGCCTGCAGGGAAGGGGAGTAGGAGAGCTGCTGGAGGGGGTAAGTAAAGGTGGCTTTTTAAGTTTATTTTTCTTGACTACCATTTTAATTGTGTGATGTCTGCTTTTTTGAAATATTTTATTGGTGTTTGGAGAATGTTTAATAGTTTTTATGAGTTTTTAATTGTTGGATGTTCATAGCTGTTTTGAAACATTTATTCTGCTTATTAGTATAGTTTTACAATTATTTCTGTGTGGGGATATATAGCTGCTTGCTAGTTCTGTTTTCCTAATAAGAGGTGTATTGGTTTTTAGGACCTGATTTAATATTTGTAGTGTTGCCTTTTCATAGATAGGGTTGCTCCTGTTTGAGTGTATTCCATAATACAGGTGTAACTGTGTGCGGATTAGTTTATGTGCTACTACAGATCCTGGGAGTATGTTAGGTCGGTTCTGTGTCTGTTACCGAGATGAGATATTTTGCTAGCATGTAAGCGTTTGTATCGGTCTTATTTGTTGTGTTTTCTCAGAGGACATGCATTGGTGGTAAACTGCTGTCTTTTCATAAGTAGGGCTATTGAGCCTGGAAATAGAAGGAGTTTGAGTTGCTGTTACTGAGATGTCACTAGAACCAGAATATCTTTTTTGTAGGGTGAGTTGTATGAGGAATGTCATAATTCTGCTTTACATCCATTATTGTGGGTCAGGGGGGTTCCTGTGGATACAAACTGTACTTTTACATCTAGCCCCGTGATGATCATGGGTCAGTGTGCCATGCATGTGAGAACCTATGGTGAGTTGAGTTACATTCACATTATAAATGTCATAATTAAATGATAAGTGTGCACTAAAATCCAACCCCATCCATAACCCCGCCCCCATATGACCAAAGCCCCGCCCTCACCCCACCCTCACGGGGCGAGGGCGGGGCGAGGGGTCACCGCAACATGAGGAACTGTATTGCGGGGTCACGGCATTAGAAAGGTTGAGAACCACTGCTGTAGATCTTTCTGCAATAGCTGAAGGAACATAAAATCAACACAGGGCCGGTCAGCCAACGGGCAGCCCCTAGCTTTCTCTTACACGAGCTTATTCATTGCTAGTTAGCCAGATAAACTTATCCGCCTAAGTAGTGCTGTATATTCAGCGGTGCAGCCACGCTGCTGATTATACTTGGCTATCTTAAAGTTAGCCAGTTATGTTTATCCAGATAACTTTAGGACAGATGTACGGTACGGCCAGAGTTAGCAGGATAATTCTGAATATCAGAGTTAGCCAGATAACTTATCTGCCTAAGTCAGCTCCTTCCTGGAACGCCTTTGGGTTGCCCCAGGAATGCCCCTCACTTATCCAGCCAAATTCTTGCCGGACAAAAAGTTAACTCGCTAGAGTTTGGCCAGATAAGTGGCCAGATTTTCATTTAGCCGGATAACTTCAAATGTATTTGAATATGGACCTCTAAAAGACGTTCATACTACATTGGTTGAAGGTAATCTCTGAAATGGCTGGCTGGACTGAACTGGATTTCTTTTTTCCTTTACTACTCACAATATGAAAGACATTCAGATTTTGTTGTCACTTTAGCTACAATGACACACAATCTCTCAGTTGCCAGGCGCTTTGTGAAGTAACACACAGATCCTGCAAAAAGTCACTCAGAACCTATATTGCAAGCCTGCAATAGCAACACAGCATTAAATCCGAGAACTCAAACAGTGACAACTCTGCATGAAAAGGCAAAACTGTAAATATTCTACCCGGGCCTAAAACACCAATACAACTTCTAATGGGAAAACAGAACGAGTTGGACTACTGCAGATCCCTACACAGAAGCTACCTGCTATCAGAATACTTCACCTCCATCAATCATATAGAACACAGATGGACCTTCACCAAATCACAAATTAGAAATAGAAATATGCAGATAAAAACTGTTCTGTTATCCTCCAGTTCCCCCTCCCCTCCCTTTCTGTTCCCTTCAGATTGGAGGGGGAGGGGCAATGAAAGGAGAAGGGGGCTGGATTTGGGAGGGTTCCTCTTTGCTTTGCACTGTGCTCTATCTTCCCCAGGCTCACATCCACTCCCATCCAGTTCCTTGCATGCTGCCTGTGAGGACAGGGGCTGAAGTAAGAAGCAGAGGGCTAACCTCTGCTGCCTGAGGTTTTGGGCACTGGCCAATAAAGACGTCGGGGCACAGCCTTGTGTGCTTATGCCCATAGGTAAAAGCAGCCCTGCTGATGCCACCCTCTTGGATTTGACATCAGGGGCAGCCGCCCCCTTTCCCCCACTTCTAGTCCTGGCTCTGCTTTCTGGGACCATAAAGACAGCAGCAGAACTTTCCCTGCACTGTAATCCCTGACACGCTTAGGGCCTTATTTTCTAGGTATTTTTTCCCATAGACACAGAATGGGAGAAAAGCCTTAGTAAATCAGGCCCTTTGTTGGTTGGCAGAAGAGGGACTAAGAGAACTTGCAAGAAAATAAGTAATAAAATAATACAGAAAGCACAGGGAAAGCAGCAAGGGCAATACAATTCTGGCCGCAGGGAATGCTAAATAATGTGTAGCTTTGAATAATTTACAAAACAGCAGGATATTTACAAGAAACAATGGATTTTTATAAAATTATTAATTTTCTGAAGATAAGCTGCTTCTTTGCTGGTTTCACATTGACATTTTCTAGTTATTACTGCTGTTTTTAATGCATCAGTGCAGGCATACGGGTACCAAAGGTAATGGTGCTTCTTGTCTCCGAAAACCTATAAACAAAATAGGAGGATACAGAGACATATACAAGAGATGAGAAAGGGTGTACTCAGGAAGAGTGAAACGACAAATCACAAGCAAAAAACTTTTATCAAAATGAAGCCATATTTTCTTGCCGAACAAATGTGTTCTAGTGCATGATTTCTTTAGAAACAATTGAAATAAAATCTGATTTTCTGCCTGAAAACTCCACACCAGAAGTCACATTCAGTGTGAAACTGAATTATATTGCCTATGGCAGTGGATGGTGTGTAATGTGTCTTGCAGAATTATATCACTTGTTGTTCACAAAAGAAATGACTGAGCAACTGTTGTCCAGAATCAGCTTAATGAATGGAGATTTACACATTACCACGCAGCTTAAGGGCAAGCGTGACATTTTAAGATCCTCCACACTTACCAGAAGTTTCCAAAGGCTTCTGATATTTCCTATTGCTTGAAGTTTCCTATTGCTTGTTTCATTTTTTTTTTCATTTATTGAAAGAAATTACCTTATAATTGGGGATGTAGCCGTGTCCAAGTGGAAATGGTACACGTGAAACTGAATGGAACGTGGGACTTTCTGTGACCCTTAAATAAATACAAATGAAATCCATTTAGGGGAAATATCTCTGGAGCAGATAATGTCACCCACTGACTAGGAGGTTCGCTCTAATCCAATGTGTTAATGCTTGCCCTGTCAGAATTCTTTCTAGACAGTGCTACAAATGCAGCATATACCTTGGAACAAGGGAAGAAAATGTTTTTTCTTACAACTAAAGGTTACTAAAACCAGTGCACTCCATATTGATGTACACAAGTTCTCTGCTGGCAGTGAATAGAACCTGGAGAAGGGATGTGCATTTATTTAAATCAAATAAGGAATCTGACACAAATGAGGGATAGTCATTTCCATTCATCAAAAGCTGAAACAAATAACCAGTTCCCCAAAACAATAATGACAATTTTTGCATGCATTCATTGTCAGATCCCATTAAAGTCCATGGGGCAAGCAAAATTGCAGAGTGTTTTCTTCTCCTCAAAGCAAGCCGGTAGGCAGTGATATCCTGGCAAATCTAGACTGACTAGAACTGGGGCAGGAAAGACAAAGAAGAAGCAAAAAAGCCAATCAATCAAGCATTTGTAACCAGCCTGGCATCTGCATGGATTGACAGTGATATCCTCATTTTTTTCAACCTGAAACTGAAAGTTTGCCAAGAACAACTTCTGGTAAGTGTGGAGGATCTTAAAATGTCACACTTGCCCTTAAGCCGCTTGGTAATGTGTAAATCTCCATTCATTAAGCTGATTCTGGACAACAGTTGCTCAGTCATTTCTTTTGTAAACAATAAGTGATATAATTCTGCAAGACACATTACACGCCATCCACTACCATAGGCAATATAAATAATAAAAAATAATAAATAAATAAGTACAACTTTACTTCACTTCTGTGCTGTAAAGGACAGATGAAAGAAAGATATATTTCTGAAGGTCTCTGAACCAAAGAAAATTTTCTAAAAGATTCAGAAAAAGGAAGGGCTTAAAATAATTTAAAAGTGATGTGGATTCTGTTTTCTGTTTCTTCTTCTCACACATTGTTACTGTGTGCAAAAAATCTGTCTGTTGCATTCAGTCATACAGAGCTATACTGTGCACAGTATCATTGAAGAAGCAGAGATCTGTGTGTGCTGTGTGAGGTACAGTTTTACTTAGTGTGCTGCAGACAGAGAGATGTATTTTAACTGCAGTGGCAGTGACTTAACACTCACCACTGTACAGTGTACTGACTATATAAAACAGCAATCTGAGCCTGGCATCAATTTTTAATTCTCAGAGTTTCTTGGATAGGAAAAGGGAGTCACTGACTGTCACACTGTGAATGTGCCCATTTCCCATAAACTGTGTCATTTGTGGAAAATAGTGCCAGGCACTCACTAGGCACTGGCACTGCAGCAGTTAGCAAACAGTGTGGAATGCTTTTCAACAACAGAGAGTGTGCCTGTGTGCACTGCAATCTCTGCCTATGTATGTGACCTTTTTTCTGCTTTCCAGTCTCCACAGTGGTGTGTGTGACTGGAGAGCGTGTATGATTACAGAGTATGAAGAGTACACTAATACTATAGATTATAAAAATAAAATCCCATTTTCCAGGCACTCCTAGTTACTGTGTCCAATTCCATCATGCCAGAGGGCATGGGATCAAGTTGCTTTAGTTACAACAACAATGGTAAAGGGCAAGGCAGAGCAAAAGCTTTGCCTCCTTCTATTAAGGTAATTACTAAGGCAAAACTCAAGTATTTTTGGTAACATTAATGGCAAGAGGCGGGTGGCACCTTATAGACTAACCAACTTATTGAGACATGAGCTTTCGAGCGCAGAGTCCACACAGTATTATCGTCCTGTGCAGCAGGGGACCTAGTCTGTTCCCATTATTCCTGGCTGGCACCAGAATTGGTGGAACAGTTGATCTTTCTCAATATAAACCTCGCTCTGTTGGATTTCCCAGAATTTCCATGCGAGTGGTGGGAGGACTGGTGTACAGATGCAGAGAACCAGTGACCCTTGCCACAGTATTGGCCCTCCGAGCCTTGCTGGATTGTGTCCAGGTGCCTCTCTTCTGATTGCTGTTTCACTGCCCTGTCTGCTCCTTGCACCTCACCTCTCTCTCTCTCTTGGTTCAGCTCCTCATTATTTTCTTCTACCACTCTTGGGTTGAGGTTTGGTGTCCCCCCCACACACACACACATACACACTCTCTATTCTCTCTTGGTTATACTGTGGTGCTCTGTTCCCTAAAACTTAAAAAAAAAAAAAGGAAAGTTTCTCCTCTCATTCTGCCTCGTTCCTGGTTCCGTTGCTCTGTTATTCTGCCACTGTTACTGCCTGGCCTGCTCCTGGCCTCTCGTGATGCCTTGGTGAACTCCTGCCATTGCTGTTAGCATTTTCCCCATCTTTGGGATTTTCATGACAATTTTGCTGCTGCTTTACCCTCCCACTGTGCCTTGGGGTGTTCATGCAACTGTTGCTGCTCTTGGGTGCCTTCTGGTATTCATATGCCACTATTGTTGGTGCCCTTTGCCTTGCGGTGTTCATGCTGCTGCTGTTTCACCCCTCTCACTGTGCCTTGGGGGTCTTCATGCCACTGCTGCTGCTTTTCCCCTTTCCAGGAATGGTGCATGAGCTTTTGACGACCTAGGCAAATCTTTGGTTATGCATTCCACCCGCCTCCAACCTACCTCCAGCACAGTGTTCCCTCCTAGCAGTGGCAGTGACTCCAGCACTGCAGTCCCTTTTTTGTGATATTGGCTCCGGCACAGCACCACACTGGGCCTTGTGCTGTTAGGATTTTGCCATCTCCGAAATTTTGGCAATCTAGGAGATTGCCTAGTTTGTTAATGGAAGCACCAGCCCTGCCCCTCTCTCTGTGTCTTGGCATGGTCATGTTGCTGCTGCTTTGTTGCTCTTTAAGTGCCTTGTGGTGTTTATGCCACTGTTTTTTATGCCCTTTGCTTCTCTGTAGGTGCCTTGTGGTGCTCATGCCACTATTGTTGGTGCCATTTTCCCCTCTTTAGGTGCCTTATGGTGTTCATGTCACTGGGGCCACCACTGCACCCCTCTTACTGTGTCTTTGGGTGTTTATTCCACTGTTGCTGCTGATTCGTCCCTCTCCCTGCTTGTATACATGACACTGTTGCTTTGTTGCTCTTTAAGTGTTTTGGGGTGCTTGTGCCACTATTTTTTCTGCTCCAAGCCCCTCCATAGGTGCCTTGTGGTGTTAACACAATTGTTGCCATTTGCTTCTCTTTTAGTGCCTATGTCTCAGTTTTCGCTACATTGCCCACTTATAGTGCTTTGCTCTTCTTTTCATGCCATTCTTCTTCCTCTCTTAGGCCTGGGTTTATCAAAATGCACTAAATATCACATGCAATAGGAAAAGGGGTGTGTTTTATGGTAGTAGCCTGTTTATTGCAAGGTGCTCTTCACCTAGGTAGGTGAGAGAGAGAGAGACTACGTATGAGGCCTTTATAGTATGTAGATATTTATACCTCTATATGAGGCCCACTAGTACCTTGAGGTGAGGTTTAGGTAGTAGTGTAGAGGTTAGGGACCACTTTGACATTCAAATTGAGATGTACGAACAGAACAGTACACTCTTGTAAAGATTTGATGACCTTCGGAGTGAGGAAACTCACACAAAGATGAGATTTGTACAATGTTCTCTCAACCTAGCTTGATGTTATTGTACAAATCTCATCTTTGTGTGAGTTTCCTCACTCCGAAGGTCATCACATCTTTACAAGAGTGCACTGTTCTGTTCGTACATCTCACTCTGAATGTCAAAGTGGCCCCTAACCCCTACACACTACCTAAACCTCACACCAAGGTACTAGGTAGGCCTCATATAGAGGTATAAATACCTACATACTAAAGGGGCCTCATAGCTAATCTCTCTCTCTCTCTCTCTCTCCCCCCCCCCCCCCCCTCTCTCTCAAAATACTATTTGTGAAAAGATCACAAAAAACAAAGCCATATCACACAAATGAAAAAGGTGTAGTTAAAACTGTGCAATATAGATTTGCAAAGCCAGCCCACTTGGCCAGAAATCCTCCCCTTTTTTAAATTTGCATTGCACCATGTGTTATGGCGTTTTTGCATGCGTTATTTTGCTTGTGAAAACGCCATAAAGCACTTTGATAAATTTATTTATTTATTTATTTAAAGACTTTTTTATACCGAAGATCATGTACAAGTACATATCGCTTCGGTTTACAGCGAAACAGCAGTAAATGACACCCTTAGTCCTCTCTTCATGTTTGGGAGTGTTGATAGTACCACTGTATGCTTTTTTTTTCTATCAGATATTATTGTCTGCTTTGTATGAGTATATATATCCACACTACTAGATGACAGTATATTATTATAAGAACTAAAATCCCCTATATTACTAGCATATCCCTCAATGTATGCCCTAGGCTTTTGATGCCACTCTGCTGCTTTCCTGTGCACCCATGGTTTATGGTTTTAAAAGCCAATGCCCCTTCTGCCCTGAGCATCTTCTGGTGCTTTTGGGTGATGGGTGTTTCTGTCTCTTCTCCAGCTCTCTTCAAAGATCTTTTCAAATTACTTATGGTAATTACCAATGGT
The DNA here is from genome assembly GCF_901001135.1 of Rhinatrema bivittatum. Lineage (NCBI taxonomy): Eukaryota > Metazoa > Chordata > Amphibia > Gymnophiona > Rhinatrematidae > Rhinatrema > Rhinatrema bivittatum. The sequence goes on from NC_042615.1 coordinate 692,859,937, forward strand.
TGAATGCTATTAATCCCAGGCTTGACCAATATTTCTATTTAAATTAATTTTTTATAAATTTTATTTTATATTTTTCAATATTCAGGAAGTATATCAACCTTGTGTGCTTATGCACCAAAGAAAGATGATTGGAAGGGAAAAAACCTCAGACAGTGCATCTTAAATGTCATAGACCTTTTAATGGTGCTCGCGGCCGCAAAATATGTACCCACTTTAAATACTACTGCTATTGTACCCATGTTATTTACTCACTTGTATGGACTCACCTTAACCTTTTGTAATCTCCTCAATCCCACTGTACCTGTTGAATGAATTATACTGGTTCTTACCATACACTCCCCAGAGTACATGTTTGATGAGGTGATATATAAAAGTAGTATATAAACGAATAAATACAATTTTCAGTCAAAGATTATTGTTTGGGACATTGTACCTAGTGAAAATTTCCATTCATATTTTATAGAATAGAACAGTTATGATAATTCTTGGTTATGATGGACCTTATTTAGCAGTGATGTTAAGAGAATCTATCACTGAAAGAAAGGCATAAATTGAATTATGAAATTATGACATAAACTGATGAAAGGTTTAGCTCCAATGCAACCCCACTTCTGATAAACTGTGGATTTTTATCAATGGTTTGCCGATAGGCTTAATTCACCATGGATATTAATGATGAACAAAGGGCTAGAATACAGCAGATAGCATATTACCTGGGGAATAGGCTACAGAAATCAGAAGACAAATCTGACTCTACCCTCTACAGATAATACCGCTGGGTGTATGCTATTTCTATAGCTGAGGCAAAGCGATTCCTTTACCTGTAACCAAGACAAAGTTCAAAGACAAGCATTGCAGCCCAATTAATGAGCCCATTCTCCAGTTAAAGCTCATCATACTTTCTCACGTTTAAAATATGATGGGGGAGAACCCAGTGGATATTCCTCAAGTGACATAGGCTCAGATGACCAGCAGGGCTCTCTTTCATGCTGGATCCTACCTATTGATTGCTTTCCTTAGGGATTTGACTGCAATTTCGCTGACCACCTTCAGGGCAAAGATGGAAATACTTTAATTTCCTTACATGTGGTATTTTTGGTGTGGTCCCCCGAGTTTTTTTTCTTTTTTTTTTTTTTATAATGCACTTTATTTGATTTTTATGTATCCACTGCCCTGAGTCTTTGGATAAATCTTTAAAAATAATAAAATCTAATTTAAAAAGAAAGACAATATCGATTACAGAAATTTGTGTTACTTAGGAGAAAACAGATTGCTTTGAGTGCTGACAGCAGGAAGAAACCTGCACACAATTTAATCATATAATATTATTGTTCAGCAAGGATAAACAATTAATTAAAAATCTTTGTTGCATCATTAATAAAGATGGACTTGCCATATGGGTTTGCATGATTATAATAATTGAAACTCTGTGACCTGTGTCAGATTTTATATCAGCACCCTTAAATAATATTTTTCATGGATAACATTTGATAGTAATTTTTCAAATTCTGGAAAGATAATGTATTCAGTTTACTCAAAATTTATCAGATCATTTTATTTAGTTATTCATTCTTTAGAATATGCTATAGATTTGCACTTATGAATAAGGATGAAAAGCTAGAAATAGAAAGGCTAGGGCTCTTCTGAAGTCCCGAACCTCAGAAAGGATAATTTTGAGGGCCATTTTTGAAAGTTTCAAGGATCATGGACTAGACATTGTAAGGGAAAAGATGAATACAGTAAATGTGAAAAACACAAGAGAAAGAAGAACTAAACCATGTAAGCACTGACATTACTCTCAAAAAGAACCCTGAAAAACAGAGGAACAATTGAATGCAAATAGCAAGTAAAATAGAAAGGACAACAGAGAAAAAAGGAAAAATAAAATAATGTGGCAAATGTAGAAATGCATATTTAACAATAAGCTTTGTACAACTGCAAATCAAGGATGATAAAAGCAATTTTCCAATGAAAGGTAACCCAACTGGTTAGATAGAGCGGAACGGTGTTTGGTTGGGGTTGTTTATCTGTAAATTGGGGTGGGTTTTTTTTTTTTTATGATGAATTGTTTTTGTAATAAGGGATGATGGGCGGGGTATTCGTTTCTGGGGTTTTAAAAAATTGTTAACTGCTTAGTGAGTAATTGATATAGGCAATATATCAGATTTACTAAAATAAGTAAATAAATACATTCTAAATGGAGATTTTTGTCTTGGACTGTTGTGACAAGTGAATTATCATTGGATCAGTATCGTGTTTGGTTCTATTTGTAGTGATTACAAATTACTTTGGGATTTATTTTGGAATGAATCTTTCTTCATTTGTAGAAGATGCCAGAATAAGTCTTAAGACTAATAATGATGAAGATGTGGAAAGATCAGAGGCTGATTTGGATAGACTGGCATCATGGGCACGAAGAGGGCATGTCAGCTTCAATATGTACCAGTAAAATACACATGTGTATGCTGGACAGATGGCAACAGACACACAAAGAGGTCGAATTAGCACAGATTTGAAACTTGTGAGCAGTAGTGCCAATTGTCAAGGCTTCAACCCTGGTTACTGTCCATTCGCACCTCTTTCATATGCATTCATAAAACTACTAGCTTAAACACAAATAAGACTAGCAAAAGTAAAAATACATCTTTCATTTACTTGCCTCCTGCTTGGGTCAGCAAGAAAGGCCAGGCAATCTGGCTCGGAGTTTTTTTTAAGAACGTGCATTAGAAAATTGAAATATCAACAAGGAGAGGATGTCTGCAAGGTAATGTGATTGTCTTGGAGGGAATGGGAGCAAGGGGAAAAGCACATATTGGATGTTTTAAAATAGCAGGAAGTAGACTTTGAGAGTGGTTCTAACACAAAAATACAGGAGGATCCAGAACCAGACATTGTCCCTGATCCAGCCATGATCCCCATCATCTTTCTGAATTTGACTTATTCTGGTTAGCCTTTTAGGGCCAGATTTACTCAGCATTTTCCCCTTAGACACAGAACAGGGAAAAAATCCTTAGTAAATCAAGCCATTAGATGACTAATTTAAATAAACATACTGAACATTTCCATCTTAGGCCAGTGTTAGAGGATGAAACCAGGAAATGTAACAAAGGTGTTACATACAAATGGGTCAGTATGGAAACTACCAGTGCTGAAAAGGCTCAATGCGTCATTCTGGATGATGGATTATGAAAGTGACTGCAGTATCAAGCTGTTGCAAGTAAGGTAGGTTGCATTAATAGAGGAAATACATGCAGAGGTCATGTTGTTGTTAAAGTAAGGTTGAACTGAGACCATGAACAATAAAAGAGCCAAAGAATGCCCCTCCCCACCCTAGCCAGGGAAACTGAGCAGCCGAAGAAATGAGTCTTTTGACATGCAAGAAGACAAAAGATAAGTACTGTTTCCATAGAACTTAGAAAAGAAACTTTTTTCTTGAAACAAACATGTGGTTGTTTGTGTGGCAACCCATATGGGTCTGGTATTTTGGAATGTTATTGGTTAGTGGAGAAATCATCTAAATGTAGATACTTTATAAGAATGGTTGTGGTGATCAAGATGGCTGATATGTAACTTCTGGCTTACAAGCTCCTCTGTGTTTGTTGGTTATCATGAATCAGTATAACGATTCACCTCAGATGGTGTTGAGATACAATTTATATATAATTATAGAAGAAGGTGCACTACTCAAACATATTTGTCCATCAATATGACCATAATATATAACTGAAGACGCCGAATATGCTTATTATCATGATAATTTTAACATGATATAGACTGCGTCAGTATTTTAATCAAAGGTCATACATATAAAAAAAGGTCCATTTTTTAAATTTTTGTTAAGCAGGTAAAAAAAATCAACTTTTCTTCATAAGAAAGCTTATACACTACTTCAGTCAAAGTACTGCCCGACACTGCAGCAGTATTTTGTGATAAACTAAACTCTGTCAAGCAGAAAAATCAAACCCCCAAGTAGTTCAAAAGACAAATCCCCTCTATTGTTGGTTATCATGGGCAGAAAAAGGAAAGGGAAATTTTCCTTGAGGTCATCCTTACCTGCCCCTCCAACTGGCCATATCAATGGCAAGTTCAGTGTTTGAGCCAGCTGGAAGCCTTGGGAGATGCATCAGCAATGGTTGCAGGAGGAAAAAGGTGATAGCAGATTCATAGACTCTTTGCTGACCCCACAAACTGATGGAAAGTACCGGAAAGCAAAGGCCTCAAAGGTAGCTCTGAATGGCATAGATGTGCCCTTCTATGGCAGAACTATCTACTTTATCTAGTTTGAACATCACTTCAATGCCAAACTCATGGCCTGATCCATTAAGGCTTTTCTCCCATGAGTCTATGGGAAAAACCCAGGGATGGTAACTTTGAAACAGCTGTGCATAAGCTGGCTCGCGTCCAGAGACGCGTCCATTTTATAACATACGCGTGTATCTGCGTGCATGTTATAAAATAGCCTGGACACGCATACATGTGTGCACAGTTTTAAATGGAAGCACGCATGTTGTGCACACAAATGCTGCATCTACTGTGTAAGTCATGGAACTTTTACAAGGGATGCGCACTGACACAATAGCTAGTTTTCCCCAGTTCATTCCCAGTACACCCAATGTAGGGATAGGACTCCCAAGCACCCCTCATAGCCCTGTCCCTTATAACACCACTGCTAGGCCTACATTTTTTTATTTTACTACTTTTTTTATTTTACTATTTACTTTCAAATACTTGAAAGATTTTAATGATCCAAAGACAACGACAAACCTTTTCTGTCGGGAAAAAAACAGCAGAACCAGGGGTCATGATTTGAAACTCCAGGGAGGAAGACTCAGAACCAATGTCAGGAAGTATTTCTTCATGGAGAGGGTAGTGGATGCCTGGAATGCCCTTCCGGAGGAAGTGGTGAAGACCAGAACTGTGAAGGGCTTCAAAGGGGTGTGGGATAAACACTGTGGATCCATAAAGTCTAGAGGACGTGAATGAAGAGTGGGTGGCTCGCGGGAATGACGGCTACTGCCTGGAGATAATATCCTTATTCAATAAACATACACATGGTTAATGCGACTCCAACAATGCTCTAAGCTTCAACAGCAAGAGGAAATGTGGAAAAAGATTTGCATTCACAAAAAGCAGGGAGTAGCTTGCTTGTTACGGTGGTTACTACCCCAAACCAAATAAGCCTGATACTTCACTTTCAATAAATATCCAGCATAGCTCTCTGCTTCAACGGCAGGGGAGAAAGATCGATACTTCACACATACCCAGCATAGCTCTCTGCTTCAATGGCAGGGGAGAAAGATCGATACTTCACACATACCCAGCATAGCTCTCTGCTTCAATGGCAGGGGAGAAAGATCGATACTTCACGCATACCCAGCATAGCTCTCTGCTTCAAATGCAGGGGAGAAAGACCGATACTTCACGCATATCCAGCATAGCTTTCTGCTTCAATGGCAGGGGGAATGAAGAAAAGTGGATCTATATACAGACAACAACCAACAAGGACTGAATTACATAGTCTGGGTAAACAAATAAGCATGGGTGTAGCTTGCTTATTGCAGCAGTTACTACCCCTAATTAATTAAGCTAAATATTCACTTAGATGCAGTTCCAACACTGCTTTCTATATTAATGGTGGGGGTGGAAGGGAAATAGAACCAAAAGGTTACTAAGAGCCAAGACTAACAGAAGTATGAGAAAAAAAAAAAAAAGTGCAAAGCTTACTGGGCAGACTGGATGGGCCGTTTGATCTTCTTCTGCCGTCATTTCTATATGTTTACACGTTCTGCATAGCAGAAGTAAATTTAAGCTGCAGGGGACCACAGCGCGCGCCTGTGTGCATAAGTATGTATGCACACATTTCTTGGCCTTCCCCCTACATGCCCATGCCCCACACAGACCACGCCCCTTTTGCAAACCCTTTCCTTGTGCACACAGCAGGAGATACGCGCGTCCATGGGTGGCTTATAAACTCTGCTCGGCCCCAACTGACCCAACTTGTGCGCGTATCTCTCGCTTTTGGCACACGCAGGGCTTTTAAAATCTAACTGTTAGAGAATCAGGTACTCACTCTGGTTTTTCTGTCTCCGTTACCCATCCACTTCTGATGTGTCATTGGGGCAAGTAAGGATGATGGTAGTTAGGGTGGAGATTTCATTGACAAGCTGTGTTCTCATCAGCTATGTGACTTTACACTGGGGCTCTTGAATAAAATGTCCTCGCAAGATCTAGCGACTTAGAAGCAGGATGAACCATTGGTTGTCTATGAGAAAGAAGTTTCATCTTTGCAAGCTCTGAATGTGACCCTCTTCAGAGATAATGTGGCATTTTTTAACAAAATGGAGATCTTGGAGAATGAGAAAAATAATTTTTGTTTTACTAATTTCCTAAATCATCAACTAGATTGCCCATTGATACGATTTTTTTAATTGTATTTATTTAGATGCTATATTGTATAGTAATTTTAAAAAATATTCCAATATTGTCAAAATACTTGATGTGAAGAAAAAGAATTAATACCAAAAAAGTTAAGCATAATCTGATAACCACAGTAATACTACATCATAATTTAATCATGAAAAAAAACACCAGTCATGATTGTGATCACACATAAACTAGCACAAAGACACCCATTCACAATTCATATATACCAAGACAATTCAATAAAATAAAACAAAAAGAAATAAAATATGTTAGTAAAAGACAGTATAAAAAAATCTCACTATACAGCATTAGGAACTAAATATTGTACATCATGTAATCTATCCTTAATTTTACAAGGTGACAAGAAATAAAACTTTTTACAAGCTTGAACATAATCTTTAGCTACTATCCATGTAGTGTAGATGACTTCTAATCTCTCTGACTGCATCCAAACATTGATACTGCATGACATAGAAGAGTGCAACATCTTTAAGCCAATGTTTAGCATTTAAAATAGCTATTTGTATAAATTCTTATACCCTGAAGAAAGGCCTTGAGCCCACGTTTGGGAACCCAGTAACAGCGATTTTCCAGAAAAAGGAGGTCTATGGAAAATAATATATTCAATAGCGACAAATACAATATCCCAAAAGCTAAGAGGTTTAGGACATAGAATTAGATTATGTACAAGAGTACTATTAGTCATTTTACATTTAAGACACTTGGCAGAGGAGGCCCTACCCATTCTAACGCATTTCTTGATTATTTATTTATTTATTTATTTATTTAACATTTTTATATACCGAAGTTCATGTAGCAAAGTTACATATCACTTCGGTTTACATTATAACAATAAACAAGCATGTAAGAATGCGGTTACATTAAACAGGGGAAAAGACTTGGATTAAACAGGGTAATAAGACCAAACGTATAAATAATAATAAAATAATACGATTCTTTTGCTAGCTTGGCTATATAACTGGGTGTGTATTTGATTAATTTAATATACTGAGTAAGGGGTATATAAATGTGATTAAGGAATGTAGAGTTGTAATGCTACTCTACTATATAATCTTATCGGTAATCTGATGGAGAGTCTGAAGCATGGATAGGTGAGGTAAGAGTAAATTATTGGCTTTAATTAAATGCTTTAATTATATGCATCGATTGAAAGTTTACTAATATGAGAAACAAGAATCATCATATCCTTAAAAGAGATAACTAAGCCCAATTCTATTGTTTAAGAACATCTTTAAGCAATCTCAGTTTATACCAAGGTGAAAGTTTATTACCTCATCTGCATGTCTTCTTCCAAGGTTTCTTTTTTAATTTTTTATTTATGGCTTTTTCAAATAAGTTCAAGCAAAATAAACTTGTACAGAAACTGCACATCGAGATCAACAGGCAATAGGCAACCATATTTGAAAGCAATATAGAATGGATATTTCATAATTTGTCAGTCCACAGATAAGAAATTCAGAGAAGATAATATTAACAAAATTCAGAAGAATATAGCCTAACAGAAGGGAGAGAACACTCTAAATATTAAATGCATTAATATCTTGGGAGATGATTGTGGCAGAGGAAGCAGTTTCCTGTGGCAGATTGTTGTTAAGAAATGCAGTCAATAGGGAGGGTTCAAAGAAAACATATTTTACCCCCTTGAATCTAACCATACATTTGCAGGGAAAATATAACACCCTCGATCTGGTAATACTAGGTCACAACAACAAAAATCTCTTCCTCTTAGTGTGAGTTGCTTTGACAACATCAGGAAACATATGAACTCTCAATCCTAGAAATAAAACATCTCTATTACGAAAGAACAATTTCAGAATGAAAACATGATCTGACTCAATAGCGAAAGTTACAATTAAGTTAGAAAGCTCTATTCCTTCTTCAGAGGATTTTTCCAAAAGGAATATAAATATAATAGTTCAAGTGAAGCTGGAGAGTCTTCTTTCCCTTGTAAAAACTTATGGTTTATAGGCAAATAATAAGCCTTCGAAACTAGGGGGAGCAAATTTTCAGAAACCTTTACATTTTCAATAAAATATCTATACAGCATCTCCACAGAGGAGACCAGTTTATTCTTTTGAAAATGTATTAACCAGATATTATTTCATCAAATGACTTTTTTCTCATTGTCCACTTTATTTTTCAGATATAGATGACCAGTAGATATTACTACCACTTTCTGTGATATACTAGCCATTTGAGTTTGTGAGGCATTATCTGTAGTAGATAAATCCTCATGCTGAGAAACAAATTTTGCCACTTGAAGAGAAAGCTTCATGATGGCTTCCCATATTACATCGAGAGTTATGTTAGGGGGCTTCATCATGGACAGGGGAAATGCCTCCGTTTTTCATGCTCCCTCCAAAGCAGAAAATGAAGACGAAACACCGCTCAGCAAGCTAGCAGCCTCACACACAAGGAAAAGTCCAAAATCCCCCCAGTTGGTATTGTGATGTCATCTGATCGTGATGGAACAAAGTCATTACCATCGAGATGGGTCCCAGAGGTCCTGGGTTGAAGAGGTCCATGGTGCTGCTCTGGAGTTAAAGAGGTTTCAGAGTCAGGGACTGCAGTCAGTGAACCATTGCCTGACAAACTGCCCAATGACTGCTTAACGGAGTCCAGCAGAAGGGCCCGACTCTGGAGAAGATGTTTGTCCATCAGGCCTTTTGGGGTTGAAGTGGCCGACATATCCAGGACACTCAAGCCTTGCCCTTTCCCTTACCCATCAGAAAATTGAAGAAATAAGGTAAGAAACTAGACTTTTATGAGGCAAGAGGGAGTCTATGGAGCACAATCCTTACCGTGCGGCCATCTTGGAAACCCCTTAAATAACGTCTTCCAAGGTTTCTGATTGAAATAAAGACTTAAGACAGTGCTTTTAAGAACACATATAATGTGGTTTGTATCTGTTAAAAGATAAACATAACATTTCTAGCTTTACAGAACAGCTCTTCAACTGCAGTTACTCCCCTAGCTCTTCAACTCTGAAAAAATGAGTTATCCAGACCTAGCAAAAAATATGTATTATCAACCAGTGGTAAAAACTCAGACCCCTCATATGACTTGCCCTACCACTTGCAGATATAGCGCCAGGCCAGCATCACAGGCTGAAAAAGGGGCTATGAAAAAAAACTTTTGACATATTAGTCAGTCAGATATAAGGCATTTACTACTGATAAAGGAGAAAAAATAGGTTTCAACTATTCCCTAAGTACAATACTTAAAATCAAATGAAAGACATTCTGAAAGAAAACAAAATTGGCAAGCCACATTTTAAAAATGAAAATCTGGGAGATTAAGGCCATTATATTGTTGTGTGTGCATCAATTTCAAATATCCAATCCATGCACCTTTCTTTCTCCAAATGAATGATGATAAAGCAGATTTTAGCATAGCTATATCACTGTTTAACAGTCAACACAGAACCATTTGTAAACCATAAAGTAATTTAGGAAAAAGTATAATTTTAAATAGTACACAACATCCAAATATAGAAAACGGGAGCTCAGCCCAAGCAGTTAACTGATCTGTAATGGTATGTATTCTAGGAGCTATGTTCAGCTTATATGCCAATTGATATACTGAAGAAATACTTTTTTTTTACATTTTGAAATACCCTGTGGATGCTTTTTCACCATTCTCAAGGCATTATCATGAACCTTTTTTCAAAAGGAAGATCACTAGTGCTCGGGGCTCTCAAGTTAGTGATCTTATAGGGTCATTCATCAAAATGCGTTTGGGCGTTATCGTGGGTGTTAGGGCCCTAATGTCCACTATAACGTCAACGTGTTATTTTTCGTGTTTTATATTTCTTTATTTTATTGTTTAATGTTTTATGAGAAATGGTGGTTTGTTTTTTCTGTGTTTACTCTGCATACAGGGTTTGGCTTTTGGTTTCCAGTTCAATTTTTGTCTACATGTTTCTATTTATACTTTATGGTCTCTTTATTCTATATTTGATGAGGATCTGTCTGTGCTCTGCTAGCAAGTAGTTTCAGTGGAGAGATCTATAGCATCCTGGTTTGTTCTGTTTTCCTGATAGGAGATATATTGATGTTCTAAGGATTGCTGTCATATGTGCAGTGTTGCCTTTTCATAGGTAGGGTTTGAGTGTGAGTGCAATCAAAGCCAATGAAGAAGGTTTCAAAATGGACGGAGAGGTTGTTGTCTTGCTTCTTGTGCTACAAGCTGACTTCTGTGTTAATCCTATTTGCTTTTTTCCTTTATAGATTAAAAATGCTGCAAAAGAAAAACTTGAAGTATTTCCCCTGATGCAGACAAGGAAACTCGAAACACGGAGTGTGTTGGGAGAATCGAGAGAACTTGTAATTAGTGACAGCATATAAAAAAAAGTCTGAACAGATATATAAAAAAGTTTTGCATGCAAAAGATTAAAAAAGATTTAAAAAGATAAAAGTGGATCATTATAGGGACCGATGATTAAGAATAAAGCAAAGAAGGTTGGTTGACTGGTAGTGATTAGTATGATGGTCCAATTATATTTTGTATTGGTATATTAGGAACATTTCTGTGCATTGTAAGTATACATAATATAAGAAGTGACCAGATACATAGCATTTTGATCATTTTGATGTTACATTTTTGCCAATTCTATTTTGTTCTATCTTTTTTTTATTTATTTTTATTTTTATTTATTTGAGGTTCTTTATATACCTCCATTCGTTTAGTAACATCACTGAGAAGTTCTTCCTTCCCTCTTATTTTGGACTTTAATTTCCCTTGGATTAAGATATGGCAACCCTTTGGGACAACCTCTATATGGCCCTAGTTTTTAAACCCTTTTTTTGAGCTAGGATCAAGAGATAGGTAGTGAGAGAGGGGTGCATCATATCAGAACAGCTCCTCAACATGACTAGCCTGCCTTGTTGGTATAAAAGCAGTGTAATGATGGACCGACTGCAGTGTTGTGCCACAGCTGGCCTCACATACCCGGGCCATCATGGCGGGCTACCGACACATCCATGATGCACAGCTGCTCTTTAGACATGCGTGCACCTCTATCCCCCTCTTACTGGTGCTGCAGCAGGAATCTGGCCAGAACGCCAGAAGATAACATTACGGTCAGTGGGCCATTTAAACCCCAGCGCTCCTACAAGCTGGCACCTCAGCAACAGGTCTCCTGCTGTGCTTCCTGCCTGCAGTGCAAGTAGCTAGCATCCTATCCTGCTCCTGCCTTTGCCTGGCTCCAGTCCTCATCCTGTCTTGCCTTGTTCCTGTTTTCTCCTTGTCTCCTGCCTCCTGTTCCCTTCTTGATGATTCTCTTGTGCTTGACCTCTGCTCAGATACTGACTCTGCCTGATTTGCTCTCTGCCCTGACCTCTGCTTGGATCCTGACCGTCTGATTGCTGTCTGCTCTGACCTCTGCCCAGATCCTGGCTCTGCCTGGCATAATCCTTTGATTGCCACCTGCCCTGACCTTTGCTGTTTTCCGACTCTGCCTGACCGCTCTCCTGCTGGACCGTTGCCTAAGACCTGCCAGCCTCAGTACCCAAGAGTTCAACCTGTGGAGGAAGAGGCTGGTAAAGGTGAAGCCTTGTTCAGTCTCAGCTCAAGTGAATCTACCTGTTGTCAGTGTGGTCCCAGCTGGTTCTCCTGTTGGGCTGTACGAACGACATTACAGTCGAAGTAGATACTTCCCACGACAAGCAGCTTGCATTATAGCTAGATGTGACAGTTTTAGTTAGCACTCAGCAGAAAAGGATCTGTTTTTCTTGAGCTGGTTTTGTTCTCCTATTCTGGTACACTAGATCTCACAGCTTGGAATCCTACACTGAATAGGAAGGGGATAATCTTTCCTTGCTGGTGCACAACCTGTCCAGTAAGGGTACCCCAGGGATTGCTTAAGGGATTTTTGGACTTGTTTTCTGGGATATTTTTTCTTTGATAGGCCTGGTCTGATTGTTTAGGTCCGAGGATTTAGGGGAGTCCTTCTTCCTTAGGAAGACCAGGAGTAGAGAGAATTCTGCTGCTCTCCATCTCACACCCAGTGGATGGATCGGGGTGACTCACGATAGATAGACCAGATCCTGCCGAAGCTGCAAGGATACAGGTAGTTGATGACCAACGTCAGCCTGTATCCCTAGAAATTCCAGGTGGTAACGATAGGCATACTCTATGGGGGTAATTTTGTAATAGCCCGCACGTGTGTAGTTTCCACTTTGAAAATGTTCCCACCAAAACTATCCATGCACAATTACACCTGCTAATTTGTGCATAGATTGTTTCCAGGAAATTTTCTGCGTATACTTTTGAAAATGCAAAAACAAGGCACAGAAGTGCAAACCCCTCCCCAGCCCTTTCTCTTGGAAACACCTCCTGCTCACTGCGGATACACTTACGTGCATATGGGCTCTATATGTGCAAGTTTACACGCATATTGGGCAGGGAATTTTGTAAAAGGTCATTTCAATGGTTAAAGCACTGTTTTGCCCATGGAAATGACTTTGAAAATTGTCCTCTCTAAGTTCAGCAGCTATCTTGGAAATGTTTTTTTCTGGGAATTTATAAACATGATGGAGTCTCAGCTTGGATTATACTATATGTTTCATAGTTATCCCACGGTCATTTGAGGTTTCTAACTATAATTGTATGAAAGATGGCTCTAGAGAATTGCCTGGCTAAGGCAGGTACTGTAGTCTCGGTATATGATTTTAAATTTAGGTGTTTCTGCTGGATTTGATTAATATATTGAAACCCATACAAAAGCTATTTGGAATGTGTCCTTTCTATGCAAATTAGTTACCTGAAGCGCGTTTAGATGTGTGTCCAAACTGCATACTATAACTGTCTGTTTTAGTTTAGACATTTAAATACACAAACTCTACTAGCATTAATGACTTTTTAAGTATGCCAAACAGATCTGTGGAGAAGCATTAGAAAAAGAAATGAGTTAGCTTAGGTAGGATTGTATAGCTATGAGCTGGACCCTCGTCATTCTCATGCCCTTGTCACTGAGATAGGGTAACCCATGGTTACTGAATTCATTTCAGTGAGAGGACCAAGTGCCTCCCCTCCTCATTACTCTATATAACGGGTCTGTCAGAAGAAGCTCCACAGGCTCCTCCTGCTAGAAGGAAGCCAGAGATTCTCAGAGTCACCGACATCAGCATGACTTCTGCTTCCAGGCTTCAGTGGCATGTCATCCTGATCTTCTTGGCAGCCCTCAAAGGGGAGACCAGATACCTAGAGGTGAGAAAGGCTGCTAACTCGGACTTCCTTCATGCATGCATCCATCACCAGGGCTTTTTCATTCACCTGCAGCTTGCATGTGCTCCCTTGTGTCAGTTTCTTCTCTTTCTTTTAAGTCTTTTTCTTTTCAGTGAAAAAGAAGTGAAGGGGCGAGAAGACAAATCCCAATGACTTTACGATCACATGCTACAGCTTTTCACTTTGTTTCTACTTTATTTTCTCAGGTTGCTTATACATTATTTATTCCTCTCCCTGGCTGTCTGTTATAACGGGATCTCTTTCTAATATGACACTTTAATACACTGCACCTTGTTCCAGAGGCAAGGACATTCAGAGCTCTGGCATGCCTTCGGTAGGTCTGGGGGAGCAAGTGCATGCATTTCATTTGTTCAGTGTACAGGAAAGTTGCTAAACTATTTGGTGTCAAGCATTTGCACTTTGTATGGTTTTCAGGTTCGGGATGCTGCAGAGAATGATGCCTTTTTTATTATTAAATCTGACCTGAAAAGAGAATTGTCCGAGGGGAAGATCTACCGACGGGCTCTTCGTGAGTTTCCCTGGTTCTTGCTTGGGAATAGGAGTTGGAGTTCAGAGACAGAGGCCAGAATGTGAAGGACAAGGCTTGACCCAGGAACATAACTGCTGCTGCAGCTAAAGCCAAGCTACTATTGTAATGCCCAGTCCTCTGTCCACAATGTATTAGGAGGGAACAAGTACTATCACTCTTGTAATCTTGTTAAAGTGTTTCAGTTTCTCAAAACACACTATGCTTAGTGTCGCTTTTTTGTGTATATATTTTAACTCCGGAGCCAGTAGATGTCTCGCTGCATGACGTGGGTTTGCATTTGCAATCAGGGTGGTTATTGGGTGAGCATAGAGCACAGTGCAGGAGGAACTGGAAGGGTCTTTTCAGCTGCCTCCAACCAGGAATGAGATAAGATGCTGAAAGGCTCCCTCTGACTTTCCCCCTGCAGGTTGCATTGATATGCTGAGCATAGATGGGCAGTTCACCTTCACGGCGGAGCATCCCCAGCCGCACTGTGTTCTTTTCCTCATTGGGGAGCCCGAGGAGCTAATCACTGTAGAATATAATTTTGTCAATATTGACTGCCGAGGAGGAGATTTCTTGAAGGTAAGAAAGGCCATGTCTTCTTTATTTCATCACCGGATTTCCTCAGGCTAGCATCATTACATCATCAGACTATCTCATGCCTATATTATTCCTGATACCATCAGGTTACAGCTCCAGAAGCACCAGTTTCATTACAGTTTTTCTGTATGCTGAAAAAAATGAGCTATATTATCAATGAAACAGAGAAGAAGCAAAACAACAGACTGTGATTATGCTAGTGACTGTTAAGAAGTAACTATTAAACTGTACTGGTTCAGGTGTTCCCAAGTTTTTCTTTAAAAAAAAAATAATTCTCTGATGGTCAAAACAGAATTTTTTGGTGTTTTTGTTATATCTTACATGTGAATATTATTTTATTTTATTTATTTATCTGATTTAAATCCTGCCTTTCGGTACTTCAAAACGGATTACATTCAGTTACTGTAAGTATCCCCATAGTTTCAGTTAAGATCAGTTCAAATAATCTCTTCTTAAGAGCTTGCTGAATGTGTGGATCTTGTTAAAAGACAAAGAATTATGTTTATTGAAGACGGAGAGCAGAAATGTAATTATCTAAAGTATTACCCGAGATGAAACATCTTGTTCAGAGATGGTTGGTAACAGCAGCAGCAAAAGGCATTTTCTTGTACATTAAAACATTGTAAATCTGAAAACTCTCAATTTCATAAAGGCTAAATAATATGAACGTTATTAGTAATCCAAGTATGGATTACTAATAATGCTCAGAACTTCCCCAATAAAGTCTCTAATAAGAGAGGTATCATTTATTTAAGCTACAATGCAATATTAGAAGTAATAATATTGTTAGAAACATCAATAGTATCTGAAGGGTAGGATGATAGTTTGTGATACGATTGCAATTTAGGCTTGGAGGTGAGAAAGGTTAGGAGATGTTAATGTTGGAAATAAAATTTGGGAAAAAAGGAAGGGACAGCACTGCTCCAACGGGGAGGCAGACAGATCACAATGAGCAGTGAAAGGAAGCAGAGAAGAAGCTACAGCTATCTAGCTGACTTTAAGCTAGCCAGATATATTCAATGGCATACCCTCACCACTGAATATCTCGACTAACTTAGCCAGATACGTTTATCTGTATAACTTTATCAGCTGCTGAACGGCTGAATATGAACCTTAATTATTTTATTGTAGTTTATGATTTTTCAAGCATCCAACACGAGTACCAGACTGGCACCCTCCCCTTCCTTGCCTAATCTTGCATACTAACATTCAACCAAATGACTTCACCCACACATCAAGCAACATAAGGACTTCTGCAATTTAAAGCATGGTTTTATTTAATCGATCTATATTGTGGAAGAACAGAGACATGCTTGCTGATTGTTGCAACACAGCAGAGTTCATCATCGGAGCACAATACTTATTTCAGGTCAAACAATCTTTCAGACTACAGATGTCCTTGCTCTTTCGGCACCCCCGACTTGTGACACGTTTCACACCTAAGACAGGGATTCACTTTCAGACGCCACCAGTGCCATACGCTGACGTAACCATGTCCAAGCACAGCTCCTATAGTTTAGCGTGAGGCACTGGACATGTCAGCACGACAAATCCAGAAGTAGCAAAGCTCCCGCTGCAATACACGGTTCTGGGAGAAAAGGGGGCCTTGAAAGAGAAATGGCAGCAAATGCAGGTGGGAGGGAACCTGACAGCTTCCACTACTAAAGCTGTTCCAAGGGGATCCTGGAGAGAGATCGACTTGTTCCTTTTCTGGCATGCCCAGTATGGTGACGGTAGGGAAGGAGGGAGGTAAGTCAGGCAGCATGTGGAAGGAGATCTTCACTGCTGCGGTTTGCTGCTCCTCTACTGGCGTGCTGCACGTAGGAGCAGGCGGGACCAAATACCTCAACTTGCACCACTGAAGTTTTATGGTTTTTTTGTTAAAAAGACAGCATGGTTTAAGATGCTAAATGGCATCTTAAACCAGTTAAAGCTTTAAAATGCATCTATGGGTTTGATATTGCACTGCATTAAATTCAAGGCTAATTGGTGCTTTTTCATTCACTTGCAGCTTGCATGTGCTCCCTCGTGTCAGTTTCTCGTGTCAGTGCTGGAACCAGTCCCCCCATATTGTTTTCTATGGGAAAAGTGGTTTCGACTTAAGACACAGTTCTCAGGAACCAATTGTGACTTAAGTCTGAAGACTTCCTGTGTAGACGAGTAAATACAAAAGCACCTCCTGTTATTCCATTCATTACTGACACCAAGGTGCACAACATGCGTTAGAGAACAGAAGAGGATGAGGGCTTCCACTTGTGTAATCTTGGCAACGTGTTTCAATTTGTCAAAACACACTGTTCCTGGTGTTGCTTACTGCGCGTATCTGTTTTAACGCAGGAGCCAGTAGAGGTGCGCACACGTGAAAGGAGCGTGGCATAAGAATCCTAAAACTTAATGAGATGCACAGCACAACAGCACAGCAGAGCCAACAGGCACAGAAAAGGATGTGGGAGCCTACTCCAAGGGGAGGGGGCATTCATTTTCCTGGGAATTTATCAATGTTTGTTACATAATCACCAAAAATGGGAGAAAAATCAGGTGAAAATTAAGGGCTCTATGCAAGGGGCTTTTAGTACAGGTGCAGCGATGCTAGTTTTGTTTGATGGCGCTGGTTAATTTGTATGTAGCAGCTTGGCCCTGTGCTGGACAGAGCTCTGGTTTAACTCACTACACTTTAATCATTACAAGAAAAATAACCAGACTGCAGAAGTAACTTTTAAAGGCAATTATGCCGTAGCGTGTAACGTCACTAACCGATTGCACTCACTAGACGGTACCGATAGGACATCCTTTGATTGCCTTTAGTGTAGGATCGTCAGCCGTAATTTCTCTCTCCCGGTCATCTCTGATAGAAACAAATAGTAGTTCATATTTCTTTTCTTAAACCCTTTCCAGGTGTTTGATGGTTGGATAATAAAGGGGGAAAAGTTCCCCAGTTCCTTGGATCATCCTCTCCCTACGTCCAGCCGCTACCTAGATTTTTGTGACGGAGGCGGCACCAGAGGGTCCGTCCAGGCGTCACAGAACGTGGCCATGATTTTCTTCAGGGTTCAGGAGCCAGGGAATGGATTCACGCTAACAATCAAGAAAACCCCTAATCTCTTTCGTAAGTGCGTCTAGGTTTTGGTAAATTGCATGCTGAAACTGGAGGGGGCTATGAGAATTTAAAAACCTGCCCCAACCAGCAGGGGTGGAGGCGGGGGCGGGCAGGAAGGGCTACTGCCCTGCGCACCATGCTGGGGGGGGGGGGGGGGGGGGGTGCCAGGCTGCCCTTCCGAGTCTGTCTGCGAGCACGCGTGCTGAAAACATCCCTGGCCCAGGGCACCAGCTTCGTCCAGCAACAAGGCCCTGGTGTGACGAGATGGGATTGCTGTCAAAGTGATTTAACAAGCTTTAGTTAGAGAAGAAAATGAGTATTGATTTTCATCCCACTGCCTTAATCATTTGCTAGATTAGGAAGACAAATATTGCTGTAAACACCGGTGACTTGTTTCTTACATCACCAAGAACAAAAAAATACAAGTGGCTGCTATCTTACCAAGCTGCCAACAAATACACCCAGGCCTGATGGGTTCTATGCTGTGAAATTTGGAGCTGTGCAAAATACGGCCTACGTGAGACAGAACTGAATATCCCCCAAGTCAGCCCAAATATCTTTTAAGCAGCATGAAAAAAGAAATTATGCAAGACAAATGTCTCCAGGCATTCAGCCATTTCTGCAGTTGCAGAACATTGCAAAATAGAAGGTCTACGTTAGTTCTGCAATGCTACAAATCCTGCAACTTCATGTCCTTTGTCCTGTGAAGACCTTATTTATTATTGCAACTGTAGTTTTATTCATTTTACATGAATTCCAATGTGCTTATATTATATCTTCCTCCCCGTGACAGCCTGCAATGTGATCTCTCAAACCCCTAATGGAAGA
Organism: Rhinatrema bivittatum; assembly: GCF_901001135.1. NCBI lineage: Eukaryota > Metazoa > Chordata > Amphibia > Gymnophiona > Rhinatrematidae > Rhinatrema > Rhinatrema bivittatum. The sequence continues at coordinate 692,878,665 of NC_042615.1, forward strand.
TTTACCATGGTGATTCCTCACCAGCACAGGAATTGCAGTTTTTCCATAATATACCCTGTGGTAATAAAAATATCAGACCTCACACTGGGCTACTTCAGCGACCTTCAGTTAAAGGTGAGTTGGTTTGTCTGGAATAAACCAGGAATGAGTGATTCAGCTATAAATTGTTTCATACTGATTTCCGATTAGGAGCCAGTTCTGATGAGGCCAGTATTGTAAGGCATTTAGCCGGATAACTAACAAGCTATCCAGCTAAATGCCTACTTTTTGAATATTGGGGCACTTAAACTAGATTTTAGCCAGATACGTCATTATCTGGATAAAATCTAGCTGGAGAAAAAAAGAGGCATTTTGGGACAGACCTAAGTTATCCAGCAAACTTAGCAGATTTTCAGAGCAGGTCTGAAGTTAGACAGCCTTGTGTGGCTGAATAAACTTGCTACTTAACCGGATATCTGTGAATGTGGTACTGTAACGTTAAAAAAAGAAAAGTGCCATCCAGGCCTGTGGCCTGATTCCCCCCCCCCCCCTCAATATGTCATAAATAACCCTGCCGGGTTACACACCCCCACCCCACCCCTCCGGTGTTTATTAATAGATGCAGTCTGCAGGTCAGCGCTCCCGCCATCCCTTCCCTATTTTATAAATTATAACTCAGGCTCTCTCCTGCTGCCCCCCCCCCCCCCCCAACTACCCATCACCTACTCGCAACTTCTGTATCCCTGGGCTGCCCTCCCTCCCTCCCCCGCCTGCCTCAGGTCCCCCTCTCCAGCCAGGAGCAAGGTGTTCACTTAACCGGCTCCCGCACAGCAGTGCTTTCTGAGCAGGCCAGGGAGTGGGAACTGGGCAGCAAACACAGGTGGCACTTTTCTTTCTTTCTTTTCTTTTTTAAATTCACAGTGCCACTTAACCGGATAACTTTACAACATAATTAGTTATTTTCCGACATCTCTGATTCGGTTTTGAAGTTTGTTTATTTATTTATTTATTTATTTATTTATTTATTAACTTTTATTTACGCACATTCGTGAAGCACATCATGCCGGTTTACAATGAACTCAGGAGGAAAATTACAATAAAACAATAAAACTTAGAGCTAAGGAGGTATTGAAAGACCGGCAGTATTATCTGAGTTATTATTGGGTTATATGTATGTAGCTGGATAACTTTAGGAGAGTTTATTCAGCAGGATGTTTGTCCCACTGAATATTCGATACACGTTATTTGGCTAACTTTAGCTGGATAACGTGTCCACTCACTGGCTTATTGAACATTGACCTCGATAGGTATTTATTGTTTACTAGGTCAAAGGATCAAAAAAATGACTCCACTTCAGAAATGCCGCTGAGTTTTGCAAAAATTCTGTAATAATTTGTGCCAGTTAGGAAAGCTTCTGATTAGATCTGAACCTCAAATAGCAGGATGTTGATGCAGCTCAGCTAACATTTGCATAAATTATGCTTAGACAGCTTTATGTGTAATATCTTATGTACCACATGGACAGTTAAATTTTACATTTTGGAGTCCATAAAAGTTTTGCATACCTAGATTTCGAAGTAGTCTCATATTTTTAGAGGTCAAAATAATAAAATCCTCTATTTTAAAACAAGTTCACATTTTGGAAGTCAAATATTTCTGTCCTCTAATGTGTAGAGGATTTTGTTTATTTCTGGAAGTAAAATGCTTCCAAAAGAAGATTAAGTCAACCCCTTGTATTGAGAACTAAGAGGATGTAGATTTTTGTGGAAATCTGTGAGCAATCCATAGACGGCAGTAAGCAGCTCCATGTAACGTTTGGAAATTTCCAGTGGCCACTTGAAGAAATCTGATTTAATAATGACAAATTTAAAATTGACAGTGCACTGCATGGTATTCTGTAATATATCACTTTCAGTTCTGATAACTGCTAGACATTGCTCTTACACGGATCAATGATGTCTCTTCACATTCTTGCATGGCAACAGCACCCCAGTGAAAGTGAGATTGCAGTTAATATATATTTAGATTTAGCTTACATCTTTTCATTGGTAGTTCAAGGCAAGCTATATTTAGGTACAGTATTTCCCTGTCCCCAGAGGGCTTACAGTCTATTTACTAAGTTGTGGAAGATTCCCTAGAGGAGCAGTAATGCAGGGCTTACAGAACTGTGGTACACTCAGTGCTGCAGCTTAGGAAAAGGTGCGGTATTTTCCCCAGCAGTAAAATGCTGCAGAGAAAAATGATGCAGGTTAGTTGCCCCATGAATGCTGCGCAGTGGCACCATCTTGTTAAAGGGCCTGAACGGCCCAAGCAAAACCCCTTCCCAAAGTGTAAAAATGCCCCCCAGAGATATTATGAGACTCCCCTGTTTCACCCCCTGCTAACTGTAAAGGCAGCCACAATGCCCAAAAAGAAAAAAACAATCATGCAGCAGAGCCCCATCCCCCTCCTTTCCCAATCCTACCCCTTTGTCTAAATTGTCCCCCAGCCTTCCTACCCCCCCCCCCCCCAGACCTCCGGTCCCTTCCCACTCTAGCCCACCTCTGACCCCCACCCCCTCCTGATAATACCTTTTAATCCCTGGTGGGCTCTGGGTAAAAGTGGTGCTGGCTGGTTGCTTGTCATCTTATGCTCCACTAGCCCTTAAGAAATAGAAAGGTATGACCAGGAGTCGGGGGGGAGGGGGGGTCCCGATCCTGAAGGAAGGGGGTCTGGAAGCCGGTGGGGGAGGGGATTGGGGGCAATCGGGATGCATGCTAGCGTCTTGATGGTCCCGCAAAATAGCTAAATCTCACTAACACTTCTTGTGACTTAGGACAAGTCACTTCACCCTGCATTGCCTCAAGTACAAACGTTTGGGGGTCATCTACCAAGTCACAGTAGGCATTTATTGTGTGGTAAATACCTCACAGTAGTGATAACGTGAAAATACCAAATGTTATTTCACCTCCAATAAAGCCAAAATGGTAAAGAGCTGTTCTGCATGCCAATGCTTTTACTAGCTTATTACTAGGTAATTTCTTGGCAATAAAATAATGTGGCTTCCACACCACATGTCTTGTTACTGTACTCTGTATTCTATAGCAGGCTTATTAAATATTGTGTGAATACTATTATTGAAGCTTTCTAAGCTGGACATGGCCAGGGAGTATTTTGGCTGGCAATTAGTGAGTTCATATGGATCTTACATTTGGAAGAATTACGGGCCTAAATCATAATATTGCAAGGATAATGTGTACATTTAAAAATGTTCTAGAAAATGAGAATATTTAAAGATTCCTCATTACAGGGCTTGTTCATTTTAAAATGTACAGGTTATTTCCACGAGGCCAATATTCAAAAGCTATTTAGATGGATAACTTAAAGCTATCTGACTAAATGGCAAGGTTTGGTATATTTAGCTCCTCATCTGACTAGATTTTAGCTGGATAAGTCATTATCTCTAAAATCTAGCCGGATAAAAAAAGAGGCATTCCGGGGGCATCACAGGGAGGAGTTAAGAAATCCGGCTAACATAGCTGATTTTAAACTATAACCAGCTAAGTTAGGCAGATAACTTAGTTACTTATCCAGATATCTTCAAAAAATATCTGGGTAAGTAGCGCTGGGCTTTTAATTTAAAAAAAAAAAAAAAAGCTGTAATAAGGCTTGCGCCCCGATCTTCTTCTTCCCCCACAAAATTTCATATGGCGCAATCAGGCCATGCATCCCTCACACCCACCCCCCCCCACCCCCAAATGTGTAACTAAAGTCCCAGGGGTCTCAGTTTGGGTCTCCTCCCTTCCCCTGTTCCTTTCAATAATACCCAAAGTCCTTAGGTTCAGCACTGTCCCCCCCCCACCCAGATCCTCCCCCCCAATAACATATCATCCTCTTCTTGGTGAGAGGTACACAATTCCCCACTTCTGGCACTTCCAGTGGATAACTTTAAGCAAGTATATTCAGCGGGACATTTTTCCACTACCCAGCTTACTGAATATGACCCCTGTTTATACCTGTAGTCATACAGGAAATACAGGTAACGCAGGGGAAATCAATAAACATATGGGTAATATGAAAATGACAAGCGAGCCTAACAATAAAGTATTCAGTTGTTAGATGAGGCAATGCAATCTTCTGTCTAGCAGCATTTATCTATGCACTCTGCTCCCATGCATTTCAATTTGGGACTCATTTTTGAGTTGTCACAAAATCGTCGGCCTCCATCATAAAACAAGTGGGCTTCAAAGGTTTAATCAATATGTAGCACTTTCCACAGGCTGAATATTGTCAGTGAGCTAGAATATGTTTAGCATCCTGTGTACAATGACTGGCTTTTTCTTCTGCTTTTTAACTCTTGAGTTTTCTAGTTAAGTGTCCCCAGTGTGGCTTCTTCTAAAATAAAAGCCCTAAATGTTTTTTGGAACCTACAATATGGGAAACTGATATAAGCAAAATCATTGCATATTTTAAAGTGAATTGTTTGTTGGACTGAGGTGAGATTACCTCTACCTGCAGGGAAGAGCCCTACAAGTTCTCACTGCCAGTAGGCAGACCCAGGAGAAGTAGAAAATGGTGTGTAGCTTCACCTTTACTAGCCCCATGTTCCTCTCGGGTTGAGCCTTTGGTTGCCAGGGCTGGCAGGATTTAGGCAAGGGTCTCTGTTAATGACAAGGGAGGTGGTCCAAGGCAGGCTACAGACATAGGCAGAAGGCACTCAGGTGTATCAAGTGTCTAGGCAAGGATCAAAACAACATATCCATCTAAAGGAGAGGAAGAAGAACAGATAGATCTGGAGCACGCTGGGCAGACAAAGGCAGGAACAAGCTTGGTAGGCGAAGGCTGAAACAGGTTGGGCAGACAAAGAATGGAACAGGCTGAAAGCAACACACACTAAAGAATGCAGGAGGACCTGTTGCAGAGGCAGAGTGCGTCAGGGGAGCGGCCCTTTTAAAGGGTGAAAAGGATGATGTCATCAGTAGGGGGCTGTGGGGACTTTCCGCCATTGTCCCCATAAGAAGCCCGATGTCAGGCATGCATGCACCTAAGGGGGCGTAGGAAGAGGCAGGAGCCGGTGGCATTCGGCAGCCTCCTGCTGTGAGAGGGGTCGGCTGTATCCAGCTGTGTCAGGGCCAGCGCAGCTGGTTAAAGCATGCCAGCTGCGAAGGTGAGGGTGACGGTTCACGGGCTATCCCCGCAAGCTATCAAATGCAACAATACCCTCTTCTTAATCCCCTTCCGAGATGCTTTGGGTTTGACTTTCATTGGGTACCAATGGTAGAAGTCCTTCAGTATATTGGGATCCAGTATGTTGGATGAGGGCTCCCATGAGTTTTCCTCTGCACCATAGTTCTTCCAGGAGATCAGGTACTCAATTGGTTTGCCTCTTCAGCGAGAGTCCAGGATCTCTTGGACTTCATATACCTGGACTTCCCCAGAGATAGTATCTTGGGGTTTGGGCGGTACTCTGGAGGGCCAGAAAAGTACGAATGGTTTGAGTAATGAAATGTGGAACATGTTATGAATTTTTAAGGTAGGAGGAAGCTCTAATTGGTAAGTGACAGGACCAATTTGGTGAGTCACTGGAATGCTCCTATGAAGCGTAGAGCCAATCATAAGGAGGGATGCCACAGGCGTAAGTGTCTGGTGTTTAGCCAGACTTTATCACCCATCTTGAACTAGGGAGCTGGCCTCCTTCGGGCATCAGCAGTTCTCTTGGCTTACATACCAGCATTTTCAATTAGCTGATTGACTTGATCCCAAAGGCCATGTAATTCTTGAGTTGCAGGTGAAGGGACTATCATGGCTAGTGGCAACGGCAGGCAGGGTTGTTTTCCATAAACTATTTGGAAAAGGGAAGAGCCAGTGGCTGCATTAATGTGATTGTTTTGAGAAAATTCGGCCTGGGGCAGGAGGGCGGCCCGGTTGCAAGAGTCACACACAAGAATTAGTACCCTACACTATCACACTAACTCTTTTACAGAGAGAAAGCAAGAAGATGCCCCTGAATCACTGCAGAGTGCCAAGACTACATAAGCTGCAGGAAACAATCTGGCTGTATTTTTCCTGCTGCCCCTGGCATAGTGTCAGCTGCAGTGACAATCCTACCTTGATAATTACTCTGTAACCATCTCACTGAGATTACAGACGTTCTCCTTCTATTATTTATTTATTTAAAAACATTTATATACTGCTTATACAAAAAATAGAGGTCTAGGTGGTTTACAATCTAAAACATACATAATAGAATAAATAAATGGACTATATAAAAGTAAGGAAATGTACAGAAATACAGCAAATAACAATTAAAAAGAGAAAATTAAGGAGGTGGTATTATTCTGGGTTTTGTGTAGCAAAAGCATTGGAGCAGAAATAAGTTTTGAATTTCTTCCTAAATTCTTTGGGGTGGGTCATGAGTCTAAGTGTAGCTGGGATGGAATTCCAAAGGGATGGACCTGCCTCTGAGAAGGCACGTTTTCTGGTTATATCAAGCCTAGCAATTTTAACCGTTGGGACCTGAAGGAGGTATTTGTCGGCAGAACGTAGATGATGCTGAAGTTGGTACAGACGTAGAGAAGTGCATAGCCAGACGGCAGAGGAATTATGAATTAAGTTGAAAATTAAAGTCAAAATTTTATAGTGAATACATTGTTTGTTTGATCGGAAGCCAGTGAAGGTTAAGAAGAATTGGGGTAATGTGTTCTCTAATCTTAGGGGCGGATTTTAAAAGGGCCGCGCGCGTAAATCTGGAAGGATTTACGCACGCAGGGCCCTCGCGCGCCGGCGCGCCTAAAGCCCCGGGACGCGCGCGTAAGTCCCGGGGCTTTCGGAAAGGGGCGGGAGGGGGCGTGTCCGGGGGCGTCCCCGAAATGACGTGGCATTTCGGGGGCGGGCCCGTGGGAGTGGCGCCGGCCCGGGGGCGTGGTCGAGGCCTCCGGACCAGCCCCCAGGACCGGAGGACGGAGCAGGGCTGCTGGTGATGCACGCAAGCCCCAGGACGCGTGTTTGTCCTGGGGCTTGCAAAAAGGGGCGGGGGGGGGTGGGTACGGGGGTGGAGCGGGGGCATGGCTTGAGCCTCCAGGCACAGCGGCCATTTGCTGCTGTGCCCAGGATTGCGGGCCGGCCATCGGCCGGCGCGCATAACTTCCTCAATAAAGGTATGGGGGGGGTTTAGATAGGGCTGGGGGCGGGTTAGGTAGGGGAAGGTGCGGGGGGGGGGGGGGGCGGCGGAAGGAAAGTTCCCTCCGAGGCTGCTTTGATTTTGGAGCAGCCTCGGAGGGAACAGAGGCAGACTGCGCAGCTTGGCAAGCGCAAGTTGCACAATTGTGCACCCCCTTGCACACGCCAACCCTGGATTTTATAACATGCGCGTGGCTGCACGCGCATGTTATAAAATCAGGCGTAGATTTGTTTGCGCCGGGTTTCACGAACAAATCTGCGCCCGCGTGCAGGTTTTAAAATCTGCCCCAGTGAATTGCAGTAGTCTAATCCAGAAAGAATGAGAGCTTGCAAGACTGTTCTGAAATCTACAGGAAATAACAGAAGTTTTAATCTTTTAAGAAGGTTCAGTTTAAAAAGAATGTTTTTACTATTTTAGATATGTGGACTGTCATAGATAGTTTGGAGACAAGAATGATTCCTAAATTGCGACCATGAGTAACAATGGGAATTGTATGGTTATCAAATATAAGTTGTGAAGGAGGAGGGTTGGGTATGGTTGTGAAGCATGAGAAGTTGGGTATGGTTGATAAATGTAATATTTCAGTTTTTGCAGCATTTAATGTCAATTGGTTATGACATAGCCAAGTTTTTATAGTTTCTAAGTAAAGAGTAATTAAAGAGAAGATATGAGACCAGGAAGATGTGTTGGGTATGAGAGGTTGTATATCGTCAGCTTAGATCTTGAAATCTATGCCTAAACCAGTTAATATTTGGCAAAGGGGAAGCAAGTAAACGTTGAATAGCAATGCTGACAGAGAGGAACCTTGCAGGACTCTAGATGTAGTGGTGAACCAATCTGAATGGTAGGGACCTATATTGATTTTTTGAGGGCGATTGGAAATAAATGAGTTAAACCATTGAAGCACTATGTCCTTAATGCCTATGAATTGTAAACTGGCAAGAAGTAATTCATGGTTTAATGTATCAAAGGCTATAGTGAGGTCGAGAAGAATGATAATATAATCTATGTTGGCATCGAAGCGTCAAATGATTGAGTCAAATGAAGAGAGAAGCATGATCTCTTTACTATGTCCTTTACAGAAGTTGTGTTGATTTGGGTGGAGAATGTTATTTACGGAAATGTATTTGGTTATTTGGTGAACAACTGTAGATTCAAAAAAATTTTACCAAGAGTAGTCAAAGAAGCTATTGGACGAAGACTGGTGATGCCATAAAGATCAGAGTTTTTTTTCCTTTGGCATAGGTGTGATAGAGATTTGTTTTAGAGAGTTAGGGAATGTGCCAATTGTGAGAGATAAATTGACTAGTTGAACTATAGACGAGGAGATGTGATCTTGACTTATCTTTCAACAGTTGGCCTGGACAAGGATTGTAAGGTGAGTTTGAGATTTTCAACTTTGTAAGCAAACGAGACACAGTGGAAGTGTCAGTCTCAGAAAAAGTAGACCAGGAACATATAAGCGGGGGTAGATTTATTTTTGGGGTAGGCACGGGAGGAAATTCTGAAGAAATTTTAGATATTTTATCTTGAAAATAATGGGCAATTTCATTACACAGTGACACAGTAGCTGTATATACTGTACACTGTACATATTTCACTCAACGCACAATAAATCTCTGGAATTTGTTGCCAGAGGATGTGGTTAGTGCAGTTAATGTAGCTGGATTCAAAAAAGGTTTGGATAAGTTCTTGGAAGAGAAGTCCATTAACTGCTATTAATCAAGTTTATTTAGGGAATAGCCACTGCTATTAATTGCATCAGTGCATCAGTAGCATGGAATCTTCTAGGTGTTTGGGTAATTGCCAGGTTCTTGTGGCCTGGTTTGGCCTCTGTTGGAAACAGGATGCTGGGCTTGATGGACCCTTGGTCTGACCCAGCATGGCAATTTCTTATGTTCTTATGTTCTTATTTGTATATAATTAACCTATCTCTCTTCAATTCCTCCACCCAGTTCAACAGCCCTTGTTAATTGTAACTGCATCTCTTCATCACGTTTATTTATGTTCGTTGTTGTATTCATCGCACCCCTGTTTTATGTAAACCGACATGATGTGAATTTTTTCATCAATGCCGTTATTAAAAAACCTTAAATAAATAAATAAATAAATAAATTACAGTGAACATTTGAGATATTAGTGTGTGCTACAGTTCTTTGTGAGGTTAAAGATTTTACAATATTGAAAAGGATGTTGGGGGTTGCCATTTGTCATTTGTATTTTAGATGCATAATGAGATTTCTTTGCAAGATCAATTTCTTTTTTATATTTTTTCAAAAGACTAAAGTAAGCATTTTTTTGCTCTAAAGAAAGATTCTTGCACCAGCGTCTTTCAAGGCATCTTAATCTGACTTTCATTGCACATAAAGTAGATGAAAACCAGGCGGCTTTGGGCCTAGAGGTAATGATACATTATTTTCTTGGGGCTATAGTGTCTATAGATTTTGAGATTGATGAGTTCCAGTTAGATTGAATGGTCAATGTCAGTCCCAACTACTAAAGGGAGATTTGGCTGTAAAGTGTTTATAAAGATTTCAGAGTCAATTTTCTCTGTTTTATAAATTTTCTTGGGACCAACAGGGTTATTAGAGGGTTTGCCTTAAGGTTGCCAGAACAAAAGAATATAAGAAATTGCCATGCTGGGTCAGACCAAGGGTCCATCAAACCCAGCATCTTGTTTACAACAGAGGCCAAACCAGGCCACAAGAACCTGGCAATTACCCAAACACCAAGAAGATCCCATGCTACTGATGCAATTAATAGTAGTGGCTATTCCCTAAGGGGCGGATTTTCAGAGCCCTGCTCGCCTAAATCCGCCCAAATCCGGGCGGATTTAGGCGAGCAGGGCCCTACGCGCTGGTGAGCCTATTTTACATAGGCCTACCGGCGCGCGCAGAGCCCCGGGACTCGCGTAAGTCCCGGGGTTCTCCGAGGGGGGTGTGTCGGGGGCGGGCCCGGTCGTCGCGGCGTTTAGGGGGCGTGTCGGCAGCGTTTTGGGGGGCGGGTACAGGGGCGTGGCTACGGCCCGGGGCGTGGCCGGGGGCGTGGCCGCACCCTCCGTACCCGCCCCCAGGTCGCGTCCCGGCGCGCAAGAGGCCCGCTGGGGCGCGGGGATTTACGCCTCCCAGAGGGAGGCGTAAATCCCCCGACAAAGGTAAGGGGGGGCTTAGACAGGGCCGGGTGGGTGGGTTAGGTAGGGGAAGGTGAGGGGAGGGCAAAAGGAAGTTCCCTCCGAGGCCGCTCCGATTTCGGAGCGGCCTCGGAGGGAACGGGGGTAGGCTGCGCGGCTCGGTGCGCGCCGGCTATACAAAATCAATAGCCTTGCGCGCGCCGATCCAGGTTTTTAGCAGATACGCGCGGCTCCGCGCGTATCTACTAAAATCCAGCGTACTTTTGCTGGCGCCTGATGCGCCAGCAAAAGTACGCCTATTCGCGTTATTTGAAAATCTACCCCTAAGTAAACTTGATTAATAGCAGTTAATTGACTTCTCCTCCAAGAACTTATCCAAACCTTTTTTGAACCCAGCTATACTAACTGCACTAACCACATCCTCTGGCAACAAATTCCAGAGGATGCGTTGAGTGAAAAAGAATTGTCTTAAATGTGCTACTTAATAACTTCATGGAATATCCCCTAGTCATTCTATTATCCGAAAGTGTAAATAACCGATTCACATCTACTCGTTTAAGACCTCTCATGATCTTAAAGACCTCTATCATATCCCCCCTCAGCCGACTCTTCTCCAAGCTGAACAGCCCTAACCTCTTCAGCCTTTCCTCACAGGGGAGCTGTTCCATCCCCTTTATCATTTTGGTTGCCCTTCTCTGTACCTTCTCCATCACAACTATATCTTTTTTGAGATGTAGCAACCAGAATTGTACACAGTATTCAAGGTGCGGTCTGGAGCGATGCAGAATCATTATGTCATTTTCCGTTTTATTAACCATTCCCTTCCTAATAATTCCTAACATTCTGTTTGCTTTTTTGACTTCTGCAGCACACTGAGCCGACCATTTTTAAGTATTATCCACTATGATGCCTAGATCTTTTTCCTGGGTGGTAGTTCCTAATATGGAACCTAACATCGTGTAACTACAGCAAGGGTTACTTTTCCCTATGTGTAACACCTTGCACTTGTCCACATTAAACTTCATCTGCCATTTGGATGCCCAATCTTCCAGTCTTGCAAGGTCCTCCTGTAATGTATCACAATCCGCTTGTGATTTAACTACTCTGAATAATTTTGTATCGTCTTCAAATTTGATAACCTCACTCGTCATATTCCTTTCCAGATCATTTATATATATATTGAAAAGCACCTGTCCAAGTACAGATCCCTGAGGCACTCCACTGTTTACCCTTTTCCACTAAGAAAATTGACCATTTAATCCTACTCTCTGTTTCCTGTATTTTAACCAGTTTGTAATCCACGAAAGGACATTGCCTCCTATCCCATGACTTTTTGGTTCTCTTAGAAGCCTCTCATGAGGGGCTTTGTCAAACACCTTCTGAAAATCCAAATACACTACATCTACCGGTTCACCTTTATCTACATCAGTGGTTCTCAACCCTGTCCTGGGGACCCCCCCAGCCAGTCGGGTTTGCATGATATCCACAATGAATATGCATGAGAGAGAATTTGCATACACTGCCTCCATAACATGCAAATTTTCTCTCATGCATATTCATTGTGGATATCATGAAAACTCGACTGGCTGGGGGGGTCCCCAGGATAGGGTTGAGAACCACTGATCTACATGTTTATTAACCCCTTTAAAAAAAATGAAGCAGATTTGTTAGGCAAGACTTCCCTTGGGTAAATCCATGTTGACTGTGTTCCATTAAACCATGTCTTTCTATATGCTTTACGATTTTGATCTTTAGAATAGTTTCCATTATTTTTCCTGGCACTGAAGACACGCTCACTGGTCTATAGTTACCCGGATCACCCCTGGAGCCTTTTTTAAATATTGAGGTTACATTGGCCACCCTCCAGTCTTCAGGTACAATGGATGATTTTAATGATCGGTTACAAATTTTAACTAACAGATCAGAAATTTCATTTTTTAGTTCCTTCAGTACCCTAGGATTCATAGCATTGGATCCAGGTGATTTGCTACTCTTTAGTTTGTCAATCTGGCCTACTACATCTTCCCGGTTCACAGTGATTTGGTTCAGTTCGTCTGACTCATCACCCTTGAAAACTATCTCCGGAACTGGTATCTCCCTAACATCCTCATTAGTAAACATGGAAGCAAAAAATTAATTTAGTCTTTCTGCAATGGCCTTATCTTCCCTAAGAGCCCCTTTAACCCCTCGGTCATCTAATGGTCCAACCGACTCCCTCACAGGTTTCTAGCTTCGGATATATTTTAAAAAGTTTTTATTATGAGTTTTTGCCTCTATGGCCAACTTCATTTCAAATTCTCTCTTCGCCTGTCTTATCAATGTTTTACACTTAACTTGACAATACTTATGTTTTATCCTATTTTCTTCAGATGGATCCTTCTTCCAATTTTTGAAGGATTTTTTTGGCTAAAATATCCTCTTTCACCTCACCTTTTAACCATAATGGTAATCGTTTTGCCTTCCTTCCACCTTTCTTAATGCGTGGAATACATCTGGACTGCGCCTCTAGGATTGTATTTTTAAACAATGTCCATGCCTGTTGAACACTTTTAACCTTTGCAGCTGCACCTTTCAGTGCCAGTTACTTGTATTAAAAAGTGACTTGTTGGGTTGTTGCAGTAAGATTTATGTGATCAGAGTTATGGAAAACAAGGTCTAGAGTATGACCTGTTTTATCTGTGGGCCTTTCCACTAGTTGTTCCCAGCTTAACCCTGTTAAGGCTTCAAGTAGGGAGGAGCCTGCAAGTGGAGGAGGCTTAGAGATGAAGTGGAGGTTAAAATCTCTGGCAAGTATATTGTTGGATAGATCAACAGGCAAGTTAGTCAGGGATTCTAATAGAGAAGACAGGTTGTTGGTAAGTAAACCAGGGGGGCAATATATGATGCAGAAACTTGCAATGCTTGAAGAAACAAGCATTAATTCATATGGATTTTTCAGGGGCAAGTCTTTCTTACATGGCTGTAGGGAGGCCTTGACAATGATAACTAAGCCTCCTCTTCTTCGATTGGGTCGTGGTTCTGAGAAGGGGATGTAGCCTTCAGGACATATAGTATTTAAAATTAAGTTATAATCAAAAAGTCATGTTTCAGTAATCATGATGATATCAGGCGAGTGAGTAGAAATTGAATTGTAAATGATAGGTACTTTTTTCCTTATGGATTGAGCGTTAAAAATTAAAAGAGAGATGGATGAGATCATTAGTGTGGTTACTTTGAGAATGGGTATAATACTAATCAATGATGATTTATGAGTTGGAGGAAGTCTGTGGCGGTGTGTGGTAAGGTCTACCATTACCTGTAACAATTGGGATTTGCATGGTGAAAAACAGCGCAGAAAAGAACAATGAAAACAGGAGATTGAAAAAAAAGTAGAATAGATTTACAATCTATAGAGACTGATATATGTGAGCCCAAAAACAATGAGAGAGGTTACGGCAAACAGATGCAGAAGGTGCAGAAGGGGGTACAAAGGGGCGCACAAAAGGGGCGAGCCCTTTTGTCACGCTTCTTTGGCACATGATGCACTGGCACACGGTGCTTCCGGCATTTGTGCTAAGCCTCTTATGCCGGCACCCAAATGATACTAGAATGAAAACTGCAAATATATGATGAATTCTTGTATACTAAATTTCAAAGCATCATCATCATATTTATGCAACAGGAATAGCGAAATGAATAGTTTGTGTTCTATTTTTTATGACAGTTTTATGGCTGTCAGGGCATTTTGAATCGAACATAGCCCGCCATTTCTATATGAGGTTAACTCCAGCAAAAAATACAAAAAATAAAACACAAACTATTCATTTCGCTATTCCTGTTGCATAAATATGATGATGATGCTTTGAAATTTGGCACCCAAATGATGTCAACGAGGGGGTGGGAACAACCCACGGGGCATTGAGAGCTGTGGGATGGTCTTTGCAGCAGTATTAGCAGGACCAGGTTAGTACTAGGTCACAGGTACAGTATCAGTGACTTTAAAAAGCACATTTTGCTTTCTCCTACAAACAACATTTTTTTTGCTAATATTTTCTTTCACTTTAACAGGCTGATGCAATACAGTGCGCTCAGCCAACCACACTGGTTAACCCGTGGTTGAACACGCATCCACAACCCTCATGCTATAAGGGGATTAGCGCGCCAAAAAGTGCATCCACCCCCCCCCCCCCCCCCCCAGTGAAGCTAATAGCATTCATCATTTGCAAATGCATGTTGATGAGGCTATTAACTGTTCTCCCACAATTAAAAAAAAAAAAATGAGCGCCTGATGCACACATTTTTACTTTCAGAAATTAATGCTTACTCGCAGCAGGCATTAATTTCTGAGCAGCCCAAAAAGTGTATAGAAAAGCAGAAAATACTTCTTTTCTGTACTTCCTCCGACTTAATATCGTGATGATATTAAGTTGGAGGAACAAAAAGGAGAACTTTAAAAAAATAATAATAAAAAGTGTGCGAGCAGTCAGGTTAGGAAAAGGGATGCTCAATTAACGAAAGTCCACTTTCCTAATCTGTGGATGTGCTCAGGAAGCAGTAGGGGTGCACAATTTCCCCTAGCACCTCATTTTAATCATAGCAGCCGATTTAAATATTAAGTTGGGCGTCCCGGAGAGGTTGATCGGCGCGCGTTAGGAGAGTGGGTGTTCAATCATGATCGCCCGTTTTCCCCATGCCGATATTGCATCGACCTGTAAGTTTTCAAGCTTGAGAATCTCTGCTTCCCTCTTTGCGAACCAGAAGAGAAATGAATGAGCAAACTGATCACTGCTGCAGCTCATACTTTCACTTTCACCTAAAAAAAAAAACTTGATGAAATCAATCTTTGCAGCTCCCAGGTGGGACAGGCTGGTTGAAAAAAAGCAGAAAATTACCAATTCACACCTTTCATCAAATTTTTCTGAAATGAAAAGATAATGTAAACATGATAATTCTATTTGTCTATATAAACATTAAATTATTAAACATTGTTAGTGAAGAGATTGGTGGTTTCATATATTTATGAACAATACAGGTTAATGATTATACAAACAGAGCGGTACTGATTACCGGTGGTAACAGTCTTAATCATATATGAAACCACCAATCTCTTCACTAACAATTTTTAATAATTTAATGCTTATGTAGACAAATATTAACATGTTTACTTTATCTTTTCATTTCAGAAAAATCTGATGAATGGTGTGAATTGTAATTGGTTGCATTTATTAGTACACTTTCTTTAGTGGTGAATTTAGATTTTGAAAAAAAACTGAAACATAATTGATCCTGCTCCTTTCTTTTCCATCTTCAATCAGCTCCACTCTGTCTGGCTTGAAGCAAAAAAGAAAATAAATAAATAAAATACATGCATTGCTTGCTTCTCCATATACTTGATTGTATGAGCCAGAAAGTTTTTCAGATTTTTAAGAGGACCATGCCTATTCAGCTCGGATGACTGAACGTCAACCAAAAATCATCTCACTTGGATCAGTTTTCACATTTGGATCATCTGAATGCACATCCTTTTCACCATACCTTTTTTTCTACTGGTAATACCTCTCTATGGTCTCTGTCATTTTTATGGCTTTTCTCAGTCTTGTTGCATTGTTTGATCACTTGAGTTGATTACATATTTGGGGCATTGATATCAGTATGTCCCCCATCAGGTCTTTGAATTTATGCTCTCCAAAAGCATGAGTCTACAGATTTTGCATTAAATTTAGTTGCCATGGTCTTCATTATGCCTTTTATTTTTTCTACTCTATCTATTCTAAAGTATCTATCATGTTGCAGATCTTTGTGTCACCCACAAAATGGCAAATTTTTCTTAACAGCCCTTCAGCAATATTACTATTGAACAGAGCTGCACCCTGGGGCACTCGACTGATAACCTTTTCTTGGAGTGAATGCTATTCACAACTGAGCTTTGTTGCTTCTCACTCAACCAGTTTTTAATCAGTTTACCACCCTGGGGATCCACTTTCAGACTGCTCAGCATATTTATCAGTCTCATGCACGGACAGTGTTAAAAGACTTTCTGAAATCTAAGTATACCATTTCCGGCACTCACCCCTGATCTAATTCTTTAGTCATGCAGGAAATAAGTTGTTTATATTTCTATGACATAATATGTCTCTGTTAAACCATGATACCTTGGATCCTATAACCTACAGGATTCAAAATAATTCACTCCAGGCAGCTTGCAGAGGAGAGGAGGAGAGGGGTAAGCTGGAGCAGACAGATCAGAGAACAGCTAACTCTGCTCTCTAATCCAGTGGCAAAGTAAGCACTGATGGGCAAAGGATAGTTGGAGGTTAATCACTAGGATAAGGATGAGGAAGAGTATGTTCATATGTTGTATGTGTGTGGGTTTGGGAGGGGGAGTTCATACCAGCCCTCGGCCCAGCTCCCTCACACAGGTCACACCTGGCACTTGTCCTGCTTCCCCCATTCCCCCTCTCCTGTTCCACTTCCTTTTTGTCTACAAATTAGGCTCTGGACAAAACCCAAATGAAAAAGAAAACTTGAAACAAAAATCTTTGCTGTACACATCCCTATCTACCACCACTGAAGTCAGGCTTACTAGCCTGTTACCAGCTGCTCCCTATATATATATTTTTATAAAGAGGGACAATGCCTGTTTCTATTCCCCTGAACCACTCCTGTCTCCATAAACATATGTGGGGTTAATTTTGAAAGGGTTTAGGCTCCTAACTTTATGAGTTTGGATTTGAATTTATTAAGACATGCTTGCACTTATCACAGCAGGCTATTTCAAGGAGAATTCCATAAAAACTACATCAAAAGTGACCATATACAAAGTATAGCATAAAATATATGACATACAGAAATGCAAGGAGTTAGGCTTCTAGATTGATCCTTTTGAAATGTACTAGTGCTGAGTACTTAAATTAGGCTCCTAGTTTCACTAGGCCACTAAATTTAGTGGGTGGCTGCAGGGGCGGAGTTAGGGCGGCAAAACAAGTTAGAAGCTTAGCACTGATTTTTCAGAACTAGCACCTAATTTAGGAGTTTAAATCTAGGACGGGATGGACAGTTTTAAACTTTGACTGAGGCATTTAACTTTGCCTCTATATCATAAAACATATCTGGCTCATGGCCAAATGAATGCTTTAGAGTGGGTTCCAACCCAATTTGTTAACTCTATTAATTAGTCACACCTAGGCCAACCCTACATATTTCTAGGATTTTCATCTTCGTTCCAGATAAGCATGGTTCAATCCCATCCCATAAGTGAATTATTTGCATTGGTATTAAATATTTATGCTGAACATATAATTAAAGAACAGGATAATAAGGGTTCACATTTCATTCTTCCTGAAAGTACGCCCTAATTTACAAAGCTGTAAATGAATTCTTCTTACTGAGCCCATCAAGTGGGTGATGTACAGGTGAGCAATTATATATGTTTTTGTCACAATCTCCAGAGTCCTCAGGCTTAACTCTTTCAGAAAGATTGTCATAAATTATTCGGTAAACATCACAGAGGTAGTCTCTCCTTGCCCACCAGCAAATTACAATTCAAAACTGGATCCAGCTACAAAGTTTGGGTCCAGACAACAGATCTATGTTTAGATCATATTGCTACCTCACCCACACTCCAAAAGAACAGAGTCAGCAATACTGAATGACTCAGAAGAAAGCAAGTTTGCTTACCAAAACAGGGTTCTTCGTAGACAGCAGGCTGAATTAACCATGACACGTGGGTGATATTATCCAATGGCTCCGAACATATCCATCTCTCTAGCTCAATAAAGTTTACTACTGAGCATGTATGTGCACTACCTGGTGAGCCCCTCAGTCGACTGTAGAGCTTAGCTGTAGGTAGTCGACTATCTAGGGAGGCTAATAGTATTAAGCATGGCTAATTCATCCTGCTGTCTACAGAACCCTGTTTATGGTAAGCAAACTTGCCTTCTCTGTCGAGAAGCAGGGCTGAATTAGTCATGACAAGTGAGGAGTCTCAAGTTGATGGTTACATTGTAGAGTGCTTACAGAAAAGCAATCCAGATACCCCCAGTGAAGAGTGGACAGGCTATGCAAAACTACTTGTCCAAAGCTATTGTTGCTTTTTGAGAGATTGTCCAAGTAGTAGTGAGAAATGAGGTGTGAACTATAGTATTGACCAGTTTGCAGCTTTGCAAATGTTTTCAATGAACACGGCACTAAGGTGAGCCAACAATGTAGCCATGGCTCTTACTTGATGAGTCTGGTATCTGGAGGCCAGCCAGAGCAATGTGTGATACAGTCTGCTAGCCAGGTGGACAAATTGTGCTTGATAACAGCTATTCCCAGTCTGTTAGGATTGTAAGAGACAAAAAGTTGGGAAGCCCAGTAATGCCGCTGAGTTCTCTTTAGATAATATGTCAAGGTCTTTTTATAGTACAGTGAATGAAGGGTCTTCTCCCCTTTATATGTATGAGGTCTTGGAAAGAACATTGGCAAAACAAGGGCTTGATTCAAATGAAATGCCAAAGCTACCCTTGGCAGAAATTTGGGATGAGTGCGTAGTGCCACTGCAGGTACAGAGAGTAATGAACTAACACTTGTAGTTTGCTGACGTTTCTAGCTGAAGTGATGGTGACTAGAAATACCACTTTCCAGGTGAGGAACTTTGAGGAAGCTGACTCTAATGGTTTGTAGGATGGCTTATTCAGTTGTGCCAAGACGATATTGAGATTCCATGGCATCGGTGGATTGCATGTGTTACGCTTGGGCTCCGGACAGGAGTCGTGCACACCACCCAGCAGGGTGGCTCCAGGTGGAGAGAGACAGGAAGCTCGAACAGAGTCAGGTACCAGGCTGGGTCAGGGCAGGCAGCAAGAATCAGAGTCTGGGTTCAGGCTGGGTCAGGGCAGGCGGCAAGTGGCAGTGTCTAGTACAGGCTGGGTCAGGGCAGGCGGCAAGTGGCAGTGTCAAGTACAGGCTGGGTCAGGGCACAGTAAGCAGGACAAGGCAGGTCAGAAGGCCCGTAGGCCACACACACACACACGGAAGGCCCGTAGGCCACACACCAATAGCGGGGCAAGGCAGGTCAGAAGGCCCGTAGGCCACACACACACACACGGAAGGCCCGTAGGCCACACACCATAGACGGGGCAAGGCAGGTCAGAAGGCCCGTAGGCCACACACACACACACGGAAGGCCCGTAGGCCACACACCAAAGACGGGGCAAGGCAGGTCAGAAGGCCCGTAGGCCACACACACATACACGGAAGGCCCGTAGGCCACACACCAATAGCGGGGCAAGGCAGGTCAGAAGGCCCGTAGGCCACACACACACACACTGAAGGCCCGTAGGCCAGGTATGGAAATCAAGAAAGAAGGCCCAAAGGCCGCACAAGGCAAGGCAAGGAAAGGAAAGGCCCGAAGGCCACGCAAGGCAAGACAAGGCAAGGATAGGCCCGAAGGCCGCGCAAGGCAAGGCAAGGCAAGGCAAGGATAGGCCCGAAGGCCGCGCAAGGCAAGGCAAGGCAAGGATAGGCCCGAAGGCCGCGCAAGGCAAGGCAAGGCAAGGATAGGCCCGAAGGCCGCGCAAGGCAAGGCAAGACAAGGATAGGCCCGAAGGCCACGCAAGGCAAGGCAAGGCAAGGATAGGCCCGAAGGCCGCGCAAGGCAAGGCAAGGCAAGGCAAGGATAGGCCCGAAGGCCGCGCAAGGCAGGCTAGAGCAGGGAGCCCAGGTGAGCTCGATGCCGAAGCACCGAGGCAACTGTAAGGCAGGGTTAAGAGGGCACACCCAGAGCATAGAGTGGACATAGGAGATGGACTGGGCCTGTCAGGAAAGTCAGCACTAGAGGGACCCCTGGTGGTGAGGCGGTAGCACAGCAGCCACAGCCGTAACAGTACCCCCCCCCTCAAGGCCTCCCCCTCCTCCTGGATCCCATCTGTGCAGGAGGTAATCAAGAATACCGGGAGACCACTCCGGGGGTGATGCGGCAGGGTCAACTCCTTCCCGAGGAAATAAGGCAGTCCATAACCCCACCTGGGGTGATAAGGCAGACACAACCCCAACCTGGGGCAGAAAAATAGTCCATAACCCCTCCTGGGACAAGGCGGCAGGGTTAGACCCCTCCTGGGGTAGCAGAGGCGGTGCAGATTTCCATAACCCCTCCTGGGGTGACAAGGGGAACACAAACCCCACCTGGGGCAGAGAAATAGTCCGTAACCCTTCTTGAGGCGATAGTAGGGCCGGTCCGGACCCTTCCAAGGTCGGCATCAAGACCGGTACAGGCCCCTCCATGGGCGGCAGCTGGGCCAGTACAGCAGGCTCGGATCCTACTCGGGCAATTGTAGCAGGCTCGGACCCCTCTCGGGGCGTTGTAGCAGGCTCGGACCCCTCTCGGGGCGATGGAGCAGGCTCGGGCCCCTCTCGGGGCGATGTAGCAGGCTCGGACCCCTCTCGGGGCGTTGTAGCAGGCTCGGACCCCTCTCGGGGCGATGAAGCAGGCTCGGACCCCTCTCGGGGCGTTGTAACAGGCTCGGACCCCTCTCGGGGCGATGAAGCAGGCTCGGACCCCTCTCGGGGCATTGTAGCAGGCTCGGACCCCTCTCGGGGCATTGTAGCAGGCTCGGACCCCTCTCGGGGCGATGAAGCAGGCTCGGACCCCTCTCGGGGCATTGTAGCAGGCTCGGACCCCTCTCGGAGCGATGAAGCAGGCTCGAACCCCTCTCGGGGCGTTGTAGCAGGCTCGGACCCCTCTCGGGGCGATGAAGCAGGCTCGGACCCCTCTCGGGGCATTGTAGCAGGCTCGGACCCCTCTCGGGGCGATGAAGCAGGCTCGGACCCCTCTCGGGGCGATCAGCAGGACCGGTATGGACCCCTCCAGGGGTGGCAGCAGGACCGGTATGGACCCCTCCCGGGGTGGCAGCAGGGCCAGTTCAGCAGACTCCGATGGCTGACTCAGGAAGTCTGTCAGTAGGACTGGTTCGGACCCCTCTGAAGACGGCAGCAGGGCCGGTTCGGCAGGCTCAGATGGCAGAGGTAGAAAGTCTGTCAGCAGGGCTGGTACGGACCCCTCCGAGGACGGCAGCAGGGCCGGTTCAGCAGACTCAGGCTCTTCTCGGGGTAGTGCAGCAGGTTCAGATGGCAGAGTAGCATGGTTAAAGGTAGTGTGCATGGAAGACACAGATTGTACTGCCGTGGGCTTGATACCTCGAGTCAAAGTCTGATGCTCCTGATTTTGTTTCTGGAGGAGCAGTTTAGAGAAGGCACAGGCAGTTCTAGGACGTCTAGGGAAGGTGCTCGTTAGTGTCCACTTGGCAGCTGTGGGAAGCTGAGCCCTGCTAGAGTTAATCAAGCTCTCTCCGTTGTAGAGAAACCTGTTCCCGAGGCTCTAGCACTGGTCTCACAGAAGCCTTCTTGGCCAGGTAAGTCCTGGGTTTTTCTACCCACAAACTGCCAGCAAAAATGTCTGTTTAGTTGAGCCAGAAACAGAATACTGGTTAGGAGAGCTGATAGCTTTTTCTAATTGCACAGCTGGTCCTAGAGCAGAACAACAGGGGGCAGGGTTTGCCTGGAGGTAACAAACACGGGAGACAGGAGCATTTCCACCACCCTGGTTTAGGAGCCAGACAGTTCAAACACTCCTGATAGACAGAGAACATTTTTCTTGTTGCAGTTATTGCATGACCAGTGTTCCTGACCAACAAGTTCACAGGCTAGACAGTTCTGATAGCTAGGATAATTCAAAGTTTGACAGGAATTGCAGGTATAAAACTTTAAAGAAGGAGGCATCTTGAATTAGTGAAAAGTTGACTCACCGGCAGGACACAGACCTATCTCTTCCCCTGGAAAATGTGATGGCTTCGGCATACTGTTACGCTTGGGCTCCGGTCAGGAGTCGTGCACACCACCCAGCAGGGTGGCTCCAGGTGGAGAGAGACAGGAAGCTCGAAACAGAGTCAGGTACCAGGCTGGGTCAGGGCAGGCAGCAATAATCAGAGTCTGGGTTCAGGCTGGGTCAGGGCAGGCGGCAAGTGGCAGTGTCTAGTACAGGCTGGGTCAGGGCAGGCGGCAAGTGGCAGTGTCAAGTACAGGCTGGGTCAGGGCACAGTAAGCAGGACAAGGCAGGTCAGAAGGCCCGTAGGCCACACACACATACACGGAAGGCCCGTAGGCCACACACCAATAGCGGGGCAAGGCAGGTCAGAAGGCCCGTAGGCCACACACACACACACGGAAGGCCCGTAGGCCACACACCATAGACGGGGCAAGGCAGGTCAGAAGGCCCGTAGGCCACACACACACACACGGAAGGCCCGTAGGCCACACACCATAGACGGGGCAAGGCAGGTCAGAAGGCCCGTAGGCCACACACACATACACGGAGGCCCGTAGGCCACACACCAATAGCGGGGCAAGGCAGGTCAGAAGGCCCGTAGGCCACACACACACACACGGAAGGCCCGTAGGCCAGGTATGGAAATCAAGGAAGAAAGCCCAAAGGCCGCACAAGGCAAGGCAAGGCAAGGAAAGGAAAGGCCCGAAGGCCACGCAACGCAAGGCAAGGCAAGGCAAGGCAAGGATAGGATAGGCCCGAAGGCCGCGCGAGGCAAGGCAAGGATAGGCCCGAAGGCCACGCAAGGCAAGGCAAGGCAAGGCAAGGATAGGCCCGAAGGCCGCGCAAGGCAAGGCAAGGATAGGCCCGAAGGCCACGCAAGGCAAGGCAAGGCAAGGCAAGGATAGGCCCGAAGGCCGCGCAAGGCAAGGCAAGGCAAGGCAAGGATAGGCCCGAAGGCCACGCAAGGCAAGGCAAGGATAGGCCCGAAGGCCACGCAAGGCAAGGATAGGCCCGAAGGCCGCGCAAGGCAGGCTAGAGCAGGGAGCCCAGGTGAGCTCGATGCCGAAGCACCGAGGCAACTGTCAGGCAGGGTTAAGAGGGCACACCCAGAGCATAGAGTGGACATAGGAGATGGACTGGGCCTGTCAGGAAAGTCAGCACTAGAGGGACCCCTGGTGGTGAGGCGGTAGCACAGCAGCCACAGCCGTAACAGTACCCCCCCCTCAAGGCCTCCCCCTCCTCCTGGATCCCATCTGTGCAGGAGGTAATCAAGAATACCGGGAGACCACTCCGGGGGTGATGCGGCAGGGTCAACTCCTTCCCGAGGAAATAAGGCAGTCCATAACCCCACCTGGGGTGATAAGGCAGACACAACCCCAACCTGGGGCAGAAAAATAGTCCATAACCCCTCCTGGGACAAGGCGGCAGGGTTAGACCCCTCCTGGGGTAGCAGAGGCGGTGCAGATTTCCATAACCCCTCCTGGGGTGACAAGGGGAACACAAACCCCACCTGGGGCAGAGAAATAGTCCGTAACCCTTCTTGAGGCGATAGTAGGGCCGGTCCGGACCCTTCCAAGGTCGGCATCAAGACCGGTACAGGCCCCTCCATGGGCGGCAGCTGGGCCAGTACAGCAGGCTCGGATCCTACTCGGGCAATTGTAGCAGGCTCGGACCCCTCTCGGGGCGTTGTAGCAGGCTCGGACCCCTCTCGTGGCGATGAAGCAGGCTCGGACCCCTCTCGGGGCGATGTAGCAGGCTCGGACCCCTCTCGGGGCGTTGTAGCAGGCTCGGACCCCTCTCGGGGCGATTGAAGCAGGCTCGGACCCCTCTCGGGGCGTTGTAACAGGCTCGGACCCCTCTCGGGGCGATGAAGCAGGCTCGGACCCCTCTCGGGGCATTGTAGCAGGCTCGGACCCCTCTCGGGGCATTGTAGCAGGCTCGGACCCCTCTCGGGGCGATGAAGCAGGCTCGGACCCCTCTCGGGGCATTGTAGCAGGCTCGGACCCCTCTCGGAGCGATGAAGCAGGCTCGAACCCCTCTCGGGGCGTTGTAGCAGGCTCGGACCCCTCTCGGGGCGATGAAGCAGGCTCGGACCCCTCTCGGGGCATTGTAGCAGGCTCGGACCCCTCTCGGGGCGATTGTAAGCAGGCTCGGACCCCTCTCGGGGCGATCAGCAGGACCGGTATGGACCCCTCCAGGGGTGGCAGCAGGACCGGTATGGACCCCTCCCGGGGTGGCAGCAGGGCCAGTTCAGCAGACTCCGATGGCTGACTCAGGAAGTCTGTCAGTAGGACTGGTTCGGACCCCTCTGAAGACGGCAGCAGGGCCGGTTCGGCAGGCTCAGATGGCAGAGGTAGAAAGTCTGTCAGCAGGGCTGGTACGGACCCCTCCGAGGACGGCAGCAGGGCCGGTTCAGCAGACTCAGGCTCTTCTCGGGGTAGTGCAGCAGGTTCAGATGGCAGAGTAGCATGGTTAAAGGTAGTGTGCATGGAAGACACAGATTGTACTGCCGTGGGCTTGATACCTCGAGTCCAAAGTCTGATGCTCCTGATTTTGTTTCTGGAGGAGCAGTTTAGAGAAGGCACAGGCAGTTCTAGGACGTCTAGGGAAGGTGCTCGTTAGTGTCCACTTGGCAGCTGTGGGAAGCTGAGCCCTGCTAGAGTTAATCAAGCTCTCTCCGTTGTAGAGAAACCTGTTCCCGAGGCTCTAGCACTGGTCTCACAGAAGCCTTCTTGGCCAGGTAAGTCCTGGGTTTTTCTACCCACAAACTGCCAGCAAAAATGTCTGTTTTAGTTGAGCCAGAAACAGAATACTGGTTAGGAGAGCTGATAGCTTTTTCTAATTGCACAGCTGGTCCTAGAGCAGAACAACAGGGGGCAGGGTTTGCCTGGAGGTAACAAACACGGGAGACAGGAGCATTTCCACCACCCTGGTTTAGGAGCCAGACAGTTCAAACACTCCTGATAGACAGAGACATTTTTCTTGTTGCAGTTATTGCATGACCAGTGTTCCTGACCAACAAGTTCACAGGCTAGACAGTTCTGATAGCTTGGATAATTCAAAGTCTGACAGGAATGGCAGGTATAAAACTTTAAAGAAGGAGGCATCTTGAATTAGTGAAAAGTTGACTCACCGGCAGGACACAGACCTATCTCTTCCCCTGGAAAATGTGATGGCTTCGGCATACTGTTACGCTTGGGCTCCGGACAGGAGTCGTGCACACCACCCAGCAGGGTGGCTCCAGGTGGAGAGAGACAGGGAGCTCGAAACAGAGTCAGGTACCAGGCTGGGTCAGGGCAGGCAGCAAGAATCAGAGTCTGGGTTCAGGCTGGGTCAGGGCAGGCGGCAAGTGGCAGTGTCTAAGTACAAGGCTGGGTCAGGGCAGGCGGCAAGTGGTACGTGTCAAGTACAGGCTGGGTCAGGGCAGGCGGCAGTCAGCAGTGTCTGGGTCCAGGCTGGGTCAGGGCACAGTAAGCAGGGCAGGGCAGGTCAGAAGGCCCGTAGGCCACACACACACACACACGGAAGGCCCGTAGGCCACACACCAATAGCGGGGCAAGGCAGGTCAGAAGGCCCGTAGGCCACACACACACACACGGAAGGCCCGTAGGCCACACACCAATAGCGGGGCAAGGCAGGTCAGAAGGCCCGTAGGCCACACACACACACACACACGGAAGGCCCGTAGGCCACACACCAATAGCGGGGCAAGGCAGGTCAGAAGGCCCGTAGGCCACACACACACACACGGAAGGCCCGTAGGCCAGGTATGGAAATCAAGGAAGAAAGCCCAAAGGCCGCACAAGGCAAGGCAAGGCAAGGAAAGGAAAGGCCCGAAGGCCACGCAACGCAAGGCAAGGCAAGGCAAGGCAAGGATAGGATAGGCCCGAAGGCCGCGCGAGGCAAGGCAAGGATAGGCCCGAAGGCCACGCAAGGCAAGGCAAGGCAAGGCAAGGATAGGCCCGAAGGCCGCGCAAGGCAAGGCAAGGATAGGCCCGAAGGCCACGCAAGGCAAGGCAAGGCAAGGCAAGGATAGGCCCGAAGGCCGCGCAAGGCAAGGCAAGGCAAGGCAAGGATAGGCCCGAAGGCCACGCAAGGCAAGGCAAGGATAGGCCCGAAGGCCACGCAAGGCAAGGATAGGCCCGAAGGCCGCGCAAGGCAGGCTAGAGCAGGGAGCCCAGGTGAGCTCGATGCCGAAGCACCGAGGCAACTGTCAGGCAGGGTTAAGAGGGCACACCCAGAGCATAGAGTGGACATAGGAGATGGACTGGGCCTGTCAGGAAAGCCAGCACTAGAGGGACCCCTGGTGGTGAGGCGGTAGCACAGCAGCCACAGCCGTAACAGCATGATGTCAGCAACGTCAGGAATTGGGTGAAGAAACCTTATTTAGCATGTGTGGTCTATGACGTCAGCATAACCTAAGAGCAAGAGGGCAAATATACCTACCCACTTTTGAAGCTCCATACCAAAATTTGCCTACCCACTGAAAACAGTTATATGTTCCAGTTCCATAGGATTCAATGGGGGAAACACCAGTACTCATAGACACACAGGGATCTATATTAGGAATTTCCACCCAGGAAAAGGATTTTGGAGTCAGTGTGGACAATACATTGCAATCCTCAGCTCAGTCTGCAGCAGGGGTAAAAAAAAAATCATAGGAATTATTTGGAAAGGAACAGAGAATAATAATAATGCCTCAGTAGAGGTCTATGGTACATCTACACTTTGAATATTGTGTGCAGTTTTGGTCACCCCATCTCAAAAAAGATACAGCAGACCTAGAAAAGGTGCAGTGAAAGGCGACAAAATTGATAAATGGGAGAGAACGGCTCCCATATGAAAAAAGGCTAGACAGGTTAAAGGTCTTCAGCTTGGAGCAAAAGTATGTGCCTACTTTCTCTTTGAAAAATGGCAAAGCCCCTAGGTAAAAATATATGTGCAGTCTTTCTCCCAATGCAAGCAATCTGAAAACTGCCACCTTAAAGGAATAGAATGAGCATTCTTAGAATTTCTGACATTTTTGGACCTACTGGAGTCTAAGGGGCCATTATTAAAATATATCTGGCTATGAAAGCTAGCCGGATAAGACTTATCTGGTTAATTTAAATGGGATATTCAGTGATATGGCAATGCTACTGTATATACCCTGTGGGCCACGACTAACTTATCCAGTTAACCTAACTGGATAAAGCTCAATATCGCTACTTATCCAACTAAGTTAACCAGATAGGTAGTGCCGCCCAGTTATGCCCACTGCCTGCCCACTGACTATATGGCTATTTACCTGGATAAGTCCCTTATCCGGCTAAGAGGTATAGCTAGTTATTCAGCGGCAGCGACTTAGCCAGATAAGTCCAATTTATCCAGCTAAGTAGCATTTGAATATCTACCCCTAATGTTGAAAAGGGTAAAAAGATAAAAAGACATAAAGGCTAAATCTTAATAGTCATGAAGATAATTTCACTTTTTCATGGTCCAGGAATATGCATACAAGAGAAATCCACTATATTTTTCAAAATTGGGCTCAAAAGTTTAAGATTCAGGAAGAATTACTTATTATACAATGGTGAATCTGATGAAAGGTCTGATAAAAATGTGGAAACAACTAGGTGCAAGAACTGTAAAATCGATGCATGTTACAGTTTGTCAAAAATTTCTTTAAGAAAAATAATGGTAGGATAGCAAGAGAAATCCATAAACTGCTATTAATCAAAAGGGAATATCCACTGCCTGTTGCCGATTTTAGTAGCAAGGGATCTATTTAATGTTTGGGTACTTGCCAGGTATTTGTGACTTGGATTGGCCATTGTTGGAGAGAGGATACTGGGCTTGGTCTGACCCAGTACCGAAGTGATTAGCAACATTGTTGCTAGAACTTCGGTATATAAAAAATGTTAAATAAATAAATAAATAAATAAATAAATATCTTATGTTCTTATGAGTGGAAGGGATTGTAAAGCTAAATAGTTGGTATGGACGGGCAGACTAGATAGGCAGCATGATTTTTTTTCTGTTGTCATGTTTCTGTATAAGTTGTTATCCATCCTAGGTGGATTACTACATCTGTATACTTGTATTATGTTTAGCATAGTTATCAGAACACAGAGCTGGAGACTCTGCTTTGATTTTCTATCTATCACTCAACTCAGTATGTGGCCTTGTGTAAGCCACTTAGAGGCTGATATTCAAAAAAAGATGAGCTCCTAAATTTAGGCAATTAGGGACCAATTTTTAAAGGGTTTCTGGTCCTAACTTCTGGAGTTAGGACCCTAAATTGATCCATTTGAAAATGTATTAGGGCTGAGAACCTAAATTTAGGCTCTGTGAAGGCCTTAGGGGGTCATTTATCAAAATGCTTTATTGCATGCGAAAAATGCCATAACGCATGGTGCGATGCTAATTTGGAAAAGGGGAGGAGTTTGGGGTGGGATTTCTGGCCAAGAGGGCTAGCTTTGCAAATTCATATCATACAGTTTTAATATGGGAAATAACTACACCTTTTTCATTTGCGTAATATGGTTTTATCACACTTTGTGATGTTTTCAGTATTTTAAGGAGAGGGAGAGGGAGAGGAGAGGGAGAGGGGAGAGAGAGAGAGAGAGAGAGAGAGAGAGAGAGAGAGAGAGAGAGAGAGAGAGAGAGAGAGAGACTCTTTATAAGTCTCTCATATAAGTAAATTATTTATACCATTGTAAGAGGGGCACCTAGTAACTCAGGGTGAGGTTTGGGTCATGGGCTAGATTTTGGGAGGCAGTTTTACATGCACAGTCAGAGGAACAAACAGTACAGTAAACATCAGTGAAGATTTTATGTGATTTGGAGTGATGAAAGGTACACAAAGATGAGATTTGTACATTGTACTCTTGACTAGTTTGATAGCAGCTAGGTAGAGACTGCATCAAGCTAAGTCAAGAGTACAATGTACAAATCTCATCTTTGTGTACCTTTCATCACTCCGAATCACATCAAATCTTCACTGATGTGTACCGTGCTGTTCGTACCTCTGACTGTGCATGTAAAACTGCCCCCGCCAAAACCTAGCTCACCACCAAAACCTCACGCTGAGTTCAGAATGGCCTCTCTTACAGTAGTATAAAAAGTTGTCTAATATGTGTGCCTCCCCAAAGTCTCTCTCTCCTCATCTGGATTTGTGATATTTATTGCAAATCCCATTTTGGGTTTAATGCCAAGAAAATAGGTGTAATTTCTGGCACTAAATCCCGTGATGGTGTGTTACACTATCGCACGCAACGTTAAGCACCCCTCATTTTCATAAACTCTGCCCAAACTCCTCCCATTTGACTAAATTTTTAAAATTTGCATACGCATCTCGCGATGCATTATCGCCTGCGTTATGGCGTTATTGTGAGCGTTAGAGTCCTAACAACTGTGATAAGGCCCTAACGTAATTTGATGAATGACCCCTAAGGGACCTAAATCTAGGAAAATGAATATCAGGCCTAAATTTAGGACCTAAGTCATATGCTCATAAATTTATGTGAATTTTCAGCTGAATATTTAGGCTTCTTAGCTCGGCTGAAAATAAATACCTAACGTAGGGACCCAACAGGAGCCTAAATTTAAGAGCTCAGCTTTTTTTTGAAAACCAGCCTCTTAAGATCCTGAATTAGGTGCCTATTTTCAATCAAGGCCTCAATTTTCAGCTGAAATTTCACCTAAATGTAAACCTGCTATTCATTTGCCTAGATTTAGGTGCCTAAATTAGGTGGTGATAAAAATTAGTGCTAAGCAATAAGCACCTAACATTTTTTCCCCATCCGTTTTTAGGATCCTAAATTTTAGAGCCTTGTTAAAATTAGGATCCTAAACTTAGGGACTCAGCCCTAGTAAAATGTCAAAAAGACCAATGCTAAGTCCCCAAGTTAAGCATCTAAACACTGAAAATTGACCTCATTAGCCTACCTGTACTGTACCTTAGATTGCAAGTTCTCTGTAACCGTGTGAATTATTTTTAACAGCACTGTGGCTACTGCAGATTCTCTATAAAACAATAAACACTATTATCATTCTATGCTCCATGAAAACATTAGCTAATAGATTACTTAGCACCTTATACTGGGGGAAAAGGCATGATTTCCACCTGTGTTCTGTCATGTTTATTTGCCACTATAATTTTGAGGGCTTGGAAAGAAAATTACTGCAGGCATTGCTTCCCTAGTTTTGAAATGTCTGCTCTTTTCTGTTTTCACAGAAACCACCACCCGTAGGCTGCGAGGGAACTGGTGACTTTGTAGAGCTTTTAGGAGGCACTGGATTAGACCCCTCCAAGATGTTCCCTCTAGCTGATCTCTGTTACTCTTTTCATGGACCTGGTGAGAGTTTGTTTCTTACTAAGATGATCAAGGGTTCCAACTATCATTTACACAGGGCCCCCACAGTAAAGCTTTACCATTTTTTAAGATTCTAAAAGACTGAGCTCTAGTTAATGAAAAGGGATTCCCATTCTGTGGCCATAAGGAAAATCCCTTGCAAATGAGATTTGCTTCTTGTCAGATATTGTGTTACTTAAATGAGATATTTGGTTGAAATGAAATCTGCTAATTATTACTTTGCTCTGCCAGCACAAAAGTCCCTGTAATGCTTTTATTACTGCTCCGCTGCCATTTCCCTGTGCGGTAAAGCAGCATTTTCAGGGACAAACTGAATATTAGGAATTATATGGAAAGGAAAGGAGAATAAAACGGAGAAAATCATAATGCCTTGGTACAGGTCTATGATACATCCACAGCTCGAGTATTGTGCGGAGTTCTGGCCACTGCATCTCAAAAAAAGATAAGAGTGGAACTTGAAAAGGTACAGAGAAGGGGAACAAAAATGATGAATGGGACGGAACGGCTCCCACACGAAGAATGGCCAAACAGGTTAGGGCTCTTTAGCTTGGAGCAGAAGTACAATCATTCATTTGTAGCCTAAAATCTGGGTTGTCCCTCCCTATTGTGGGAGGGTTTGTTGCCTCACTTCAGTCCAGTGAAAGAAAATGCTGAAATACGCCTTAAAACATGAAAAATGAAACACATGCTTGCCTCCTCTTGCTTGCTTGTTTATGATTTGATTAATCAGAGTTATTTACAGATCAGTCTTATGAGCTAGTGAGAAAGAACCTCTGAAGTATCATTTGATTTACTGAGCATGAAACAAAATCAAATCCTGTGTTCCTTGTACATGACATAGACTGATGTTTTGCACCTATCTCTGTAATTGTCCTTTCAAGTAGGGCAGGGATAGCCAATTCCTGTCCTTGAGAGCTGCAAATAGGTCTGGTTTTCATGCTAGACCCATTAGGCAAATAAACCAGATTCTTGGATCAAATATTTGTAAATACATCTCATGAATATTCATTCATTGTGGAAATCCTGAAAACCAAAACTGTTTGAGACACTCCTGAGCAAAAGTTGACCCTCCCTGAAGTAGCGTGACCATCTCTCTCCATGTTATAAGAGGCAGGCTGAACTACGTATTCATGAATTCAGTGGAAATAAAATCAGGACTGGCTGGGCTTGTCCTTTGGAGATGGAACCATGAGGTCGCCCTGCTAGCAAAATTTGAAAAGGGGCAGAGAACCCTGGCAGCAGTCCCTAGAATCTCTGATACCAAGAAAAAGAAAATAACATCCTTAAAGAAAAGTAACATGACAACATAAGTGAAAATTTGCTGTAATAAAAAAACCCAACCATGCTATCAGAATTGCAAATGGCTGCATCAGCCCTAGAAACAGCCCCAGGGAGTCTTGGTCTGTTCTTGACTGATAAAGTAGTAGGCTGCCATGAGCAGTGGTGAAATGAGATAGGAATTGATAATGCTGTCAGTACATTGAAGATGAAAAGCAAAGTTTACATTTTATCTTGGTGAAAATGACTTACCTGAAGTTGAAACTCTTTCAGATTGGGTTACATATTTTGTAAGTAGGTTTATGGGGGGTGTAATTTAATTGTGCTTTGGGCATGGCATTTTGCCATGTAAGTGCTTACAGATACATGATCCCCTTTTTTTTCTATTTTTTTCATCACTATGTTGTTTCTATGACTGATAGAGCTGTTTTCAGTTCCGGTATTGTGTGGTTTGTTATTAGAGTGACTTTTCTCGCTATATCTTAGTAGCTGTCCATTTCTCCCTAACAGACCATTGCTTTGACACCTTTGTCAGGCACAAAATAAGAGTAATTTAGGAGGTGGACGAAGGAACTAAAGATAGTACAGCTATGAGTAGACAAACTGGGGTGCTGAACCAGAAGAACAGCACTGGTTTCTACCACCGGTGGCTTTCTATCCCGTTCCTTCCTAAGTCTGCATGGTTGACTCATCAGCTGTTTGAACGGCATGGGGGATCTGTAGATACAGAGTGTGCCACGCAGTTCAAACAACTGATCAATGAACTGCCATGGGCTGCAGGAGTAAGAGGAAGTGCCGGTACAGCCGCAGGAGGAGCAGCTGGAGAGAAGCACTGGACCTGAACATAAGAAGGGAGGTGCATGTGGGTCTAAGGGGATGGGAGGAGAGAGCAAGGCAAGTTCAGATGGAAGTCACTCCCGTGCAGCCACAGCATCAAAGGGGGGGGACGGACACCTCCATCCTGGCTAGGCAGCACCTCAAGTTCCTGTGCACCTCTCTTCTTAGGCTTGGGGCCAGCGGCTTCTCTCCAGCTGTTTCTCCTCCAGCTGTGCCGGCACGTGCTCTTACTCCGACTCATGCAGGTCATTGATCAGCTGTTTGAAACTGCATTGCACTCTGCATCTACAGATCTGTACGCAGTTCAAACAGCTGAGGAGTGAACCCCAAGAACAAGAAATGAATTGATGGCCCAAGCAAGTAACTTTGAAGACATGAAATATGGTTTTCTATAAACAAAATAATTCTATAACAATGATGCAATTTAAAATCCAATGTAAACACATTAAGTTCCCACTGGCATGATATCAGAATTGTTCCCAATTCTTCCCGATAATTTTCTTGAACATTTCACTAATGAGCAATGGCTATGTGAAGTACATTTTATAAAGCTTTTCAGCCATGTCTGATAAACTATCTGTTTTGTGTTAATTAGCCCAAATGAAGATTGGCTGCGACAATACTGTAGTCCGAATGGTCTCCAGTGGCAAATATATCAACCGGTTGACATTTGAATATGATCCATTCGATCGACCTGGACTAGAAAATGAACGAGGAAATAATGTTGAAGAAGTCTGTTTTCCTGTTAAATAACTAATCAAAATATTTACTTCCTGCTATCAAAGGACGTTTAGTTGGATAAATCATGCCCTGTATCCTTCAATTTATTGAAATTGTATTATTAACTCTTACAATTGTATACCATATTTTTCATGACAATTGACTGTCCCTACCACTCCACCATGCAGAATAAAGTTGCGATTTTGAAAAGCGTTTTCATTTTCACCCTTTCAGTATTTTTGTTTTGGTCTTTATTTACTTCTGAGACGTGTCACAAAATGAACTTAAATACACCAGAAGCTTAGTGCCCTACAGCGAGTATCATGAAGAAATAAACTTCCCCAGGTACACATTCATTGATCCTCCATGTGAAAGGCTCATGAATGCACGCATCAGACCCTTCTTACTTTATTAAGAAGATCGGTGATTGTAACCACGGTGACCCTGGCAGATTTTATAACACACGGAAAGGGCGGAGTAAATAGCACACACATACAGTAGCAAATGCAACAAGAACCAAAACTGTGAACTGTAATTTGTTAACCAATGTACACCACTGGTGTGACTGCATTTTCAATAAAAGTGTGTCCTTTTGAGATATATTGATCAGGTCTTTATGTTTGCCATGCATTAGATTTTATAACACACCATAACCAGTATACATGCTTTTAAAAATAGTAAGCTGTGCTTATTTATAGCACAGGAAATGATTATTATATGTAATTATTTGTAATAATATTTTAGAGTATGAACAGTTTTCTTTACAGAAGTCCAATTATGAATAAATGCATAAAAACAGTTGGCAAGCTGATTTGATATTGCATTTCTTGGAGGAACTCACCAGACTGTTCGATACTCACAGAGCTTTGGAAGAGGAGAAATCTATAGAAACAGAAAAATTGGGTTACAAAACTGAAAACCTCTAAAACAGCTCTTAGGCATATAGCGGTCCATGCACTAAGCTGCACTGAAACTGGCACATTTGTGCAAAGTACCTGGAGGTTTTAATGCTAATCGCACAGTGAGCTTTAATACCCAGTTTACCAAACTAATAAAATTCAGAATGTGACAGCCTTGGCTGCATTAAAGACAGTGTGCCTGCAGCAATGATACCACATTCTACATATCAGCTTTTCTTGTGCTAACTGACCCCAAGTGAAAGGGCCAGTTAATACGGGGAACCTTCCACTACTTTCCCGCAAAACAAGAACTGAGCCTCTGGACTCCCACTACCCATCCTTTTACCCAGAGACCCAAGGCCACAGAGGAACGAGATAAGCAATTCTGTTTTTAGGGGCAGGTAAGGGGGTCCTAGGGGACTGATTCTTGTGTTGATGGTGATTCAGTGAGTCCCCGGAAATATGATTCTGGTTTCAGTGGGGAAAGAGGGTAGATTGAGCCTAAGTTAGTGCAGCCTACTAAGACTGCAAAAATTAACTTTGCCTCCCGAAGCGAAGTTACATTTTCATCATTATATAAGCCATGTTATCCCTCTTAGACAATGATGCTGAATAGTTATGGAAATTTGTTTTCAGTTTTTATTTTATTTTTCCTTGGAATTCAATGTTATAACAAAGAAAAATGTGTGGTCCCAGGTGTAAAAAGAGGGCCATGATTCTGGTACTGGGTGGGTGGGAGAACTTTGGGGGGGAGGGAGGTGCATGAAGGGTGCATGGGGGGGGGGGCAAGGAGGCAATATATATATATTTGTATTTAATGGGGGGGGGGGGGGGGGCTGGAGGGATGAGCTAGGCCAAAGCTGATATGTGCTTTATTTTTACATTTGGAGTGGTTGGGGGCATAGGTGCCAGCTCTGTGGGTACTGTAGGGTCTCTTACACTCCTGTAGATTGGGAGCTGACAGCTCCATTCTGCAGGGCAGTAAGGAAGTGCTTCTGTCTCCTTGCTACTGCTCCTGCCTTTCCCTGCTGCCCATTGGCTGGCTGTGGAATGTCTGACCAATGGGATGCAGGGGAAGGCAGGCAAGGAGTGCTTGTGTCTCTTCTGATACTGCTTCTGTCTCTGCCTGCAACCAGTTGACTGACTGTGGAGTGTCTGATCAATGGGCTGTAGGGGGGGGGGGCCCAAAGAGTAGCAGCAGAGTAGACTGAAATGCAATGAAGATGGGGAGGGATCTGGAAAATATAATGAGAGACAGAGGAGCTATAAGGAGGGTAACAGAGGGGGCTGACAAAACTGCAAGAAGATGGTTTAAAAGGAGATACTAGCTGGGAGAGAGAATTCTGCTGTGTGGGTCTGGGAGAGGAACTGAAAGAAGGAATTCTGGCTGGAAGATGAGGAGGAAAGGAACGGTGCGGAGAAGAGGGACTGAGAGAGAAGCTATGGGAGAGGGATAGGAGCAATCACATACTGAGGAGTAATCAGAGAGTGATGAAAGAGAAGACATGGGCTAAGAGAAGGGGACAGTAGCTGAGAGAAGGGAAAACGGGATACAAGTGAGGACTGAGGACATGGGCTGTGATAAAAAGAGGAGCACATTTGAATGGTTAGGTGAAGGGAATTTGAGAGGGAGAAAAAGAGGTGAAGATGACTGGAAAAGGAGTGTATGGACAGAGTGGAGGGGGCTGATAGAGTAGTGTGGTAACTGAAAGGGTAGCGGCTTGGGAACAGCCAGAGAAAAAGGAGGCAGACTCTGGCTGTTCCTTAAGTGCAGTTTATTTATAGTGAAACAAAAGCACAGTGTAAAGCAAAACAAAAGTAACAAAATAACAAAACAAAATGATAAAGGGATGGAACAGCTCCACTACAAGGAAAGGCTAAAGAGGTTAGGGCTGTTCAGCTTGAAAAGAGACGACTGAGGGGGGATATGATAGAGGTCTTAAAAATCACAAGAGGTCTAGAACGGGTAGATGTAAATCAGTTACACTTTCGGATAATAGAAAGACTAGGGGGCACTCCAAGAAGTTAGCAAGTAGCATATTTAAAACTAATTGGAGAAAATTCTTTTTCACTCAACGCACAATTAAGCTCTGGAATTTGTTGCCAGAGGATGTGGTTAGTGCAGTTAGTGCAGCTGGGTTTAAAAAAGGTTTGGATAAGTTCTTGGAGGAGAAGACCATTAACTGCTATTAATCAAGTTGATTTAGGGAATGGCCTCTGCTATTACTGGCACCAGTAGCATGAAATCTTCTTAGTGTTTGGGTACTTGCCAGGTTCTTATAACCTGATTTGGCCACTGTTGTAAACAGGATGCTGGGCTTGATGGACCCTTGGTCTGACCCAGTATGGCAATTTCTTATGTTCTTATGAAATTAGGTAGCTCACCTTGAAGTTCATGTTTCTTACAACCAGCACAGCACAGTGCAAAGCAAAACAAACAATGTAGACAGCTTACTTTGATTCCAGATAAGTCACAATCTTTAAATATAGCAGGTCTTAACTTAATGTCACTCTCAAACCTTAAATGTAGCAGGTCTTCTCATATGGTGGGTCTCTGTCTGTTCCCTGGGGCCTGCTTAAACCTTCTAGGCTCTGAGGTCTTATACACTGGTAATGGGCTGCTCCCTTCACCATGATCTCCTGTGGGTCTTAGGGGTGTGCATTTGTTTGCAACATATTGGCAATCCACAACATATAGGGCCATATTCGTTGTATTCTTGGGGAAGCGAAACGTATCGCGATTCCCCACAAATACAACAAATCTTCACCAAATTATTCGGCCATCTAAAGGAGCGAATTTAAACAAACTCCCCACCCCTTGCCAAAACTCCCCGGTGGTCCAGCGGGGGGTCTGGGAGCCATCTACTGTACTCACGCCGTCGGCTGCCGGTATTCAAAATGGCACCGATAGCCTTTGACCTTACTATGTCACAGGGGTTACCAGTGCC
The DNA here is from genome assembly GCF_901001135.1 of Rhinatrema bivittatum. Classification (NCBI taxonomy): domain Eukaryota; kingdom Metazoa; phylum Chordata; class Amphibia; order Gymnophiona; family Rhinatrematidae; genus Rhinatrema; species Rhinatrema bivittatum. The sequence goes on from NC_042615.1 coordinate 692,915,751, forward strand.
ATTGGTCGGCCCCTGTCACATGGTAGGAGCAATGGATGGCCGTCGCCATCTTGTGCTCCTACCATGTGACAGGGGCCGACCAATGGCACCAGTAGCCCCTGTAACATAGTAAGGGCAAAGGCTATCAGCGCCATTTTGCTTACTGGCAGCTGACGGCCCGAGTGCAGGAGGTCGCTCCCGGACCCCCCGCTGGACCACCAGGGACTTTTTGGCAAGTCTTGTGGGGATCAGGAGGGTAGTAGATTGCCCTGTGACATAGTGAGGGCAAAGGCTATCGGTGTCATTTTGAATACTGGCAGCCGACAGCCCAAGTGCAGGAGATCGCTCCAGGACTCCGCTGGACCACCAGGGAATTTTGGTAAGTCTTGGGGGGGTCAGGAGGGTGGGGGGTTGTAGTTAATTAAATTTTAGCTGGGAAATGAATAAGAATGAATGTATGATCGGGATCGGGGGCCCCCCTTGCCGAATGCAACGTATCAACGTATCGACGAATATGAATACCGAATGTAACATATGCAGTCCCTCTGCACATCCCTAGTGGGTCTCAATCTCAAGGAGGACCAGGCAAGATAGCCATGCTTGATCCTTTAAGGTAGTCTGAGGGAGTTTTCTGTACACTCCCTCACATACCCTCCTGATCAGCTCAGCCTTGCTGGGATGAGCATCTGCCTGTACAAGGTACACCTCTCTTGACAGGAAATCTGCATTGGCATTCTCCCTTCCTACCCTATGTCGGATCTTATAGTTGAAGGTTTGTAGGGCCAGAAACCATTGCATTACCCTCGCATTGGACTCCTTGCTGCTATTCAGCCATAGGAGCAGTTGGTGGTCCATTATGAGTGTGAACTGCAGACCCGGTAGGTAATAGCGCAATACCTCTAAGGCCCACTTGACTGCCAGGACCTCTTTTTTTCCACTGTTGAGTAGCGCCTTTCTTGTGGCATAAACTTCTGGCTAATATATGCCACTGGATGTTTCTTGACCATCCGTCTCTTGGACTAAGGTAGCTCCCAAGCCGACTTCTGAGACATTGATTTATACATTGAAGGGTTTGGTGAAGTCCAGGCTTATCAGGACCAGTTCAGAGCATATCACCTCTTTCAGGGCCCTGAAGACCTTCTCTGCTTTCTGTGACCATTGGACCTTCTCTGGTGCTTTCTTTACCAACAGCCTTGTAAGAGGCTCCACCTTCTCTGAGTAGTTGGGAATACATCTTCTGTAGCATCCCATAAGGCCTAAGAATGCTCTCACTTTTGCTTTTATTTGCAGGAGTGGCACCTGGGGGATCACCTCGATCTTCCTGGTCTGTGGATGGACCTTGCTCTTCCCCAGGGTGTAGCCAAGATACTGGACCTCTTCCCCTCCCAGCAAGCACTTTTTAGGGTTAGCTATTATCCCTGCTTTCTTTAGGCTGGTCAGAATGGCCTGGAGTTGGCTAAGATGTGTCTTCCAATCAGGGTTGTGGACCATGATGTCATCCAAGTAGGAGGCTGCGTACCCTTGATGTGGGTGGAGCAGATGGTCGATCAATCATTGAAACATTGCAGTGGTACCATGAAAGTCAAAAGGATGTATAGTGAACTGGAAAAGTACACCGGGCGTTGAGAATACAGTCTTTTCTTTTGCTGAGGGTGTGAGAGGCACCTGCCAATTCCATTTTGTAAGATAGAGGGTAGAGATGAGCTGGGTGGATTCCAGGCACTCGATCAGTTTATCCATTCATGGCATTGGATAGGCATTGAGTCTTGAGAGCTCATTAACCTTTTTAAAGTAGATACAGAACATTATGGTTCCATCTGGTTTTGGCACCAATACTATGGGTGAGGACCAATCACTATTAGACTCCTCTATTACCCCGAACTGGAGCATCTCCTTCACTTCAGTCTTGATGATATGGCACCTGGCTTCAGGAATCCGATAGGGTCATTGCCGTACCCCAATGATATCATGTTGCACTGGGTGGGTACGACCGGGCAGGTTTGAGAAGCTCTCCTTGTTTTTCTTTACTAGCTATTTTAAGTCAGCAGTCTGTGTAGTGGACAGTTATTCTCTGAAAGGAACATGAGCTCAGTCCACTTCAGGTCCAACCTCTTGGCCAAACTTTGAGGGTTTTTTTTTTTCATTTATCGGGCTGAGCTATTTTGTAATAAGCAGGCCCTGTTTTATCCAAAACTTCATAGGGTCTTTGCCAGCAGGCTAACAGCTTGCTTTCTGAAGATGGGAGGAGGACAAAGACATGGTTCCCCGGCTGGAATACTCATTGGACCATGGTACTGTTGTAAGCTAGGGCTTGGGAACACTGAATCTTTTCCAAACACAAGTGGGCCACCTTCCCAGCCTTTTTTAGGTGATTCTGCACTCGGTGCATGTAGTCAACGAGATTCTGCCTGGGGTTCACTTTGTCTTCCCAGATATCCTGAGCTATGTCCAAGATTCCTCTCGGTCTCCTTCGGTATAGTAACTCAAATAGGGAACATTCCATTGAGCTCTGTGATACTTCGCGGATTGCGAACAGCACATAGGGTAGCAATATATCTTAGTTCTTGTCATCATCATTCACAAATTTCCTCAACATATGTTTGAGTATCTGTGTAAGGATAATTTTAGGAAAGCTAGTTAGATTTCCGGAAGGCTTTGTAACGTGAGTAGACAGCTATGGATCAGAACAGACTCCAATGATCGATAAGTATGAATCAATATATTGCATATAATTTAAGTACAAAGATTGTACAAAGGAATGATACCATTACCATTTGTTCCCTCATTCCTGAGACTTCCTGGCACCAATGTGCTGAGGAAGAGTGGGGATGGCCCCAAGAAACATTTGGTGTTCCTGGGAATATCAAAGGCCATGACATTTGGTATTTCTTTATCACCAGTGAGCTGATAATGAGTTATAACAATTGATGTCTTTTACCAAATGGGAGATCAATGAAATGCCTTTGAAGTACCTAACTTGTAGAGAGATATGTAAAGCATAGCATTTGCTTATTCTAATTGGATGAGCTGAGGGGAACAGAGAGTAAATAGCTGGTTCTTTTTCAGTGTCTCCGGGCCCATAAAAGTCCTCTGGATTTCCTATGAATTCTGGTTTATATGAGGAGGGCGTATAAGGGAGGTATTCATTCTTTTATTCTTTATTATTCTTTGATTGATGTTCTATATTTATTTCTGTCTCCTATTTACCTATATTGATTTACGTATCACATACTGTGATACGTATTCACTGTTGATATTACTTTGCCGATTTATTATCCATATATTCACAACATTTAGTAAATTAAGTTTTGTTTTTGCAATATTTGTTTCTGCATGTTCTATGATATAATATACCTCTCAACCAGGCCATCAGTCTGCGGGTGATACTTCCAATGTCAGGAAGTATTTCTTCACGGAGAGGGTGGTGGATGCCTGGAACGCCCTTCCGGAGGAAGTGGTGAAGACCAAAACTGTGAAGGATTTCAAAGGGCCGAGGGATAAACGCTGTGGATCCATAAAGTCTAGAGGATGTGAATGAAGAGAAGAGGTATGGGGGTGGCTTGTGGGAATGACAGCTACTACCTGGTGATTAATACCCTTATTCAATAAACATACACATGGTTAATGTGACTCCAACATTGCTCTATGCTTCAACGGCAAGAGGAAATGTGGAAAAAAGGATTTGCATTCACAAAAAAGCGGGGGAGTAGCTTGCTTGTTGCGGCGGTTACTACCCCTAACCAAATAAGCCTGATACTTCACTTTCAATGCATATCCAGCGTAGCTCTCTGCTTCAACGGCAGGGGGAATGAAGAAAAGAGGATTTATATTCAGACAACAACCAACAAGGACTGAATTACATAGTCTGGGTAAACAAATAAGCGTGGGTATAGCTTGCTTGTTACGGAAGTTACTACCCCGAATCAATTAAGCCTGATACTTCACTTGGAATACATATCTAGCGCAGCTCGCTGCTTCAACAGCAGGGGGATGAAGAAAAGATGATTTATATTCAGACAGCAACCAACAAGGACTAAATTGCACAGCCTGGGTAAACAAATAAGCATGGGAATAGCTTGCTTATTGTGGCGGTTACTACCCCTAACCAATTAGGCTTTATACTTCACTTTGATGCAGCTCCAGCACTGCTCTCTACATCAATGGTAGGGGTGGAAGGTAACTAGAACCAAAAAGTTACTAATAAGGGCCAAGAGTAACAGATAAGTTTGAGAAAAAAATAAGTGTGAAAGCTTGCTGGGCAGACTGGATGGGCCATTGTGTCTTCTTCTGCCATCATTTCTATGTTTCTATACACATAAATGACTGTAAAACTAAAGACATCAGTATTTTTTGCAAATATTTAATACTTAACTATCCACCATAGAGTACCACATGTGAAAAACAAAACCATACCATACTATTACATCTATTCTCTGTGCCAGATCTACAGCATTATAAAGATTACATTTATTATATCAGTTTTGAAAGGAGGGAGGTAACCAAAAGATTGCAACTTACTGAAAAGATACCTTTAAATACATATTTCTAGGAGGGAGAACAGGCAGGTTTCAAGTATTAAATGTACAGGCAATTCTTGATAAACAATTATGCATGGGATCATTTGTCAACACTAGGATGCTGTTCTGGGTTAATGAATCCTTTGGGAATGTTATATCATCTGCTGCAGACCCAGCTTGTCTGATTTCTTTTCCACTTCCAATTTCAAAAGCTGCTGACTGCAGACTGGCTGTAAAAACCTAAGAACCTGAGAAGTAAGAGCCATCTCTCCTGCATCTAGAACAAACAATAAATAAGAATCAATCTTTTCTGAAACCTCAGACAACACAGGATACTTTGTATATGCACAAAAGGGAAAAAAAGAAGAAAAGTATCACAGTCTGAAAACCAGTAAAGGCAGCAGTAAATATATAAAAAAGGGCAATAAAAAATATATGTCTGTAAAAGTATATACAAGAGGAACTAGCATAATATTAAATAAATAGTTTAGTAATTAATAATCATTTGATTAATGTAACTAAAAGCAAATAATATTATTAAAATATATGAATTTATAGTATGGGTATTCAAAAATGTAAATTTATAGAAATATATATTTAATAACACAAGAGCACAACTAATCCATAGATAAAAACCATAAAAATCACAGAATATAATATATATACACAACTGTATTTTAAGACTCAACATGGCCATGTTTCAACTAACTGCCTGCTTTAGGGTATAACTGCTGAGTAACTACACAATTCCCTTCAGTGCAGAACATATCCACTAGCTGCTCCTGAAAGTTTGCATTAGGTCCTTGTATTCTGTGGCAAAAAAATGTGCTTTTAAGAATTAGGAGATTGACTGTTTGAGAGTAGATTTCTACAGATTTTTCTCTGGACTCGTTATAAACTGTCTTCTCTCTGCTGCCTCTTTAAATGATTAAAACTGTTATTTTTGTTTTTATGCACATTTTTTAGCGGAGAGAAAAGACACGCACTATTGCATGAGTCAGTGTTCTTGCGTGTGTGTGCGCAAGTGGAGGGGAGGAAGAGCCCGGCAGCGGCAGCATGACTATGGGCCCGAGCCCCAAATCTTTTAAGCAGCAAGCATCACCTCTGGCAGTTGTGCTTCACCTCAGCATTCACAGTAAGATTCATGGTCTCATAGCAACACAAAGTCCCAGCTATGCCACAGACATGGCTCATGCTCATTATTTAGTTCCTGACAGCCATAATACTAAATTACTAATGTTTCATTTGACAAGGGACCTAGAAATTTGGAGGGGAATGACAAATTCTGTTGTCATTCCTAAAGGCCTGATCATGACAAGACACTGAGGTCACGTAGACTGCCTCATGTATGCAACCTAGAACTGAATCAACCTTTTCTGAAAACATACAGCCAGTTGGCAACCCTAACAATCTATTTTATTGAAATCAAAATGAGTGGTAATGGATAGTTTTAGCTAGCTCTTTCACCTGCTATTTGCAGTACAAAACAGTTTTATCTATGTCTGAACATGTTATCATTGACAAAAGCAATAAGCAGACCTGAAATTAGTTTTGAGCTTTTGTTTTAAGTTACTATTGTGAAGGGTAGCAGGTGTGTGAGGACTTTGTGCTGCGGTGTAGTTGACACAGCCTTGACAGTGAACCCACGAGGCCTACGCCGGCAAGTGGCGGACACGTCCTATAGCGGGACAGTCTGAAGCTTCACTTTTACAAGCCGCCTCTCCTATAGGTTGAGCCCTTTGATTCTGGCGGCCAGCAGGACCTAGGCGGGTCCCTAGGGAGGTAGAGATAATTAAAGACTAAAAGCACACCGGAGTCAGGGCAGGAAGCACACTAATGGAGTTAGAGACAGGCCAAGGTCGGGGGAGGCAACTAGCAAGAGTGATCAGGTACAGGCAAGAGGACGGATCCAGGTGGCAATCAATCGTGGTCAAGTCCAGGCAAAGATTCAGTTCCAGGAGACAGGCAATCATGGTCAGGTCCAAGCAAGAGGTCAAGATCTGAAGAGTCAGGCCAAGGGTGGATGAAGACACACTGAAGACACTGGACAAGATGGAGAAGATAAGGTGAGGCTGGACAAGATGAGCTGGGTGAGGAAGGCTGGGGAAAACAAGGCTGGACAAGGCAAGGCTGGAAGACAGGGTAAGAAGGAAAGGCTGGACAAGAATCAGGAACACTAGGCAATGCGCACTGCAAGGCAAGAACTCATTGCCTAGGAGAGGTAATGCTGCAAGGTTCTGGCTTAAATAGGCCAATTGGCTTAACGTCATCAGAGAGCACTGCTCAGCGTTTTCCACTGCGAGGCCCATATAATGTGCACATATATATGTGCATGTGCCTAAGGAGGTTCCAGGACAGAAGAAGCATGGCAGCGTATGGGGCCGTGCCCAGCAGCAACCCAACCATGGGAGCATGCAGAGGGCAACCCGGGACACTCTTGGCATCGCTAGGGTGAGTACATAGAAACATAGAAACATAGAAACATAGAAACATAGAAATGACGGCAGAAGAAGACCAAATGGCCCATCTAGTCTGCCCAGCAAGCTTCACACATTTTTTTCTCTCATACTTATCAGCGGCTCATAGGGCCATGCTGCGAGCCGTGTTCCTAACAGCTATTTATTTCTGTAACCCTTTGGGGCAGACTCTCCCGGTCTGGCCACTACATGCCACTATCCCTGTCCTTAGAACAGTGGTCCTCAACTTTTTTCCATTCTGACAGATGATGCTCACAGACATGACACATTGCACACTACATTTAACAGCTATACTAAAAACAAATCCTAGATATTTTATTGTTGAAAATAATGCAGGAGAAAGATAACGTTCTTTAATTTCAATAACTGCTTATAAAATATTATTAAAGGTTATTTTTTTCAAAAATGTTAAATCTTTGCTTACTGCATCAGTGAGAAATCTAGGACTGATATGCATATGTAGCACACCATTTTTGGATACAGAAAACTCTCATGCATTTCACTGTCAACCTCAGGACGTGCTGACCTCTTCTGGACTTTCTACAGAGCAGAGTTAGGAAATTTCCCCTTTCAACTTCCTACTCAAAATCTACATCCTAGTTAGCAGAATCCCTCACCTCTGTCAAACATGCAGAAAGCAGACTGACTCTTATCCAGTATAGAATAAAAGATCATAAATTATAAACAGAGAAAAAATTAAACTCCAAGAAGGGAGGGGGGAGGTGCAGCGGGATGGCGGGGCAGGATACAGCATGCCTACAACATTTATGGCTTGGATTGGTGGTGCCAGTGATTTCCAGGATTGAAGGAAAAGCAGCAACAGGGAGCAGTGTTGAGGAATTTTAAGTACCTGCTCCCTATGCTGCACTTTCCTCAAGCAGCAATCACATGTGGCTGTTATAGAAAGCATAGGCTTGTTATGTCAATTTTTGGTGACACGCCAGTGTGCCCTGACACACTGGTCGAGAACCACTGCCTTAGAACATACTTAGGAGGAGCCATCCATCCCTTCAGGCCCTCCCACCAGGAGGCTTTGGATTGGAAGACTCCGTGTTATTTAGCCCACTCGGGAGGTTCAGTTAGAGAAGCAGCTGCAGAGTAAACATGGTAGGGCCTTCCAGTCCTGCCCAAAGGAGTTTTCTTTTAGAACAGGATACCTCTCTGTGCACTCCCTGCCAGAGGATCCTTCTTATCATTTACAGTGAGATAGACTTTTAAGTCTGATACCATTTTAGGGGCAAAGGGGTTCTCATCAGTAGACCAAAGACCTGAGAGCTTACTCTACTCACTAGGTAGGCCAGCACCAGTGAGAGACAGTGAGGGCAGAGAAGATATCCAGATTAATTTAAAGTATTTTTTGGAACTAAAGGGTATTGCAGAGGTTTTTGAATTCCCCTTCCCCACTGGGATTTCAGCGCAGGATTAATAGCCTGGTCCCCAGATTTTTCCCCGAGAGAAATAACCTGAAGAAACGGCTAAGAGGAATAAAGAACAGCATAACCAAAGGAAGAAAACAAGAGAAGGAGATCCCATCTGGATTTCCACCTAAGGAATCAGGACAGGCTGGGTGCCCACAGGAAAGAAGATGTCTAAAGGTAGGATTTTTGCAAAGCAAAGGGGACCCTCCTCTAGGATTCCCACACATAGCTGCTGGGAGAGTAAGCGCATTTAAAATCTCCATGGGCTTTACCCGGAGGTCTGCACAGAGAGAACCCCTGTAACTACAGCCAGATGTACACTCATCATTTTGGATAATGGACTTTATTTAACTTTATGAATCAGTAAACTTAATTTTAACACCCAGACCTGCTCCTGTCTGAATTCTTACAGCTTCTCACCCCTTGAGATGCACTTAAAGAACAGCACACACAGTGGTGACCTCTTTTCATTGTCTGGGCCACAAGCGAGAGCTTCCTCCCATAATAAGTGTCCCCCCTCAAGGGTTAAGAGTGAGCGTGGGAGTGAATGTTTAGCCGGAGCAGCCCCAGAAGATATAAATAAGATTGTCTGCCCTTGGGACTTAATACATCCCAAGTAAGGGTTACACTTTTTTCATGGACAGGCTGAATCCTAAGGGGCCCATAGAAAACAATAAAATCCTAGGCTAGCTCTAAAGTAGTCACTCTAACAATCATTTCTGCCTGGAGTTTGTGGGTTCTTATCACTTGGGGAGAAGGATATACTTCAAGGCCCATGGCTGGCGTGGAACCGCTTCTGTGTGTGTGTGTATATATATGACTCTTCAGGGTAGGAACATTAATAAATCAGGCTGGACTTACTGAATGGTTGATAAAATAAAAGTTTACTGTGATTCGATGCCAAATAATTATGGTGCATAAATAATAAACTATCCAAATACATCCAGGTATAACCTGCAACGAGTCTCTCTCTCTCTCTTTCGGCCCTGTCGGCTTGGGATCCGGTAGCACCCACAGCGGGTCTCTCTCTCTTTCAGCCCCGCTGACCTGAGATCCGGCAGTAGATGCAGCTGGATTTCTATCTTTCTTTTTTTTTTTTTTTACTTCGGCTCAAAGCCAGGTCTCTTTTCTTTTGCTCGGGTGGTGGTCCCGGAGCTCTCCTCCTCTTTTGGTTGCCAGCAGGATGGCTTTGCCAGTGGCTTCTTTAGGCCAAGACAGCAGGGACACAGCACAGCAAGCAACCAATGCAGAGGTCATGCTGCCACCTTTCATCACGTGACCAATGTGACCGGACCACCGGGGCCATGCCCGAAGCCCTGATAGGCCAATCCGCCCCTGGTCGATGCTGTGTGCTGAACAGGGAGTGATGGGAAGAAAGAGGAGGATGCTATGGAAGAAGAAAAAAAGAAGAGATTCTGGACAGTGAGATAGAGAAAAGGGATGCTGGGCATTGTGGATTGGGGGCAAAGGGAGGGGAATGCAGGACTTAGCAGAGGCGGAGAGGAGAGTGAGAGATGATTTCTGACAGGCCGATACAGTACAGTGCGCTCCAACGGAAAGCACTGTTAGCCGGCATTTGGATGCGCGTTTTACTTTCAGAAATTAGCGCCTGCCCAAAAGGTAGGCGCTAATTTCTCAGGGCACCGGGAAAGTGCACAGAAAAGCAGTAAAAACTGCTTTTCTGTGCACCCTCCGACTTAATATCATGGCGATATTAAGTCGGAGGTCCCGAAAGTTTAAAAAAGTAAAAAATAAAAAAAATAAAAATAAATTTAAAATGGGCCCGCGGCTGGCGGGTTGAAAGCCGGATGCTCAATTTCGCTGGCGTCCGGTTTCCGAACCCGTAGCTGTCAGCGGGCTTGAGAACCGATGCCGGCAAAATTGAGCGTCGGCTGTCAAACCCGCTGACAGCCGCCGCTTCCTTCAAAAAAGAGGCGCTAGGGACGCGCTAGTGTCCCTAGCGCCTCTTTTTACTGCCGGGCCTAATTTAAATAAATGAAAATACTGAATCGCGCACACAGAAGAGTGGCCTGTGTGCATGCAGGGAGAGCGGGCACTCACCCGCTCTCCCGGCGGGTGAGTGCTCATCGGGCCTTGCTCATCGGCCCGTGAGCAAGGTGAAAGAGAGGGATACTTTGCCATAGCTGCTTCCAATAGGCAATTATGTAAGGGAGAGGGTGCAAGATTGAAGGTTCACCTAAGACACGTGGAGAGGCAGGAAATGAATGTTAATAGCACTGTTCATGCCAAAAGATGTAGGAACTAGGGATATGAATCGTTTTTATAACGAATAGAAATATCGTACGATATTTCTAAGTTAATTATATATCGGGTAAATTGAGAAACGAACACTTTTCCCCCTGAATTTTCATGAAAATCATTTTTTGGGTTAGTGCGCGTTAATGGGAGTTAGCGAGCACTAACAAAAAACCGTTTATTTTTGTTATTTTTTGTTACTTTTTGTTATTTTTGTTAGCGCGCACTAAGCCGAAAAACGATTTTATACTAAAAAAAATTATGCCGATCAGCGGGAAAACATCCTGCGGCCACACGAACCCGAAAGCGTAAACGACCGGGCACCCGATGCACATCCCTAATTGGAACATCTCCTCTCAAACTCATCTACCTAATCTTTCAATCAAGATGAGTGACCAGGAGGACATGCTCCTCGCTCTTATACTGAGATGATTGCTGGTTTTTGATCTATTCTTGAAGTGTGCTGCTCAGCAGAACCCCACCTTTCCTGATACCTGCCCTGCCCCTTGTTTTGAGCCATGGCTTCAGCTGGTACACAAGGAATATTCCCTTTCCTCCAAATGTGCAGTGACTAGCTGTCAGGCAGCTGCAGTGCACAGTGACTGACATGCCATTAGTTTTCCAGTCTGAGTTAGATGTGTGTTGTACTATTGTAAACCCAGGCCCCTGAAGCACAGAGAATGCAATAGGAAGGGAACAGTTTGCTCTGGGATGCTGTGGCTCAATAAAACATGTTAGTGGGAACAGATTTCGACCTAGATGGATATCTGAAAATGTTAGGCATGTAATAAATGCTGTGAATATGTAATTTGTCTTATTTTATGTGTGCCTTAATTTTAGATATGCAGGTTATAAATTGTAAAATAAATAAATAATATCCTTGCACTGGCCACACGCAGGAACACCTCCAAAATGATATGCTTTGCTGAATAATGCACATAATTGTATTCATGTGAAGGGTAGGCAACTTTCAGAAAGCCAGCTTCCATGAGTAAAATGATATTTACCTGCCGGAATGGTTTTGAAAATTGCTTTCCCAATTTCAAGAAAGAATTTCACTATTTTCAAAGTCCACTCCACTAAACTACTGCTACAATTGTCTCTATCTTCATATCTCTTGCATGCCTCCCTTTCTTCTCATTTAGCTCTGAGCGCGTCTGGCAAGGAACTCCCTTACCTATGAACATCTATTACTTGTTGTCATAACCATTCATTGTATTCCTGTAATGGTATAATTATGTAACCCCTGGTCTAACATTCCCAGATAGAGGCCCCAGGAACCACATCTTAAACTCAATCCCTTAAATTCAAGTCTTCCCATTGATGTCACCTTGTCTGAGTGTCCAAGATTCTTTAAGCAGGGGGAAGCATTCTTTTCTAGGCCCTGGGTATTGTTTTTAGATAAATCCCAGTTTAAAGTCAAGTGTAAACAGCACTGATAATTACATCAGCAATAGTCACGCTGAGCATTATATGGTTTCCAACTTAACTTTTACTGCTGAAGGATAAAATTGATGAAAGTTCTTTACAGCTTAGTTTCTTTATATGCCTCTTCTCCTTAAATCTCCTTGAGATGTTCTTGAACCTGCTACTAGGTCCAGGCAACTCCTTCTCCTGCATACAGGAATGGATGAGAACCCACTCCTCTACAGAAATCCTCACAGTTCTACCATATTCTCTGGATGAGAAACACCACTCCTTTGGTTTATATACACTGAGCTTCTGGTTGAGTACTCCTGTATGTTAAACTCAAAAGACGCAAGAAAAAGAAATAAAACACATGAGATAAGGAGTGTGGAAAAATCTCCCATCTCAAATCAAAACAAGGGTTCGAAAACATGATCTTCTAACTGAGTAAAGGCTCTCTGTCTCCTCTCTGAACCCAAATCTCACTCCTAGAGACTTCAAAGGCCTTCCTCCTTAAAAATAATCCAAAAACCTGGAAGGGTCAACTAAAATCATACACCCTAAGATGGTAGTAAGGGTTTATATATTCTAAGAGGTCAACATGCAAAAGCCATTTAGACGGACAACTTAAAGTTATCCATCTAAATGGCAAATTTTGGAATATATTCAGCCCCTTATCTAGATTTTAGAAGTTATTTTCTAGCTAAAATCTAGCCAGATAAAAAAGAGGCATTCTAGAGGCGTAACTGGGATGAGCTACTTATCTGGTTAATTTAGCTGGATAAGTAGCGATATTCAAATTTATCAGGCTAACTTTAATCTTATCTGGGTATATTCAGTGGCACAGCCACAGCATTGAGTATCCTAGCTAAGCTAGCCAGTTATTGACTTCTAAGAACACACTACTCTAGGCTCCATATAGAGGAGTTATACACCCACAATAACTACTTCTAAAATCTCTACCCAACACAGTGAAATATTCCTTATGGTTACTAGTACTGGTAGAGATCTAAGACAGTGGTTCCCAACCCTGTCTTATAGGTGAATAATCAAACATTTGGTTGCACCCAAATTTTTAAGATTTGGGGATATCATACTAGAATGTATAATAAAAATTATTCATTAGAAAATAATTAGTTCTCTATTTTCAAAATATGCCACATTGATAATATCAGTCAAATATTCTTTATAGTCTGTTGCTTCATCAGGAAAGGTCTAATAATCATAAAGTTTTAGATCAGTTTCAAGATCATCTGGGGCATCAGTGACCTAAAGGGAGGAATTTTTCACTGTTGCAATGGGGAGTAATTTCCAATTGAAAATTCGACCACCAAAATAGACTGCTTAATTGGCTTCATTGAAAGGAAGATCTGATGAAAGCAACCAGGGTACCGCTTAAGGTTTGGTGACAATACCATAATACACTGTAGCTCTGAAAGGTGAGATTATTCTTAATACTTGCACAAAATAATGTTAATTACTTAGACATTATCTCATTTCTTATTTGCATGTATGGAGGCAGTGCATGCAAATTTTCTCTCATGCATATTCATTGTGGATATCCTGAAAACCTGACTGGCTTGAGGTCCCCAGGACAGGGTTGGGAACCACTGATCTAAGAGGATCTCTACATTTCTGTTTACTGGATACAGCACTGAATAAAATATGAGCATTGTATAAACCTAATTTTACTATAATAAAAATAACAACTATATATTACTTTCCTGTAATAGATGTTCTCTGTGAACAGCAGGATAAACAGCTGTTTCATCCTGGTTTTTCTACAAAGAATGGAAAAAACCCTTCCAATGTCATGTTTAAATAAATAAGATGCATGATTCCACCTTTTCCTGAATCCTATGTAGTTCTCTACAGATATGATGTAATAATAGATACATGTTTCATATTTATTTTTATGTCATCTATTGCAATGGCATTACCTCAGTTTAGTAATTGATTCTACTTTCCTCCCAATCCATCTGCAGTCTTGTTCCCTAGTATACATATGCTATTGAAACTTTAGTCATTATTGAATGGGAATAACCCCTGCTATCTGCAAGTGTTCACAGATTGCACGAATGAATGAAAACAATTATCTACGTTACACTATTCCCAAGTGCTGCTGCTAAATTAAGCCCACAGTAATGTGTTTTAATTTTATATAGATAGATTCTCACAATAAAACCTCAGTAAATGTGATTGCTCACAATCCCGTGTCCAAACGTGGATTGGCCACTGTTGGAAACAGGATTCTGGGTTGATGGACCTTTGGTCTGACCCAGTATGGCAATCTTATGTTTTTATTACATGCATTTTGTTGATAAAATAGAACTTGTTTCACAATGTATGCAAACCAGCATTAGATAAAAGTTGGATACTTAGATATAGATCAAGTAAGAGTTGCTTTTTTTGTCTTCAAACTTATTATCCGCTGAACAGGTTTCATTTGTCTAATTGCCAACTGTCCATGTACAGCTGGGTGTGAATTTTAATATTCTCCTGCATGAAGTTGAGATCAAAGGAAATATAATACACACTAACAAAGAAATAAGAGATAATGCCTAAGTAATTAACATTATTTTGTGCAAGTATTAAGAATAATCTCACCTTTCAGAGCTACAGTGTATTATGCTATTGTCACCAAACCTTAAGCGGTACCCTGGTTGCTTTCATCAGATCTTCCTTTCAATGAAGCCAATTAAGCAGTCTATTTTGGTGGTCAAATTTTCAATTGGAAATTACTCCCCATTGCAACAGTGAAAAATTCCTCCCTTTAGGTCATTGTACCCCAGATGGTCTTGAAAGAGATCTAAAATGTTATGATCATTAGACCTTTCCTGAAGAAGCAATAGACTATAAAGAATATTTGACTGATATTGTCAATGTGGAATATTTTGAAAACAGGGAAATAATTATTTTCTAATGAATCATTTTTTTTTATACATTCTAGTATGATATCCAAAAATCTTAAAAATGTGGGTGCAACCAAATGTTTGACTGTTCACCTATAAAAAACCCCAAATCAAGCTTTTTCTATGGTTGGCCCAGTATTATAGCGTGCCCTTTCAGTGGTGATCAGAGAGGAGAATGATGATTTGGTGTTCAGGAAAAAGTCAAGGCACTATTTTTTCTGCCCAGGCCTTTAACCAGGAAACTTAACTTTTAGGGGTAGATTTACAAAAAATGCGCGTTCGCGTACTTTTGTTGGCGCACCAGTCGCAAACAAAAGTATGCTGGATTTTAGTAGATACGCGCGTAGCCGCGCGTATCTTCTAAAATCCAGGATCGGCGCGCGCAAAGCTGCCGATTTTGTGCAGCTGGTGTGCGCCGAGCCGCGCAGCCTGCCTCCGTTCCCTCCAAGCCCGCTCCGAAATCGGAGCGGCCTCGGAGGGAACTTGCTTTCGCCCTCCCCTCACCTTCCCCTCCCTTCCTCTATCTAACCCCCCCCCCCGGCCCTATCTAAACCCCCCCCCTACCTTTGTCCGGGGATTTACGCCTCCCGGAGGGAGAAGTAAATCCCCACGCGCCAGCGGGCCACTAGCGCGCCGAGACGCGACCTGGGGGCGGTTCCGGAGGGTGCGGCCACGCCCCCGGACTGCCCCGGGCTGAAACCATGCCCCCGGGCCCGCCCCTGAATCGCCACATCCCGCCCCCAAAACGCTGCGTCAATCGGCCCCGCCCCCAACACGCCCCCGACAAAAAACCCCGGGACTTACGCGAGTCCTGGGGCTCTGCGCGCGCCGGCAGGCCTATGGAAAATAGGCGCGCCGGCGCGCAAGGCCCTGCTCACATAAATCCGGGCGGATTTACGCGAGCAGGGCTTTTAAAATCCGCCCCTTAGAGTATAACTGAGCTTTTAGGGGTAGATTTACAAAAAATGCGCGTTCGCATACTTTTGTTGGCGCACCAGTCGCAAACAAAAGTACGCTGGATTTTAGTAGATACGCGCGTAGCCGCGCGTATCTGCTAAAATCCAGGATCGGCGCGCGCAAGGCTGCCGATTTTGTGCACCCGGCGAGCTTTCAGCAGGCGTAACTTTGCTGACAAAGGTGAGGGGGGGGTTTAGATAGGGCCGGGGGGGGGGGGGTGGATTAGGTAGGGGAAGGGAGGGGAAGGTGGGAGGAGGGCGAAGAAAAGTTCCCTCCGAGGCCGCTCCGAAATCGGAGCGGCCTCGGAGGGAACAGGCAGGCCGCGCTGGGCTCGGCGCATGCAGGTTGCACAAATGTGCACCCCCTTGCACGCGCCGACCCCGGATTTTATAAGATACCCGCGGCTACGCGCGTATCTTATAAAATCTGGTGTACTTTTGTTCGCGCCGGCGCGCGTATTGTTTTAAAATCTGCCCCTAAGGCTTTTCTCCTATTCTGTGTCTATGGGGGTCATTTTCCAAGGAGTTACCGCAGGAGATAATTCCGCAAATCGCGCTAACAGCTGTTAACGCGATTTGCGAATGCAAATTTTTAATTTTGTATTCAGGGGGCAGAGCATATGTTAAGTAGGAAAGAGTTATCGTGTGCCGCGAAACAGCCGCAGTCAATAGCTACACCTCTTTCATTTGCGGTATGTTGTGCGCTAGAGGCCGGTAAAGGTTTATCGCGGTTCATGATATTTCTGGACAGCCTGTTTCAATGGAGAGAGAGAGAGAGAGAGAGAGAGAGAGAGAGAGAGACTTGCTATAGTGCCACTTCCCTAGACAGGTATTTGTATCCCTATGGGAGGCCCGCCTAGTAACTTGAGGTGGGGATTAGGTATGAGTGTAGGGGGTTGGGGGCCACTTTGACATTCAACATGAGACGTACGAACAACATCAAATCTTCACAAGAGACCACTGTTCTGTTCGTACGTCTCATGTTGAATGTCAAAGTGGCCCCCAACCCCCTAGACTCATACCTAATCCCCACCTCGAGTTACTAGGTGGGCCTTCCATAGGGATACAAATACCTGTCTAGGGAAGTGGCACTATAGCAAGTCTCTCTCTCTCTCTCTCTCTCTAGGTTAGGTTCCTTATTAGGAGCTACCACCCAGGAAAAAGATCTAGGCATCATAGTGGATAATACTTTAAAATCGTCAGCTCAGTGTGCTGCAGCAGTCAAAAAAGCAAATAGAATGTTAGGAATTATTAGGAAGGGAATGGTTAATAGAACGGAAAATGTCATAATGCCTCTATATCGCTCCATGGTGAGACCACACCTTGAATACTGTGTACAATTCTGGTCGCCGCATCTCAAAAAAGATATAGTTGCAATGGAGAAGGTACAGAGAAGGGCAACCAAAATGATAAAGGGGATGGAACAGCTTCCCTATGAGGAAAGGCTGAAGAGATTAGGGCTGTTCAGCTTGGAGAAGAGACGGCTGAGGGGGGATATGATAGAGGTCTTTAAGATCATGAGAGGTCTTGAACGAGTAGATGTGACTCGGTTATTTTCACTTTCGAATAATAGAAGGACTAGGGGGCATTCCATGAAGTTAGCAAGTAGCACATTTAAGACTAATCGGAGAAAATTCTTTTTCACTCAACGCACAATAAAGCTCTGGAATTTGTTGCCAGAGGATGTGGTTAGTGCAGTTAGTGTAGCTGGGTTCAAAAAAGGTTTGGATAAGTTCTTGGAGGAGAAGTCCATTAATGGCTATTAATCAATTTTACTTAGGGAATAGCCACTGCTATTAATTGCATCAGTAGCATGGGAT